>NC_061106.1:30534379-30559379 GCF_015104395.2 Macrobrachium nipponense
ACCTCGAGAAACAAATAAGTCCCCAGAAAAATAAGCGGACATTTAGCTGGTCCGTTGGTATGGTGGTTAGCGTCGTGATGCCACTCAGATGTGGCAGGTTCGCGTCTCCCCCTAGGGCGATGAGAAATCGCTGGCTCTGTATCATGATCAGTTACTGCTGCAGTGTGGGGTCTGCGGTGGGAGGTTGAAGCTAACATTCTTTGGAAGCAAGAATTTCAAGTCAGTGGTCCGTATGCTTGTTCAACGTTAATAGCTTTCATCTACTGGATCAGTAATAATAATAATAATAAATAATAATAATAAGTGAATAATTAATAATAATGTAGACATTATCGTAAATTCAACAGTAGCCTTAGTTCGACGAACTACAATATCTAACGCTTTTTTCAATACTCTGTAGAGCTCTGTTTCTGAGAACACTACAATACTGTCATAACACCGGAGGCTGAAAAGTTACGTAACAAAACCAAAGCAACACAGTTACGACAGAAATGACAAAACTCCCTAGAAAATATATCCTCCTACTCGCTGTGAGACAGTGGGATCTAAGCTCACTTATTAATCTGGGGGAATAATTATAATGACTACAAAGTTAGAACCGACTCATAAAAATTATGGAAAATGATCAAGTTCTGTATCTGTAGAGTTTTTTTATTTTATTTTTTTTATTTTGATAATGATGTTACGTGATTATCATGGTAGATGCCGTATTAAAGATTATGAAGGTAAAAATTACGATTCGGCTCCAGATTACATAAACGTGAAATCCTTTGTAGTATCAACACAACGGATAATGCTGCTTTTTTATTTGTAGTGACGGCAGATCAAATATTCTGTAATATATATATATATATATATATATATATATATATATATTATATATATATTATATATATATTATATATGTATATGTGTGTCTGTTTCAAGTTAAGCGTATCTTTAGTTTAAGCAGACCATTGATAATACTGCTTTTTTATTTGTAGTAACGACAGATAAAATATTCTGTAATATATATATATATATGTATGTATATATATATGTATATATATATGTATATACTATATATATATATATATATATATATATGTGTGTGTGTGTGTATGTATGTGTGTATGTGTGTGTGTCTGTGCGCAAAGTGTATTTAGTTTAACCAGACCACTGAGCTGATTAACAGCTTTCCTAGGACTGGCCCGAAGGATTTGATATTTTTACGTGGCTAGGAACCAATTGGTTACTTAGCAACGGGACTTACAGCTGATTATGGGATCCGAACGACATTATGTCGAGAAATGAATTTCTAATCACCAGAAATAAGTTCCTCTGAATGCACGTTGGCAGAGCGGGGCATATGATATTTAGAAGCTACATTGAATGATTATGCAATACTGGTAACAATTCATCAATATGTATCATACATAAATGTTGATAGCAATTACATGAAAATTTGCAGCTGACTCCATATGCCTAACTAAGCCTATTCAAGAGAGTAATGCGAACTGCATCAACTGAAGGATGAGGCCTGCCTTATGCCAACAAACTCCAGGAACCCTGTTCAAGAGGCAATATTATTTTTAGATTGAGAGAGACTTACGAAGGTGCGGGCGCCTCCGTCAGTAGATTGAGGCGTCATATTGCCAACGAAGTCCTCTCAACAAGTCGTGTTGGCATAAGTTAACTTACCCACAACATAAACGCATAACATTTCTAAGGAAATGAGGTGGCAGCCATGATGGATTCTTCCGCAACTAATTTATTTTCCTTCTTTTTGATCTTAAGGTGCGTCCACACGGTCGAAGACTGTCCGACGGACAAACATTGTTACCAATTAACAATTGTCTGCCGGTCTTTGCCTTATGAGCAGATTAAAAACACTGGTATGCAACCTCATCTGGTACCAGTGTTTGTTGTCAGATCTTCCATCGTTTCAGCGCTTATGACGTCATCCTGCTTCGCCTGTGATATGGTAACAATGTTTGTCCGTCGGACGTTGTTCGACCGTGTGAACACACCTTTAGACGTTCCAAGTATCGTGAACCTGGAAGAGAAATTACTGTCAGTGACGGCTCTGGGCTTCTGTTCATTAAAAGCAAAAACGTCAGTGGAAGTATGAATAGAGAAGCGTCATAATTTCTTAACAACTCTACTTGTTATGAGTTGCCTCCTCTTCAAAGCACGCCATAACTCTACCATCTTTCATATATGGATCATATCAGCTGGAAATTGTCGTAAAATGATCGAATCCTTCAGATAAATGAATTCCCAACGCCCTGGAAGACTAAAATTCTGCAAAAGCCATCTGGAAGTAATAGTAACTTCAGTATCATCTGTATGAAATGATGTTGGGAAGACGAATTTGTTGAAGGATTAACAAACGTAAATGTTAACAGAATCTACTGGTCACTTTTTACCAGATACGTATGTAATTGTAATAACCAAAGTGTCCTTTTAACTTCTCGAATTCTCCGTACACTTTAGATACCGTTGCCACTATAAAGCCTTAGATCTTAAAAGAACAAGCATATCCAAAAATTGCGAAGAATTCGAGAAGTTAAGATAGCATTGTGGTTATTAAAATTACAAAAGTGTATGGCGTTTATTTGTCACTTGGAGAAAAAAAGTATAGAAGGTGGGTGCTGGGAAGAGAGAGAGAGAGAGAGAGAGAGAGAGAGAATAATCCTGCTCTCCAAAGGTTGCGTTCCTGTGTCTTCTAAAGTATAGTCCTGTGTTGCCAGTGAAGAGGCCCAATTTTTCAGGACATTTTAGTGTAAATCCACACAGCGTAATTCTGTTTACCAACACAGTTAACAGAAAAGAGAACGCGAGCAAATAAGCAGAAACACAAACATAACCTGAAAGTGCATACAGCCATTTCCATCAGCCATCAATTTGGTTTCATTAGACCAATGCGGATTTTCCTTCAAGTACGACTACCTCCCACGTTCGGCTTAGTTTTCCTTACGCCAGCTATCTATACTTCTTCATCACACTTCAATACGCGTATTTCTAGAACGTATGGGTTGCATGACGTGACGTCACATAGGCACGTACGTAATTCCTCCGACAACATACGTTTGATGGTTGCTATTAACGAATGCACCGGAGAATACTTGATATGATTTCTGTGAGACAGCCACCAACTGCATGATTCTTTTTGAATCCGAAAGGTCAGCAACTTAAAGCAGAACACAGGAGAGAGAGAGACAGAGAGAGAGACAGAGAGAGAGAGAGAGAGGAGAGTCCTCACTGCAGACTACAGTATGTCTGATGGTAAGATCTCTCTATCTCTCTCTTTCTTTCTGCTCTTTACTTAAGAGGCGAGCCGCAGAAGCATTAGATACACCTTCTCTTTGGAATACCAAGGCAGAAGAGATCATAGGTACACGAACGTTTCTTGAAACGTTCCGCTTTGATCTGAAATCTTGCTTTCGGTTAGAGAGAGCTCAGGTAGTAACGTTCGCCATCTCGGAGGGGGAAGAAAACGCACCTTATTAAAGTCGTCTGTGTTATCGCAGTGTAAATCATCATATTACTCCCTAAGACGACCTTGCGATGGTCAGGCAGTGATTCATTGGGTATTAGTCGTACTTTATTGATAACACGTTACCTTTATTCATTTGCAGAATCTCATAAATAGATTAGTTTATCCGAATGAATACTTTTAAGCATCCCTTTTACATATTGATTAAAATATTGTTGATAAAGGGAATATAATAGATATATTATATAGATAACTATATATATATATATAGATATATATATATATATATATATATTTATGTATATATATAGTAAATATGATATAATATAATATATATATATAGTATCTATATATATAATAATAATATAGAATATATTAGTATATATATATAGATAGATATACATATGTGTGTGTATATATATATAGGGTGTCCATAAAGTCCCAGATACTAGGACCCATTTACCTATTCACAGTTGGGTGCACTGGCGAGCGGTAGCTCAGTAGGTAGCCCGGTAGTGATTCGCAGACCCAGCAAACGTGTTAAAAAGCTTAATATTATTACTAAGCAAGTAGTATTCTCTTCTTTCATTTACTGCTCCGTTGGTTTGAATCCCGTTGAAGAATGGTTGATAAGATGCACTGTAAGTCTTGATAACAAGTGAAAACCATCGAAGAAGAAGAAGAAGAGGAAGAATAAGAAGAAGAAGAAGAAACGATACTTTATACTACAAAAACACACTCTTCTTGTCCAGGAGAGAGAGAGAGAGAGAGAGAGAGAGAGAGAGAGAGAGAGAAAGCAAAAGCGATACTTTCTTCTACAAAAACATAGACTTCTTGCCCAGGAGAGAGAGGAGAGAGAGAGAGAGAGAGAGAGAGAGAGAGAGAGAGAGAGATTCTTTATTCTACATAAATACAGTCTCCTTCCTGAAGAGAGAGAGAGAGAGAGAGAGAGAGAGAGAGAGGTGTTGGTTATGGATGGGGAGTGGGCTGGACTTACGTTAGACTTAAGCAAAAAAGTAAGCAGCAAAATAGAAATGGTTTGCACTTGCACGAACCCTAGTCCCATGATGCTAGCACTCGCCCACTCTAAAAGATGAGGCGACACCTCCTCCCATCCCAGAGGGTAGAAGAAGCCTCGTGCGAATGATTTTATTTGCAAAGGGTCTTTAAAACTCTTTATCTCCATTTTTCGGGGAAGTTGCTTGAACCGAAACGCCGTCTGAATTTCGTGTTATTAGCCACTCGGATTGTTTAAGAAACATGCTGCTCAGTGCATTCGCTGACATTCTATGACGTCAGCAACTATCTTCTAGGGACGAAGCCAGAAAGATGGCGGCTGTCCAAATCACTTTGGTATCACAAGAAAGCTTCCATTGATGTTTATTTCCCGCACTGATAACAAACCATCGAACAGAAAGTTAAAGTCCTTCAGGAAGTGTATGAGTCCTGTGAAGGACTGATGAAACCAGGGGCTGATTAGAAAAATAAAAATCGTGAGAAAAACGCATTTGTAAATTGGCATTTTTAAACACGCATATAACCACCCTTGTTAGATAATGGGGTTTTCGACCACTTTGGAGTCTACATATGCAAGTACGCTTTTCCATGGATAAAGTAGTATATTTTTAGAAGAATTTGGAGCAAAAAAGAAAAAAAAATTGCGACTTGGAGCTCTGGGGACCCTTAATATCGAAAGCCCCTGCAGTTTTATAGTTCTCCAGTGTATCAACGGGACGCACAGTAAATCGTGCAAACTGGGGTAGCTGTGTCAGAGTGCAATAGTCGTTCAAGAAGTCGTCGTGAGAGGCTTGACTACAAAATACTAAAAAAGTCGAAAAAAAAAAAGGATTAAGGGAAGGGAAACCTTACGCCTGGCCGCCTTTACCTGAATCGAAGGAGAAAGTCGGGCCTTGGCCATCTAAGATAAATCACCAGTTTGCTTCAATTCGGGCAATAAAAATGTTTGAAAGGACCTTCCAAATATGAGAGCAATGTTTGGTGTATGGTGGATAAATCCTGCTCAAACGTGAAGTTTCCCAGAAGTGAATTTTATCAGCAACCACCACCCCACCTCCCAAAAAAATATTGGTTTTTAATATGCGAAAGGCGTCACAATTCCAATGGTTGTCTAAGCCTGGTCACCAAAAAAAAAAAAAAGTTCTCTTTCACCT
This sequence comes from Macrobrachium nipponense, assembly GCF_015104395.2. Lineage (NCBI taxonomy): Eukaryota > Metazoa > Arthropoda > Malacostraca > Decapoda > Palaemonidae > Macrobrachium > Macrobrachium nipponense. Next base: position 30,540,029 of record NC_061106.1, read on the forward strand.
TTATTTACGTCTAGGCACATAATGCTCAAAGCTATAAATGTTCCAGTTTCCAGATTTCCAGGGCTTTTGAGGCAGACCTTACAGACCTTACAGACCTTACATCTTGTTCGGGTTGCCTCAGGTCCCTTAGTGTGAGGCACCTCTTAATGTCTACCAGAGAGTTGCTAGTACATCTTCCGGTATATTTTGCATCTTGCCAATCTTGGATGGTCTGGGATGCAGCTTAGATATTTGTCGAGCTTATTCTTAAACACACCTACGCTCACTCCTGATATATTCCTCAGATGAGCTGGCAACGCATTGAATAGACGCTGCATTATCGATGCTGGTGCGTAGTGGACTAATGTTCTGTGTGCTTTCCTTATTTTTCCTGGTATAGTTTTGGGCACTATTAATCTACCTCTGCTTGCTCTTTCTGATATTTTTAGCTCCATGATGTTTTCGGCTGTTCCTTCTATCTGTTTCCATGCCTGAATTAACATTCAGGTTAACCTTGAAGAGAGAGAGGACAGAAGAGAGGGGAGAGAGAGGATGAGGAGAGCGAGAGAGAGAGAGAGAGAGAGAGAGAGAGAGAGAGAGAGAGAGAGAGAGAGAGAGAGAAGGTATTAATGGATTTTACGCCAGTAAGACTTGCTAAGCTTGGCTTAGAACGTAGAAATGTTTTGTTCAAGTAGTCACCAAATTCTATCATTCTGTTATTTCTCTTTCAGTGTCCTTTTGCAGTTTTTGTATGTATGTATTGTGTGTATGCATATGTGTATGTGTGTGTTTGTGTATGAGAGAGAGAGAGAGAGAGAGAGAGAGAGAGGAGAGAGAGAGAGAGAGAGAGAGTTTTTAGCTATTTTTCTCAATTATGCAACTTTTTTTGCCACTGTTACATTTATACTGTAGCATCTAACAACTGCACTCCAAATAATCTGCGTCCACCACGATGAAGGATATCTTACTGTTTCTGGAATATTCTGGCAGAGTTAATTCGTAAATTATAAAGAAAAATGTAATGAAATAGGTCACAAAATGTCAGAGTTATAAATGATATATATATACTTAGATGATTGCCACACGAAGGAATATTCACATCGGTAATCACACATAAAAGTGCATGTTTATCCCTCTTTAAGCCTCCTGGTTTGTTCGTCCCTTCGTCCTAACTCTTAGCTGAAATACGTAGTATTACGTGTTTATATACAAATATGCCAGAAAATAAATGACAATCGTTCGGAGCCTTGTACGTAATCTGTCAACAGAGCTTACACAATTATGCAGTCGAGCCAAGCACCGGCTAAGTTTACAGATGAATTGATTAAAATTTGTTACACGATGATGAAGAAGAAAAGGAAAAAGATAAGAGAGAAAAAATAAAAAGATAAAGGAAAGATCAGCATCATATCAACATGAATTATGAATGTTAATTACGACCTCAACGAAATATGTAAATACGCTGGATTTCTCTAATAGGACCAGAATGAGATTGCCCTGCGCTCGTCATAATTATGACCCCACGACGAAAAAAATGAGATAGAGAGAGAGAGAGAGAGAGAGAGAGAGAGAAGAGAGAGAGAGAGAGCTCTGGGGCTCTGGATGAATCATCCGTTCATTGTTTATGTATAAACAGCTCTTTGATGAACATGATGCTATTTAGCAAAATAAATTTTCGCTCGAGCAGCGGTATTTTATATTCTCTACCTAATGATTATTATTAATGAATTTAACGATGCCGTCGGGTATCATATTCATCATGATCATTATTATCATCATGATGACTATTGTAGGTATGAAAACTATTCATCTTCAAAAGGAGATATTATAATAATTATTCAACCACAAAAGGGAATTTCCAAGCAAGAAATAAAAAAAAAAAAAAAACAAGTAGATTGTAAAACTAGCATTGTAAAAATTATTTCTGGAAAAAAAGAATGACACGTCATTCTTCATGTATTAGAAAGAATGACGCACAAGCTCACGCAAATGATTAATTTTTCGTTAAAAAGGGACTATTTGCAGCTCGTCATTCTAACTGTAAGATTTCCTAGACGTTAATTCCCACATTATATAAGAATTTGGTATACGTAAAGAAACTGAAAAATCGTAAAATATAGTTCATCAGCTGTCCAATAGTTCTTGCAATGACGGTCATTATCGAACAAGTATGCAAAAGATATTTTTCTCATAGGTTAACATCCAATTTTGGCGTGATATTGTTAATTCCTTTTAGTTTAGAATCTTGAACTAATTTTCAAAACTACTTATTTATAGAAAAAAACCACTTATTTCGGGCCCATGTTAAAAACACGTAACCGGCGACCGAATTGTCATGAACGGTTGAAAAGGCCTACGACACAATTCAGTCATGAAATATGACATTCAAAAGAGAATTAATAAGGGTTTCATGCCGTAAAAGCCATTATTGATTGCCAATATTCCAATATGCCTGATGTCAATAAGTATTGGCAACAATGATCCTTTCGATAGATACTAATTCAGCAAGGCCGATACTGATTTGATACCATGAAACAGTTGTTGTTAGATATCATTCGTATATAACAGACTTGTGGCTAAGCTTGCTCAAAACCTTCATATATATATATATATATATATATAATATATATATATATATATATATATATATATATACATACATAAAATATATATATATTATATAATATATATATTTATATTATATATATATATATACCATAAGTATATATATATATATATATATATATATATATATATATATATATATACTATATATATATACATATATATATATATATATATATATATATTTATATATATATATATATATATATACATCGAGCTACAAATGTCCTTTAATATCAAATTCACTCTACCTCGGAATAAATATATATCTATATATGCTTAACCGAAGGGGAATTTTATTAGGCGATAGTAGAACTGTCGGCGCCCAGGCGCGAACCTAGGACGCCATACAAATCCAGGAACGTCAGTGAAGCTTTTACCCACTCCTCCACTGCAAGAGGCTATAAATTAATGCCGTCTCTCACCCTCAAATACCTTTCGTGCTCAGGTATTCGCTGATTTGGAGCCAGCATTAATTTATAGCCTCTTGCAGTGGTGGAGTGGGTAAAAGCTTCACTGACGTTCCTGGATTTGTATGGTGTCCTAGGTTCGCGCCTGGCGCCGACAATTCTATTATCGCCTAATAAAAAACTCCCTATTCTGTTAAGCATATATGAAAATATATTAATTCCGAGAGCTCGATGTATTTATATGAATCACGGTAATGTCATATGACTTATATTAATGGCTACATGCTGTCATAAGCACTACAACACTACCGTGGTCGAGGTGGGTTAATGCTGGCTCCAAATCAGCGATCTGAGCGCGAAAGGTATTTAGAGGTGAGAGACGGCATTAATTTATAGCCTCTTGCAGTGGTGGAGTGGATTTGTGTGGTGTCCTAGGTTCGCGCCTGGGCGCCGACAGTTCTACTATCGCCTAATAAAATTCCCCTTGCGGTTAGCATATATGAAAATATATTATTTCCGAGGCAGAGTGAATTAGATATTTTTTTTTTTAAATTTGGAGGATATTTGTAGCTCGATGTATGTATAGAATCACGGCAATGTGATATGACTTATTATATATATATATATATATATATATATACTATATATATAGTATCTATATATATATATATGTGTACTTTTTTCTCTATATTTTGGTGTTTTTATGGGCTCCTTTATTAGATATATATATATATATATATATATGATATATATAATATATTATATATATATATATATATATATATGTATGTATGCATATTTATATGTATATGTATATGTATAAGTAAAACAGGACGTATTACGTATTTTGTTCAGCCGCTAAAATTTAGAATTTTCTTCTCGTAACCTGGATTCCAATCTGGACGTCTAACGCCCTCTGCCTCTAGGTTGATAGCAGGATGTATATTTAGACAATGACCTTATTCTTACGATTGGTCTCTGTAGTTTTATGGATATCGCATCTGTAATCATCAATCATCTGATGTGTATTCATTTTTAATGCTGGAAACAGGTGCTCTCGTGTCCGTGGTACTTTAGACTCTTCCTAAGGCCCCGTCCACACAGCCGAGCTTTGCTCGACGAACTTTGTTCGATGTGACGTCAGAAGCGGAGAAACTGCGGTAAAGTTCTGACTTTTCCCGCTGTTTCTCTGCTTCTGACGTCACATCGGACAAAGTTCGTCGACCAAAGCTCGACCGTGTGGACGGGGCCTAAGAGTAGTCGTAATTTGAAATGTTTTTTTTTTTTTAAGTGTAAAATTAGAACTAGCAAATCTAGAAATCTATGAAGTTCCTGAGGCGGAAGTAAACAACACGATTACCAGAGAAGATTCTATCTAAAGAAAGTAGAAACACTACATTTATATTAGTGAAAAAACGGTCTGATTAAGGGCTACCTTCTACATAATTGTGGTATACATTTCTAAAAGAAACTTATGATTTGGTAAAAGAATAATGCAAAAAAAAAAGATTTAGCACTCTCTCTCTCTCTCTCTCTCTCTCTCTCTCTCTCTCTCTCTCTCTCTCTCTCAGCAAGCGACAGAGAGATGATGGATAACTGCATTAACTCAACACTCCCCTTTTTGGGTGCAAGTTAATTAAAAGGTGTAGGATATATTCGATCTTCATGGGTCATTTGTGGTGACCTAATATAGCACATATATATATATATATATATATATATATATATATATATATATATATATATATATATATATATATATATATATACACACTTTATTCCCGAAACATTACAGCACGGGTATTCTGAACTTCCAAGAATTTAATAGCCTCTTCGTATTGCACGGAATGGAAAAGTGCTGGGAGGGCAGAACACGGTGGGAATATTCCGAGCGTATTGTATTACACTGTCATAAAAAAAAAAGAAGCAAAGTTGGCCCAAAAGCAGAAGACTTACTTAAATGCAAATTCGGCGAAAGAAACTACGTATAACCCCGTTTTCAAATGGCTGGGCGGTGCGGGCTGGTATTCGGTAACGGTCGGCTATAATAGTTGACTAAATTGTCTTTTGAATTGATGGATAAGAAGAGCATTCAAGCAATATTCATGAATTAATGTTAATTGGTGTTCCCAACTGACACATGAAACGGACAAGGCGTGATCCGACTTCCAGCTTACTCGGGGCACGTGCTTAAAATCTATGGTCAAATAGCGGCTGTTTCACAAACGGAAATTAAAATAAATGCGCTATATTTTATTAGAAACAGTTAGTTCTGTACTGTTTAACATGCATATTATTTATTATTTTACATTTTCATTCTAATAGATAAATCATAAAAATCCTATCCCCAAATTCCTGTATCTTTAACTCTCCTACCCCCAAACAAGAACAGCAAAAGCAACAATGCAGTTTGTAGGCTTACTCCCCAAGTAAGCGGAATTGCATGCGAATGGTATTTATTTAGGCGTATTCATAAGTGTGTGAAAAATTGGTAGATTTGGACATGAAAGAAAAATTCCAATTAAACGTTCTTTACCAATAATTATCGATCTATTTTCGTAAGTCAGTGTAAAAATAGACAGCATTTCGAAATGAAAGAAAATTTCCAAAAATGTTCAGAATCCCACTTTGCTCTATGTTATGAAAACAAATATGTTGAAAATCCGTATTCGCTTTATCTTATAAAAACAAGCAAAATAATAAAAAAAATGAATTAGTGAAGGTGCTTTTGTATGTGATGGGGCTTGAGTTCTACCTCTCAAAATCAAATAGTAAAGTATACTGGTATCCATAATTGATTGTGGAGACGTCAGTCCTTAATAGAATTATACTTAGCATAATTAGGATGGATGTCGAGAAGTAATTCTTGAGAACTCCACTCTCTGTAGATTCTGTAGATAATCGAAAACAACAAACTCAGGCTGAAAAGTTTCAATGAAAAAGGAGCGGACAGATTTACAGTGGAGACGAGAGCTTCTGACGCAACTCTAGACTGACATTTTAAAGGAGACCTCCTCCACCTGGTGCAAATGGTATTCCTCTTACGCGCAATTATTGCCGTGGGTATTTTTGGGAAAAGTGTGTTTAGCTGCGAATGTATGTACAACGTATTCATGGGTTCAGAGAGTATTTTCTGAAATTCAAAATTTTGGTTTTAGTTATCTACCTTTAACCCAATTACTCGACAGTATAATAAAAAAAAACATATTTCTGGTGTATATGGTGTTGAGTTTCCAGACTACATAAAGAAAGCAGTCTCTCGGTTTACTGTGGTTCCAGCAGAGTTGCTAGAACGACGGATAAATATGAAAACCAGTGAGCACACTTACACATGACATATTCCCCCCAAAGGAAATGAGCAATAAACTTCCTAGGCTGAACTGCTGGGAGATATATTGGGCCACTTTTCGCTAATACAAATTGATGGAAAATTTCACGGTGAATCCTTAGAGGAGATAGATCAAGATTTCAACCATAGATATAATGTCAGTCAAATTTTCTGTGTTCTCTGTCCCTCTGGGAGACTACACAGATGTAATTGACATTTTGTTATATAGACGAGGTCTTAGTAATATATACCGCGGGGAGAAGGGGAAATTGTCTAGCTGTTTGGCTGAACTCGGTCAAATTAACGAATTGATTAAATTTACTTCAGAAGAGGAGAAAGAAGGGAACAATCCCCCTTTCTGGATGTTGAACCCGTAAGGGTAGATAGCAAAATAGAGTGTAGTATATATAGAAAGACATATGTAACACATTACTATTATTAATAATTATTATTATTAAGATGATGAACGCTACTCATATGGAACAAGCACACAGGGGCCATTGACTTGAAATTCAAGCTTCCAAAGAATATGGTACTCATTCGGAAACAGTTTCTGATAATGGAAAATACAGAGAGATCAGTTATTAAAAAAAAAAAAAGATAAATCAACCATGTAATAAATTAATAAATATATAAGAATTTGAATAAAATATAAGAATACAAAGAGTTTCGGATTAGTGTAGTAATGCATTGCATCTTCGCTAGAACTTCCGAAGTTCCAACTGCACGACGTTCTCTAGGAGGCTGTTCCATAGTCTAGCGGTGTGAGGAAAAGAGGATCATATACGCACAGGTATTCGAGCCGCGCAACGGATATTAAAATAAGGATGATGGCAGGGTCGATTGCTAGGGCCCACAGGGTTTGTATATATAGTAGATTCACATCAAGCGTGCATCTGATGTCTAGGCCAGTCCCTTACGACGCTTCTGATTGGCTGTTGATAAGCCAGTCACAGGGCTGGAACCTCTCAGTCTCTCTCGAGAGTTCACATTGGCAGGATGAATGTTCCATCTCTCTTAAGAGATACGTATTTCAAAAGTATCCTCCCTATGTGAACTCTCGAGAGAGACAGAGCTTCAGCCCTGTGACTGGTTTATCAACAGCCAATCAGGAGCGTCGTAAGGGACTGGCCTAGACATCAAATGCATGGTTGATGTGAATCTACTATAGCCCGCCCACCGTATGTGGGCCAGGAGTTTAAAAAGGTATTCGCTTCTTTTAGATACTGGGATACCGGATTCTCACGTGGGGGAAGACGTGCATTATTTCAAGAATTTGGACTCTGAACCATTTCGTATTTACATATATGAAAATTTACTGGAACGAGTGATGTCTATATGTTGATGTACCAGAGGGAAAACACGATACACGTGGTATACTCGTAAATCATAGGCCTAACAGCAAGTCCCGCCCGTGTGGAAAAAGGAGGTTTGTTTTCGCTAATGGGTGTGTGGTTCCTCCTTCCTCCCCTCTCGGATGTAAATATTTTCCCGTCCGTTTGCACGGCTGAATGACCTCATAGGTCCCGGCACTTAGCATCAAGCCTAAATCTCATATTCCAGTTTGGTAAAAACACACGGTTATAGAGAGAGAGAGAGAGAGATGAGCTCATAAGTCCCAGCGCTTGGTATCAAGCCTATATCTCATATTCCATTTTGGTAAAAAAAAACATTTAAAGAGAGAGAAGAGAGAGAGAGAGAGAGGGGTGGAACTCTTAGATCCCAGTGCTTGGTATCAGGTCTAAATCTCATATTCCAATTTGGTAAAGAAAAAAACACAGTTAAAGGGAGAGAGAGAGAGAGAGAGAGAGAGTTTCCCTCTCTAGTTCTGTGTCTAAGATTACGTGTCAATTAACAGCATCGCAGAACGACGGGGCTGTTACAGCAGGCTGAAATACGCTCCGGGAATTGGAGGTTGCGACAGTAATAGTCACCTAACATTCTCCTCGGATTCGAAAATGCTTATGTAAGCTGTTTTGATGTTTGCAGAGACGTTGTGGCCCAATAGGAATGCGCGGATGTTTTATCCAAATGAAAAGGGATAACGTCTTCTGAGCCTTGGCAGTATCATGCCAGATACAATAGAGCTTCAAGCGATACCAGAGGATTTTTTTTATGCATAATAGGCCTGGAACTTCTCTCTCTCTCCTCTCGTCTCTCTCTCTCCTCTTTCTCTCTCTCATCTTCTCTCTCTCTCTCTCTTATATATATATATATATATATATATAATAATATTTTTTTTAATTTTATATATATAATCTATATATATCTATCTATATATATATAATATATACTATATATAGATATATATAATATATGTATATATATATAGATATATATATTATATATTATAGTAAATGCATGTGTATATGTATACACACAACATATATATATATATATATATTATATATATATATATATATATATATATATATATATATGTGTGTGTGTGTGTGTGTGTGTGCACGTGATTGTTGTGGTAGGCTTATAACACCTGGGGAATGTCGACCTAGTGTCAGTCCCCTGGGAATCTAATGCAATGTGTCGCAAAGCAGATGAGCGCCTATCATAGTGAAAGCCTGTGGATCTCTTGGGGTAGCCAAAATCACATAAATGGCAAATGAGTGCTTGTATTGAGGTCAACATGAGAACTGCTACCATAGTGGTAGAATGTGGGGCAACCTGGAAATTTCTGGCCTGGTAAGTGGTATGTATTGGGGTACAAATATAATGCAGCGGTGACCAGCGAGAAATGCCAGCGGGACTTACAACCCAATTCCAAATTTACTTGCTTATAGTACCCCACTTAACGACAGCAATACATATAAAATACATTTTTAAATTCACAATGCTAAGTTAAGCTGATTGGGTATATTGACAAATAAGACAAAATCAGAAAACTTCGAAATGAGCTGCAGCAAAGCCTATTAAAGTTGGAGGGAGACTTGAAGAGTCTAGCAAGTAAATATGGTAAAAGAAGGAAGGTCACGAATCAGTTTGAGAATGAAAAGTGAAAAGGAACACGTAAACATTTCATTGAAAGAAGAAAATGAAAAAAAAAAAAACTGAAAATTTTTGAATATGGAAAAATGAATTTTTTTTTATAAATAAACACAATGAAAACATGTGAATATTTCATTGAATAAAGAAAATGAAAACATGAAATAAAAAAGGAAAAATGCACATTTTTTATATTAGAACACAATGGAAAAAAAAACATGTGAAGCAAATTCAGTTGAATACAAGAAATGGCAAAAAAACAAAAAAAAACGTGAAAGTTTTTTGAATAAGGAAAAATGAGATTTTTTTTTTTATAAATAACACAATGAAAACATGTGAACATTTCATTGAATAAAGAAATGAAAAAAAAAATGAAAATTTTTGAATAAGGAAAAATTAAATTTTTTTATATAATTAACACAATGAAAACATGTGAACATTTCATTGAGAAAAAAAAATAAAGAAATTAAAAAAAAACATGAATTATTTTAATAATAAGGAAAAACGAAATCTTTTATGAATAACACAATGAAAACATGTGAACATTTCATTGAATAAAGAAATAAAAAAAAACCTGAATTTTTTTGTTTTGAATAAGGAAAAATGAAATCTTTTACAAATAACACAATGATAACGTGAACATATCATTGAATAAAGAAATGAAAAAACACGAATTTTTTTTTAATAAGTAAAAACGAAAATTATTATAAATAACACAATGAAATAAAAAGAGAAGAAGAAAGACAAAAGTCCCAGCTATACAATGCCAAACCTACGTTAACCATTCATGGGTCCGGTCACGAGTGATCAGCGCCTCGTTTTTCGAGATGGGGTCATCTGTCATTTTTATCGACTGAGGTCGGAAGATGGATGACCTCCACGGGGATTGTTGGTTATAAATACCGAGTTCTGGGAATCTACTGCTATTACGACTACCACCATTACGACCACCATTACTACTGTTCTATCGCGCGTTGGATTCGATGTGTCATTTCAAACGGCGGATTCCAACTCGATTTAATTATTATCCTCGAGTAATATAGTGAATGAGGTAAATGCCATGGATTGAAAGATGTCTGGCTTTTGTAAACACTTCCTTCACTGTCGTTTCTTGTTAGGCCCGTGGCTGAGTAGTGATTGTAGTCATAAGCAATAAAGACGATATATATATATATATATATATATATATATATATATATATATATATATATATATATATATATATATGTTGGTATGTTGATCATCCACCCTCCAATCATCAAACATAGCTAATTGCAGCCCTTTAGCCTCAGTAGTTTTTATTTTATTTAAGGTTAAACGTTAGCCATGCTCACACGTCTGGCAACAGTATAGGACAGGCCACCACTGGGAAGTGGCTGAGTTTCATGGGCCGCGGCCCATACATCATTATATCATGACCGCCAAGAGATAGATATATTTTCGGTGGCCTGGATTATAGGCTGTACAGAAAAATTTTAAGTATATCTTAGTTTTACCAGACCACTGAGCTGATCAACAGCTCTCCTAGGGCTGGCCTGAAGGATTGGATATTTTTACGTGGCTACGAACCAGTTGGTTATCTAGCAACGGGACCTACAGTTTATTGTGGGATTCGAACCGCATTATATCGAGAAATGAATTTCTATCATCAGAAATAAACTACTCTGATTCCGCGTTGGCCGAGCCGGGAATCGAACCTCGGACCACCGGATTGGTAGCCGAGCGTGATAACCAGTCGTCCAACGAGGAACTACGCTGTACAGAAAACTCGATTGCTACTGTTTTTACTTTTTTTCTGTTCTGTTGTAACGCAACCAGGGAGTACGGGTGGGGGGAAGGATCCCTTAGAATTCCCAACTGCCAACTCTTAACTTTATTCCTCAAGTTCAGCAGCAGAACAAGATAAGTTTGGCAGTGATCGACTGTTATAGTGTAATATGTTTTGCTCCGCTACATATTTCACGAAACTTTTCCTTCTCCACTTCTAGATATCACGCGTGAAGTTGATTGTGAATCAGCCCTGGTGCGGAATATGTCAATCGTGAAATCATCGGACTTGTCTATTTTATGCAAGACGAACGCTCTCTCTCTCTCTCTCTCTCTCTCTCTCTCTCTCTCTCTCTCTGACACACACTCGCACCCATACACATGAATAAAATCTACGTACATACAACCATCATTATAAGAAAGGCCCATAAAGCCGCTTTCTAAGAAAAGAAAGTCTCTAGAATATAAATGAAATTATCCCTCCCGATGACAAAGCCATCAGCATTTTTTTTTTTTTGCGCAAGGCTTCCTATTGAATAGGTCCCCCACTATATAATTTCCGCATGTCCGCTCATCGTAACTGACGACGAGTGATATTGCTATCTATGTATAATGGAGACTGGATGGCAATTCATCTTGTATAATGCTTTCCATATTTTTTATTACACAGCCCCTGCTAATTCAGCTGACCGCGGGTCAGACTCGGTCATCCCTTATTGTCATCTATCTATATATATATATTATATAATATATATATATATATATATATATATATATATATATATATATATATGTCATATTCTCAAAACAGCTGTGGTTTTCATATTGTCTTCTACTGGAAGATTATTTTATAGAGACTTAATTATTGTGGAAAGTTTGACTCGATGCGCAAGGCAATCAATCAATAACAAAAGCAACAACAAAAATCAACTAGAACAATAATGGGGTTTTTATGATGATGGCTACAAGATGGCTACAAATGCATGGTAAAATCATGAGAAACCATAGTTGTTGCTCATTTTTTGTATTGTAACGTTTATTTTTAGCCAGTCATGGTAGGATTCAAGTTTATGGAGTGCATAGTTACTCAATGCCATGGCACACTGGTGACATTTCCTGCCGTGCAACTCAGGATGGTGTTCAGTGTCACATAGACAGTAGATTTTGTATCCTAAAATCTATAAATTTATAAATAAATAAATAAAATTAAATAAATAATTAATAGATAGAAAATAAATAAGAATGAACAAAAAATTCATGAAAATAAATATTTAAATAAACAAAAATAAGTAAATAGATAAATAAAAATAAATAAATAAATAATCAAGTAAGCCCCCAGAATATTAGTTAGCTATATTAATTATCCTTATTGATAGGTGAAGAATACCAGGAACCTTCAACATTATCGCAATGCAGTTCAGATCGACACAAGACTTATAGTTAAAGGATAACCCTCGCCCAGTGCCATTTTATTAAGTCTCAAGCTATGCGCACCTAATCAAAATGGCAAAAATAAAACGCTTCCTTTGTCAGGAGGTCAGAAATGGTGGAATATTGATTTCGCCATAAGACGTCGCTAGTTAGTAGTGCTGAAAAAAAATAAATAATGTATAATTGGTTCATTCCCCTGGAAGCCGGCTGTTAACAGGACCCAATTAAAAGTTCGAGACTTAACGACCCAACGTATATCAGGTAAATAATAAAAAGAGCCTTTATGTCTGTTTCTTCATAAAGGCACCTACAAGGAAACGAAACAGAATGAAGGGAGAAAGTAATAATTACCGAGAGGACTAAAAAGTGGAGTCACTGTGGGGAATTGCGGTGATAATGCGTGGCAATTATCCTCTTAGAAGTGGAATTCGGATAGATGGTCATATTGAGCCTGAGAGGAAGACGTCATTTTCGTCAAATGAATTAAGAACAAAACTCACCGTCACTTTCACTTCGACGGAAATGAATCAAGAACAAAACTCAACGTCACTTTCATTTCGTCATACAGTTGCAAGTGCACTGACGTACTTCATAATTAAAGTCTATGAAAAGTACAGAGTAATTATTACTGTATATTTCTTGATGTTTATATGAGATGAAGAAAATGAAACCGAAAACATCGGCGTAGATGTTTATTTATTGATTGATTGATATATTTAAGTTTTGTATTTTAAGCTTCCTCTTAAATCAGGAAAGCATTTTGAGAATGTTTATATTCTCATAAATCTGAGAACGATCTCTATTTTTTTTCTTTTTTTTTAGATCGTGATGATAAGTGTACTATTCGTGTAATCAATGGCAACATTTAGAATATATAAGGCATCCGTTTTTCGTCTACTTTGGTGGTTCTCATCTCAGTTACGTTAAAAAAAAAAAAAACGCTTCAAATATATTTGCATTGTGCAGACGAAGCCCCGTTTTCGAAATAAGAATTTTATTTTCAAAGAGTTTCCTTAAAAAATAACATCAAATGAGCAAAATCCTCTTCGAAAAAATCTTTATTTATTTTCAAAACCTTTCTCCAAAAAAAATGCGCAAACCTAATAGAGAAGGTAATGAGAGAGAGAGAGAGAGAGAGAGAGAGAGAGAGAGAGAGAGAGAGAGAGAGAGAGAGAGAGAGAGAGAGAGAGACTGGCCACTTTAATAGAGGAAATTCCTGAGGTGAATCGGCCCTTGAATCCTTCAACGAATCAGGAAAGAGAAATTGGAAAAATGGCGTCTCAGATAAGGTGGTTTGATTTGATCTTATGATACTCATCTAAGCATGAAGGAGGCCATAGGACTCGGGAACGAGAGGCTGAGACGGAGACACTGAAAAGGGAGGAGCCATTAAGGTTGTGAAAATTGAAAATAGTTGCATATATGAATATATATTTGCTTACGTAGTTCTGCCCTTGTTGCTTCTGGAGACAAGCTTTGCAGGAATGTCCATAATTTAGATAGGAGGATTTTGTCTTGCGCCAGAATAAGACTTTCCCTTTAGGCAGACAATATCTTGGTATGGTTATTCATCGTATGCTTCAACTGCACAGTCAAGGAAGTAAAACTGTTAAGTATATCTTTGTTTAACCAGACCACTGAGCTGATTAACAGCTTTCCTAGGGCTGGCCCGAAGGATTAAATATTTTTACGTGGCTGGGAACCAATTGGTCACCTGGCAACGGGACCTGCAGCTTATTGTGGGATCCGAACCACATAATATCGAGAAATGAATTTCTATCACCAGATTGGTAGCCGAACGCGAACACCACTCGTCCAACGAGGAACCAGTAAAACTGTTGCGTGGCTCACGATTTACAGTATTAGTTCCGGTGTCCAACTGGTCGTACACAGTTGACAGCCGTGAATATGAATATCATCAGAGATTAAGTGAATTTGGAATAGAGGATATAAATAACCTTGAGTTTTAGAGAGAAGTCATATGAAGCAGAGCTGCCTCAGATACGTAGTAGTCTGATATCACCAGTGGCGTTCTTTACTATAATGTATCCAGTGTTCTGGCTCAACTTCTCTAAGAGTATAATTATTGTAGCTATTGGAAATGATAATGACTTTTTCAAAAATCTATGTTTGCTGTTTATTGTGCTCCATCAACGAGTTAATCTGACCTTGTCCTCAGAGTCATAACATCTAACTCTTCGGTAGAAGCTTGCTATGCATGACTTAGCACATCTTTATTATATTGCTGTTGATGTTTGATTGTGGTTTTACCTTAGTTCATGCGACAGTTAAGAACTTTTTCTGTAAACTTTCATAATAACAGCTGAATCCATTTGGCAAGGAGATCAGTTCCCACATTCTCATGGAGTCCCAAATGTTGTTCTTTTCTCTTTGTTTTGGTGTTCCAAGTCTAGGACCCGCATGCATGATATCAAATGTACATTATATTCTGGTTTTGCTCATAAACTGTCATGTGTTTCTTCTTTGTAAAGAGAGTTAACTTGACTGGCTCAGACGAATCTTCCATTATCCTGCAGTTGCTAGAATTCTACTAACAGACTTCTGACTTGCCTTATATTTTTAAACGAGATGGCTTTGTTGCTGAAAGTAATAAATCACACTGCCAAAAGAGCATCAAAATATTACAAGATCTTCTGCATAAAGTTAGAATTCCTTGCTATCTAGTTCAATCACTTTTTATTAAGCAGGACATGATGTTAAAAGTTAGAACTGTTTCAGACATTACGAGATTGTGCCACTATCTGCCACCATCATCTACCTTGTTTGGTTAGAGGTAAAGCTAAAATAAATGCTGCACCATGTTTGCATGATTTTGATACGAGCTGTCCAGAACAATAAGCAGCCAAAATATAGCTATCCATGAGATATTGTTTACGCATGTTTGTAATTACCAGGGAGGTGTTGTTTATGTTTTTTTGGGCGCTTTTTTTGATTGGTTGTTACGAAAAATTTTACCAAACAAGGGCGCTCCTTCGTGATTAGCAATTTATGGTAGGTGTGAGGAGAAGGGACCTCTAAGAGGTGGATATAACTTGGATAAAGTATGCGGTCTCAGGTGGTTTTTTGTTCACGTGTGCATAACGAACAAACTTCCATATAACATACAGGAACACACAGTGAGTAAAGAACCAGTGATGTAAGAAACATGGTTAGCTGAGTTAATAATGTCTGGCAGAACAAACCTACCTTAAGACTGCTATATATCATCATCCTGCACTGACATTAGGATAACTCCTAGATTGAAAAATGGCTGTTACGAATCCAATTCCTTAACTTGAAAAGGCTATGATTACGATGTAAACAAAAACAAAAACAAAATATAAATACAAGAAATTATATCCTTTAGCTAAATGTATTTAAGAACAGTAACAATCAAATGGCCACAATCGTTCCAAGAGGTCCTTAGAGGAAAGACAATTACTTTAGCTAACATACTGACCCATTCTCTCTCTCTCTCTCTCTCTCTCTCTCTCTCTCTCTCTCTCTCTCTCTCTCTCTCTCACTTCCTACGCAGGTCACCTCTCACGTTCAGAAACCAATAAGAAATCTGAAGGACCCATTTTTTTTCGGACATTTTAAATTCTGGGACATCTCGGACCAACTTTGTTCTTTTTTAACCTTTTTCGAGCCAATCGCGGAGATTCCCTCGTGGTTTTATGTCACGTATGAGACATTTGTTTTCTTGTGTTGTTACGAAGCTTGTATATATATCTATAATATATATATATATATATATATATATATATATATATATATATATATATATATATATATATATATATATATATACATATATATATATACAGTGTCCATAAAATCCCAGTGTCATTACAAGTATTTATTGCTCAGAATGGTACTGGGACTTTATGGACACCCTGTGTATATATATATATCTATATTATATATATATATATATAGTATATATATATATATATATATAGATATATATGATAATATATATATATATATTATATATATAGAATATATATATATATATATCTATATATATATATATAGTAGATATAGATATATATATTATATATATATATATTATATATATTCAAGTATATATATATATAATAGATATATATAATATATACTATATATATATATACTATATAAATATAGATTATCAATATATATATATACACATATGACTGGTAAAAATGTTCTGTAACAACAGAATTCCATGTAATAAAAGGAGCCCATAAGAACACCAAAATGTAGAGAGAAAAGTACTATATTTCAGAGACTGCTGTCTCTCTCTTCAGGTATATGAATGAGAAAGTTTACAGAAAAGGTGGTATTATACCAAGAGATTCGTCCACAAGTAAGCCAATTTAGGTCACCAAACCCGCTGATAATCTTCCTTTAATCTTCTTAAGCGTTGGTTGAATGAACACTGCGTCGACGATTGCTCCGATGGCCAATTCCCTTTTGAGATGTTCATTACCTGCTTCTCTTTTATTAAGGCCGATTCCATCATTTGACTCTTGTACCGGCAGTTGCTGCTATAAATTACACGTGACATATTCCAGTTTATTCTATGGTTATGTTCATTTATATGGTTGAAAATAGCCGAGTTCTGTTGTCCATACCTAACTGACCGTTGTGTTGTATTAATCTCTGGGGAAGTGATTTACCTGTAATCCGATGTAAGATTGGTCACAGTCCTGGCATGGGATCTCATATACCCCAGAGTCTTTGGGCGATGTCTTTTGTTGGACGTTAATCAGGGATTTGGCTAAGGTATTTGGATAGGTAAATGCAAAAGGGTTGGATTTCCCAAGGGTGTGAGTTACTCTCTTAATCGTCTCCAGGTGGGGAATTTTTATTTTATTGTTGGGTGTGTCTCTGGTCTTGTCTTTAGGGGGTCGGTAGAAAATTACGTTTGCTTTTTGAATTGCTTTCTCAATTATATGGTCAGGATACTTTAAAGATGAAAGTTGCTTGCGAATTAGTTCAAATTCTTTTTCCATGGAAATCTGGGGAACAAATTCGTAAGGCTCTTAAGAATAGGTTGCTTAGCTACACCTATCTTTATAGTATTGTCATGATAGCTAAAGTAGTGAATATATGAAAGTGAGAACGTTGGTTTTCTGTATATGGTAAATTTGTATTCTGTCGTGTCTCTGATTATTAAAACATCAAGAAAAGGAATTTTGTTGTCTGTTTCCCATTCAACTTTAAATTTGATGCTGGGCACTAATGCGTTTAATTTTGAGAGGAATTCATTAAAATTACCCCACTTATTATCCCAAAATGTTAGTATGTCATCCACATATCTCATCCACAGCATGTTTTTGGGTTTTATTGCATTTATTATCTATTAGGTTATTTAACTTGCGTAAAAGTCTGTTGGAATGAGTCACGCTATTATAGGCAGCAATGTCGGAACAGAATGAAATCAGATACCTGTATACGTGGTCCGTAGTGAGGAGGCGAAGATTAGATTGAGTTCCATATATCACTCTATTGTTACAGAACATTTTTACCAGTCATTGTCAGCCCATTATGGAATTCAACCGCCTTTCCACGATTCTTCACTCACTTCCAGAAGTCAAGCCAGTTTTCCGCAAGTTTGAAAAAGAACTGAACAGACTACACCGGCTGAAAAACCAAAAACACTTTTTGGAAGAATGCCTCAAAGAACAAGTACTTCCAAAAATGTACGGATTCGGGAGATGGACTCTGCAATCAAACCCTTCCCTCTATCACACAAGATTTTCCTGGAAGAAAGAATCACCAATACGAGAAACGCCATCTTCGTGCTACGCAGAGTGATATATGGAACTCAATCTAATCTTCGCCTCCTCACTACGGACCACGTATACAGGTATCTGATTTCATTCTGTTCCGACATTGCTGCCTATAATAGCGTGACTCATTCCAACAGACTTTTACGCAAGTTAAATAACCTAATAGATAATAGCGCATGGAATAATCTTGAACAACAAGACAAAGTTTTAAACTTATCCAACACCCCCCTTACTGTAAATCAACATTTAGTTTTAAATTTAGGCTTATCCTTTGCCCTTATGCCAGACCGCAAAAACAACCTAGACTTCATAGTGGCTTTTGATAAATTCATATCTGACAAAAACTACAGCCGTGAAGAGATATGTTTAAAAGGAGTGTTACTAAATGCTTTAACTGACCTTCATAAGAAATATCCTGTTCCCGCAGATTCATGATAGCCATCCACTCGCTAAAAAAGTTAGATGTTATAATAAGTAGATCCGACAAAGACGGCAAAATTGTAATAATGGACAAAGACTTCTACCTCGACAAAATCAACCAGCTCCTTAGCGACACAAATACTTACGAAAAACTGACGAAAAATCCCCTCCAGAACGTTCCCACAGAATTTTTTTCGGAAAGTAAGATTAATTGGCCAAGACAAAAAAGAGCATTGAACTATTAGAGAAATTTGAAGTAATTAATCCTAAATTACCCTACTTTTATGGTCTTCCCAAAACTCACAAAGACAATCTTCCATTCAGACCCATCGTTTCATGCGCCGGAGCTTTCAATTACAAAATTTCTAAATGGTTAGCTGGCCTCCTTTCCCTCCTTTTTTAGGCACTTTTTCTCCCAGTCACATCAAACATTCGGAAGACTTTTGTCACAAATTCAGAGAAGCACATATACCACTTCACAACATAAAACTTTTAAGCCTTGACGTAGACTCCCTATTCACAAAAGTACCAGTACAGGACGTTCTTCAGTTTTTAAGGAAAAATTATCCCCCTATTCAGATCATTTCCCTCTGGCACTTGACAAAATAATA
>NC_061106.1:30564379-30571879 GCF_015104395.2 Macrobrachium nipponense
TATATATATATATAAATAAATATATATACATATATATATATATATATATATACCTATATATATAAATATATATATTATATATGTATATATATATATCTATATATTTATATATATATATATATATATCTATATATATATATATATATATATATATATATATATATATATGTATATATAATATATATATAGGTTTTACAGGAAATGGAGAAAAGAGAATATACGAACAATGAAAAATTAAAATAAAATAAAAAATTGAGACGGAAAAGGAAGGAAAACGAATACAATAGGTTTCTACTACCGTTAAAACACACAATCCAGTATTTGTGTGAACTGGAGAGTGGAAACACGGGAGGGGCGTTAGTATAGACACGAGTACTGAATCTGGTTTAGGTCATGGGTCAATAATTCCCAGTCAGGGGCATCGCAGGGGTCCAGGGAATTTGACGTGAACCTCAAAAAAAGGGAATCCACTGGAAGACTGAGCAGGAATTAGATAGATGGACTATTAGCTCTGTCTTTTGCTTTTGTGTTTCATTGTATCTCGTAGAGATTTCGACTTGATGAAATGTATTATCTGGAGGTAAAATCAGTGGATGTTTCTTATTATTTATATTGAATTATGGAATGGCAGATCACAGTTTCCTGCGCTATTTATATTGAAGTATGAAATATTAGATCACAGTTTCCTGCATTATTTATATTGAAGTATGAAAAATCAGATCACAGTATCCTGGACAACCATCATCGCTGGATGCTTCGCGTTTCTGTCTAATTTCTACTATTAAAGGGATTAAAACAATACAAATGAAAGGTGTTATGCTCACTAAAACCGCTACTATCATTCAGGTTCCCTGAAAAGTATATATGCCGTGTTACGAGTCATTGATTAAAACGAAAGGCTTTGTATTTTCAGGCTTCAATCCCTCTAAACCAAAATACGCAGTCTATTTTAATATGTTATAAACATAACCTCAATAATATTTAAACACAATAAATATTTATAAATGATTAACTACACGAAAACATCTCTGAAGAATATACGGACATGATCAGCCCTAGTACTAGACCAGAGATTGCGTGTAGCCGTGTGGATGTCCTTTGTGGGTAAAAGGGGGAATTTTGCCGATTGTGTTCCATTCAGAAGAAAAACACGAACGTGCTTTTATGCATGCAAGCAGCCCAACCTCTCGACAACCACCGTGCGCGAAATTGCATTGAGATTTTTTTTTTTTTAAGTATCGATGCCATGATAGCGTGGGACACCTATTAGAGATTAGATCTGTAGAGAGAGAGAGAGAGAGAGAGGGTGGGACTGATGTGAAATTTGCCATAATACCTGGGACAAAAATGGACGGAAATGTTCGGCATTATATATAAACCCTCTCCGCAAAATTCTGTCCTGTGCACGAAGTAATTACCTTAGGGAAGGGAGAAGGGTATTTTTCCATTAAGCTACCAATCCATTTGATTTGTATTAATCATACCCATCTCGTTTGTTTTACTAAAGGGTTTATCCCGGGATTTCGTATTTTCTCGTTAAAATGGAAATGGGCGGTCACATTTTTGTCATTCTGTATCTCTTGTATAAGCAATTAGCAGAGAAAGCCTATAGAATTCTGAACTCTTATAGCATCGCAGACAGGAAAGGGAGTAGGCCTACGCATTTATCGACCCTGTCGACCACAATGTTCTTATCTCTCTTTTCATGACCCATCAATTCACTCGACCAATTATGTCAGCTCGGCGGCGGGGCGCTTGTGCGTGTGTGTGTATGCGTGTGTGTATATTTGCTCAGCTTTCCCCTTGGGGCGGAAGAGAAGTCCCTGGGACCAACCCACAGGAGGGTGGTCGGGGCACGTGCTTTTCCCCCGTGGAATGGAGAGCGCAATTGTCTTCCGAAATGAACGGGAAGTAGAGCGTGGAAGGGAGGAGAGGGAGGAGCGTGGAAGGGGTGACACACGGTCCTACTTCCCGAATATCTGGGTTGCCTTCTGCTGACCGTCATCGATCGGCGAGAACGCCCCCCCTCGATGATGACCGTCGGTCTCTCTTGATTATTCGTTTGTGGTCATACCTGTCATGGGGAGTTGTTTGGGACCTATGAAAGTACGACACAACTTTACAAAGTCACTGAAAATTCTCACAGCTGTAGTTACTACAAATTAGGTTATTCATCTGTAATCGTATCTGTTACGGGGGAGCTTTCTAGTTCCTTATGAAAGCACGGCACAACTTTGCAAAGTCACTAGGAATTATTCTAACTAATTTCTATAAATTAGACGGTGTATTTTGTTGCTGTGAATGAACAAGCAACTTTGAAAATTGAATCAGTCTGTGGTGGTACTTCACATATTCATACCAAAAGCACCTCAACCTATCGGCATTACGATTTTCAAACAACCCTACGTAGTTCTACAGAATACCTTCTTGAGGGGTATGTTCAGGTTTTGGGGTTCCTGGAGTCTTGATTAGTTTGGTTATTTGTGCATGAGAAAGAGTAAGAGAATAAAAATGTATGCAGGTAGTATAGAGAGTTCGATACTTTTCTCTGGGAACAATATAACTTAAAAGTCGAGCAGATGAGCAGAGATAGTGACCAATAGTTGATATCTAAAGCCTACTATGATGAAGACCATATTAAAAAAATATTACTGCAATTACATTTTCTATTTGCAGGTCTCATCGTTAATTATTTACAAAAAAAATGACGAAGGGAGTTTTAAATTTCACGTATATGAAATAACAACTATTTCTATTTTGATAAACAAGCAGATAATACTTCCATTATATTATTTTTTTATTTTTCATAAGTCAGGAGATACTCGATATGCAATCCCTTCTCAAATTCATCCAATACCAGAAATAGATACACATAATGTTATAACGCCAAAATGCAACTCATAGGAACTATTTATCTATTCAGTAAAGGAGATTTAAATAGCCAGACCATTAATTAAGCAATCTATATAAAAATGTATAAGATAGTTAAAGTAAATAATATCATACTGTATAATTTGTGAGTCGATATCTACGAAAAAAAAAATTGTAAAACAAAATTTGACTTGTTTGTCTGTGTGTTAAGTTATATCGATGTTAATATCTTTGCTTACTCGGGGAGTAATCCTCCAAACTACTTTGTTGTTGTTTTGTTGTTGTTGTTGTATGGGGGCTAGGAAAGGTCTATGGAAGAGCCTAAAAAGGTCTGGAAAAGGAGTTTCTTCTTGAAATAAAGATCCAGGAATTTTGAGATAGGATATTTATGATTAATTCATTAGAATGACATTGTAAAAAAATAAATAATGTGCATGTTACAGTATAAAAAAATCATTTCTAATGAAATATAGTGCATTTATTTTAGTTTCCGTTGGTGAAACAAGGCTGTATTTGACCGTAGATTTAAGCACGTTTTAATTGATGTTAAAAGTTAGGAATATAATGTTTACAACTTACGTGTGAGGGGAAAATCTTGAACGCGTCCCGAGTGAGCTGGAGGTTGGATCACTCCTTGTTTACTTAAATCATACTATACTGGGCAATAACTTTTACTACAAATAGTTCAGTTCGATGTAGGAACCAGGAGCCTATTCAGAATAATGTCCACAATAATTAAATGCTTTTAGTAGCATGACTCTTAAAATGGAGGAACAAATCTATAATTATGAATGGGTATATATATTTGAAAATAAATCTCTACAGAGAGCTCTCGGGAATCTGTTCAATTCCCATTTTCAATGCGACTGAAAACGGGAATCGAACAGATTCCCGAAAGCCTCTGTAAGAGACTAATTTTTAGATATAACGTACCCATACATAACTATGGATTCGTTTCTCCATAATGTTCATGGTAATGATGAAAGTTGAAAAGAAGCAGAAAAACTTTAAAAAGTACTTTTCCACTATGTATAAATTATTCTTCAGACTGGAATTCCACTTTGCCCGCTCAGAAATATTTTAAATATAATAGTGTGTTGACCTCGCAGCTGTGGACAATTTTCTCGAAAAAATGTGGCAAAGGCTCTCACACATGGTATATATATATATATATATATATATATATATATATATATATATGATATATATATATATATATATATATATATATATATATATATAAAGAGAGAGAGAGAGAGAGAGAGAGAGAATGTAAATATGTGTGCGTTGTCTTGCAAATTTTACTATATAAAGATTTCATGTCACGAGCTATCTCTTTATCAATAAGTAAAGTAAAATTTAGAGCCATTTCAGAACTTTAGGGATAACAGCCAATTATGTCACTTCAGTTTCTAAAAGTCTCTTTCCTCATTTCAGATTTTCTTTAATGGGCTCTTTCTTTGAATCTCTAATAACATCAGGTTTTAATCACTCTATTTAGATACAGAGCCATAATTCATGTGTTCAGTATACTCAAATAAAGTCGATATTTTCACTGACGAAATAGACCAATCTAAGTTATTTCCATCTCGGCCACTTAATTACGTCAGGTAAAGAGAACGTCGTGAAATGAAGAAGAAGAAGAAGAAGAAGAAGAAGAAGAAGAAGAAGGAAGAAGAGAGAGAGAGAGTTTAACGGAGTTAAGTTGACATTTTAACTATCTTCGACACCGGCAGCTAAGGTCTTCGAACATTTCGCAACCTCTCAAATGGCTGACTACGTTTATTATGCTTTCGCAAAGCCACTTAAATTATGCACGAGTTCCTGGATGCTGTACACATTGCATCGCTCATCATCAAGTCCAGATTGGGTCGAACGTCTAATTAAGGGAAATGGGTTCAATTTGCCTTTGAATGCCATTACCTCCTTCCAGGTAACACATTATGAGATGAAGGAATGTTCAGGACGGTGATTTAAACATCTAAGTAAAACTTTCTCCGGAAATGATTTAAACAAATGCGTAACGATGGGTCTTCACATGTTTTTGAAAGCCAACGTGTTAGGACAATGTTGTCAACATGTTTTGGAAAAGTTGCACATATGTTTTGAAAAAGTTGTCAACATGTGTTGAAGAAGTTGCACACGTTTTGAAAAAGTTCTCAACATGTTTTAAAGAAGTTGCAAACATGTTTTTAAAAAGTTGTCAACATTTTTTGAAAATGTTGCAAGTATGTTTGGAAAAAGTTGCAAACATGTTTTGAAAAAGTTGTCAACACATTTTGAAAAAGTTGCAAGCATGCTCTCAAGAGTTGTCAACATGTTTTGAAGAAGTTGCACGCATTTGCAAAAAGTTGTCAACATGTTTTGAAAACGTTGCAAACATGTTTGGAAAAGCTGTCAACATATTAGGTGGATGCGCCTCAGTGGCGTCATCGGTATGGTCTTGGCCTGCCACCTCGGTAGTCGCCAGTTCGATTCTCGGGCATTCCACTGAGAGGTTAGAGATGTATATTTCTGGTGATAGAAGTTCACTCTCGACATGGTTTGGAAGTCACGTAAAGCCGTTGGTCCCGTTGCTGAATAACCACTGGTTCCATGCAGCGTAAAACACCATAAAACAAGCAAACAAAGTTGCAAGCATACTTTGAAGAGTCCTCAACATGTTTTGGAAAAGTTGTCAATATGTTTTGGAAAAGTTGCCAACATGATTTAGAAACGTTGTCAACATGCTCTGAAAAAGTTGTCAGTCACATATTATTCCTGTGCATAAATTAGTATGGATAACAAACAGCCGGTTAATTCCTAAGTGAAGTCCCCTTTAGATGCCTACACAAAAATCATTGTGAGAGAGAGAGAGAGAGAGAGAGAGAGAGAGAGAGAGATTCTTCCCAGACTCTCACACTTCAGAAACCGTCGCTACCTAGACTGTTAACTTTCACACCCTCAATCAGCAAACTTGTGCTGCATTAACACGTTTTCAAAGGAAGTTCTCCCCCTTTTTTTCTGTCTAATCAGGATTTAGTCGTAGGAAAAGTTCTTGTAACTTTTAAAGACCACAACGCATGTACAGATTTTACCTCCAAAACATTATCAGTTCTTTAGAACTCCTTCTTTTTTAGTGTACCACAGAAGGGATTGTGTTTTCGAGTAATTGACTGTGCAGTAAATATACTTGACTCCTGGTGCGTTGCACTTTCTCATAGAAAATGTGTATATTTTCAGACTGATTTAGAGGACTCCACGACTTAAAACCCTAAAAATATATATATATATATATATATATAAGTATTATATATATATATAATAATAATAATAATAATAATAATAATAATAATAATCAATAATAATCGGTGTAATTTCTGAAAATGACAAACTCTTCCGAATGACAGTCTAGCTATATTCTGAATACTTCAGTAAACTACTATGCATTTCTTTGCCGTGTCCAATTGATTTTCGCTGATAAAATCCTACCAAAACATCGGATATGGGTCACATTTTGGAAATAGGTATTGAAGCCACAGCCTAATTGCCAAAAAATATGCAATATGTCTAATGTGAATAATAAAGGCACTTACCTGAGTAAATCTAAGAAATTGAAAACAAAGGGTAACTTAGCTAAATTTAGACGCACCCAGAGAGAGACTATGTAGACGTCATTACTGAAGGCCCTCCCACTCATTGATACTCTCTTACAGTCTCTCTCTCTCTCTCTCTCTCTCTCTCTCTATATATATATATATATATATATAGATATATATATATATATATATATATATATATATATATATATATATATATATATATATATATATGAATAATTATCACATCGAACCGTGATCCATTTATATATCAATTCAAGCTACAAATGTCCTTTAATATCTAAATTCACTTTACCTCCCAAATGATATATTTTCATATATGTACCGAAGGGGAAAATTCCCCTTCGGTACATATATGAAAAATATATCATTTGGGAGGTAAAGTGAATTTAGATATTAAAGGACATTGTGTAGCTTGAATTGATATATATATATATATATATATATATATAATATATATATATATATATAGATATATATATATAATTTCTATATATATATATATATATATATATATATCTATATAGATATATATATTATATATAATATATATATATATCCTTTAAGCATAACTACATTGTAGTGCAATATGATACTCATAATTCATAGTCTAAGCACTTGGGCTATAACATAAATTTTATAATCCATTAATCCAATTATTCTGCTGAACTGCATTAAAACTGAAATGTGAAATAAACTTAAACAAAGATTAAAATATAAAACTATGTAAAAGCATATGTTGTTTTTTGTTTAAGATTAAGACAGAACTTGTTCGAATCTGAGTCTTGCTCATTGAGCAGACCATAAGTAAAGAAGTTTCGTTACAAATACAGAAATCAATATTTCTACATGAGTAAAGGGAAAAAAAGAAAATAGAGAACACACAACCAAAATAATTTTTATTCATTTTCATCATCGTCATCATCCAGGTATAGGTCTTCTATATCCTCGTCATCGTTGTCTAAGTTTATAATGATAGGTCCAACAGGCTCTTGAATGTTGTCCATTGACCAATACCCATCCTCAAAGG
>NC_061106.1:30576879-30589379 GCF_015104395.2 Macrobrachium nipponense
GTAATCCCAGTAATCCTTTCGGAGAGGCAATTTTGTAGAGAGCAGCAATTATGAAACCCTCTCTTGGCTGAACGTCGCGTTTATTTCATTCAAGTTAGTATATGTCATTATCTGTTCTGTTTCATTTAAATGAAAGGAGAAAATGAAATATGTCACGCATCCAGTTTCTCCGGAGCAGTTGCTTTTGCAATTTTATTAAAAATCCTCTTGAAAACCACCTTAAACACAGAGCAGGACTTTTTGGTCCAAAGTCCTTAAGCTTCTTAACGTTCTTTATAAACCTGAGGATTAAAGTGTTGTCATGCTAACTATTTCTCGCAAGTAAATGATGAAGATCATGTTGAATCATTCTTTCACGGAATTTTGGTCGTGGTTCTTCAAACAGTTCAAAGGTTGGGGTTGATAATACGTATGTTTTCTGCCACTCCTGGAATTGGGTTCTTGAATACCTCAATTTTTGAAAGAAAACGTTTCGACATCCTTCGCTTAGGCTCCCAAATCACTGTTGCGGAAAGAAAAATTTAGTGAGGAACAACCAGAAGAATAAGCAGAGAGGTAAAACAACAAAACACTTGAGGAAACGAAGGGACCTTGACTGATCTGCTCTGGGAACTCCTTGTACTGAAGAAGTACACTTCTTTCCCACCGTTATCCCTACATTAAGGGGTCGGTTGCCTTGTAGTTTGATTTAGACTGAAGACTTCCACTGGTTCCTCATATCAAGCTTACTACGTTTGAATGCCACAGGCTTTACCTGTACTATGTACCTTCTTTCTCACTAACTGGCGACTCGGAACTCGATCAGGTATCGATTTCATCAAAACTTTCACGCAGATGTGAATTGAAAATTTACGCTGCGTAATCATGATACGAGATTCTGTCTATCATGTTGGTTTTTGCGTGGCAAATGGCGCTTATTGATTTCCTCTGCTTCATAGTGAGAGGTCCTTAATTTCCATCAGTAGTCATCACTATATATAGGTATTGGCTAAGGTGCACAGATTACATAACTACCATGATTGAATGGTTGTGTGGATAAAAGTTGTTTTCATATTCTATATGGAAAACACTTTGTAGATTTCATCAGTATTAGTCTACGGATGAAAAGTTCTTTCAATTATGAAATATTTTTAAGAGCATTGTACTACGTTTCACATTTTATATTACTTTAGCTAGCACATCAGTTACCTACTATTAAAGTGTATTATCGAAATGAGCATAAGAACACTACAATCCTCTATCCTCAAGGACTTTTTAGGTAACGGTTTAGGCAAGAATAGCGTTTCCTGATGTTGCACGACTCCACGACTGACCTGTTCGGGATTTATGCTCCATTAAAGCAAATTCTGACTTCCTGGTATTTGCGTAATTTTTTTTTTTTTTTTTTTTTTTTTTGTATTCCCAGCGCATGTCGTAATACCTTTCAACAGGTCATTACTAGATAAGCAAACATTCTTACGAGTTTGCTGAGTTTTGTTTTACAAAAAAGCAGGAGAATCGCAATTTTATTTTATTCTGATCTTGCCCAGTCGATCATTTTTATAAATTTTTCTATATCATCTATACACAATTTTCTTCTGCGACATTTTGTAGTTCTAATTTGTGAATCGATCTCATACGCTGCAATCGGTAAAACCAGAAGCATTTGGATGAAAAGAAAGTGAATTGCTGTAAAGGTGCATCCAAGGACGTTTGATGCTCAGGAAATGGTGGACAAAGAATCATTATTATTATTCCAGTACTCGTGACACGATAAAATCTCTGCTATTTCACGAATATCTGAAAATTAATTTTTTGATGCGATGATGAGGTCCAGTTCATTGTTCGTTATTTTCTGGTCGATTGCTTTCTTTTTTCCTTTCTTTTTTTTTTTTTTTAAGAAAACTTTCATGCCGGATTTGTCCGTTCGTCCGTACTTTATTCTGTCCGCATTTTTTTTCTGCTCTTACTTTTTCTGTCCGCCCTCAGATCTGAAAAAGTCTACAGAGGCTAGAGCAGCAAATTATTATGTTGATCACCCACCCTCTAATCATCAAACATACCAAATTGCAACCCTCTACCCTGAGTTTTTTTTTTTTTTTTTTATCTTATTCAAGGTTAAATTTAGCCATGGAGAGTGCGTCTGACAGGCAAGAATCAGATGTAGTTTAGAATCCGTTGGGCGTTTTAGGAAAGAATCGAGTTTAATATCACGCAGAAATCTTTAGATTAATTACAGATTCTGCGTCTTTCTATATCGTAATTGTCATTGGTTTTTATTTATTCATTTTCTTACATACGTATGACTCTTCGCCATATTACTTTTTTGTTTTAATACCAATGTAGGAATTGGTCTGCTACAGATGTTCTTCATAGACATATTTACAAATGAAAATTTTGACTTTTTCTTAAGATTTAATCCGCTGGAAATTGTAATATACTTCCAGAACCCTCGACATTGTCAGGAGTAACACCAAATAATATCATATGATTTCGGAAACTTGCGTTTTAGAGCTATAGTAGATTTGCATCTGATGCTAGGCCAGTCCCTTACGACGCTCCTGATTGGCTGTTGATAAGCCAATCACAGGGCTGAAAACTCTGTCTCTCGAGATAGTTCACATAGGCAGGATGTATGTTCCACTTTTCCTGAGGGATACGTCTTTCAAAAGTATCCCTCAGGAGAGGTGGCACATAAATGATACCCATGTGAACTCTCAGGAGAGACTGAGAGTTTCCAGCCCTGTGATTGGCTTATCAACAGCCAATCAGGAGTGTCGTAAGGGACCGGCCTAGACATCCGATGCACGGGTGATGTGAATCTACTACAGCCGACATCGCCTTCTATTAATTCCATTAATGGGAAATGCCAATTAGCGCTACTTTGTCGAAAGTTTTTTTATTGTGATGACAAAAGTGACAATATAATGCAACGTAATGTCTTTGAAACATGAAGACGAAGTTCACATTGGAAACCAAAGCAACAGAAAACCAAATTGAGGCTAAAGGATTCGAAAAGGAATAGTAATTCCCAA
Source organism: Macrobrachium nipponense (assembly GCF_015104395.2). Classification (NCBI taxonomy): domain Eukaryota; kingdom Metazoa; phylum Arthropoda; class Malacostraca; order Decapoda; family Palaemonidae; genus Macrobrachium; species Macrobrachium nipponense. The sequence continues at coordinate 30,579,894 of NC_061106.1, forward strand.
ACGTGTAGGCCAGGTCCCAGGAACCAGGCAGAAGTTAAATATCAAGAGTAGCACTTCGAAGAACTCCGGAACAAGCCGGGCCATTAGTCGGGTGTGACTCCCTGAGATTCGGAAAGCCCTGGGAATGGAAACACAATCAAACTTCCCAAATTATCTCGTCTCCTGCCATAGAAACAACCCTATTTGGCGTCTCTCCTCGTAGTCGTTGAATGAATTAGAAATAAGGGGAATCTCTCTCCCTCCCTCCTCTAACCCATTCCCCCTCCACCCCTCCCCCTCCCCCTCCCTCTACCCCTCCCCTACTCCCTTCCCCATTCACTCCTCCCCTCCCTCCCCCTTCCCCCCTTCCCCCAACTCAACTACTACCATTTGCTATCTTATGGGCTTTATGCTAATTTTCTTTCATTCTGACGGAAAGTTTTTGATTTTATTGCTCCCGCTCGATGCGTAATGTGCGACTTCTGATATTGCAATCCGACCTACCGGTTAAAATGGTTTAATTAAGGTCAGAGTGACCTTTTTTTTGGGGGGTGGGGGGTGGGGGCGGGGTTCATTTACATTTCTCTTAATCTAGTCGTGACGTTCCGAGGTTTCTTCTTGGGCTATTTCAAGCGTTCGAATGAAGGTGCAGTTATGAAAAAGCTGAATATCTATGCATGGATTTTCGTGATTATATTGACTCCCGGAGCTATTTCATGCTATATTGATCATTCATAAAACTGTTGTTTACACGAAAGAGTATGAGATTATTAACAAGGTTAGACATTTATTCCAGTACACCAAGGAAGAATTCGGTTGTGCTGTTCAGCGTTGGTTGTGTTTCCACTTTGAATTCGTGACATAAAAATGTTGAGTCTAAACAGAGAGAGAGAGAGAGAGATATTAAAATCCTGAGCCAGTAAATCGCTTGATTTATTAGTAATTGGGTCGGTGGTGCTTGGCCAACAGCAGACCTAGACCTCCACCGAGCATAGGACTCCAGAAAGAAGGAGAGAGAGAAGAGAGAGAGAGAGAGAGAGAGAGAGAGAGAGACAGACAGACAGACAGAAATATTCAGAAACGTTATCAAGGAAAATGGGTTTTAAAAAATGAATTTAAGCCTAAAAAAGCTTAGTTTTATTTTTTTACATCACTCTATAATATATCATCCAATGCTCACATAACATAATTGAAAGGTGGAAGTATTTTGCTTTGGTTTCGTTACACATTTCTTGTTCATTCCTAAACTCCTGCTGATCGTGATAATTTGCTAGTTAAAGTTGACCATTAAATTTTGCAAAGAAAACTTGAACCAGTCACTCAGAAACCTTTGAGCTACAGAACCAACAAGCAATATTTCTGTCTTTACTAGACAGTTGTAAATTAAGATAATGTTACGCAATGTTGAAAATAAAAAGGACATCATGCGACTCAACATTCTTTCAGTGTTTCATTCAGGTTTCGATACAACTTTAGGCAACACCGGCCATGGTCGTGAAATCGTAATGATAAATTCATCATTTCATTTGCTCAAACTTTCTCATTCAGCTGTCTCGTAAAAGACATCATATCCTCGTCGTTGTTATAGTCGACCTGAAGATTTTATAACGGGATATGGTTCAGCAAAGACTTCTTTAAAAAATATATATATTCCCGTTTTACGTTTGACGTGATTCGTAGTAGAATTTTCATTTCATTTTCTCAAACTTTCTCATTCAGCTGTCTCGTAAAAGACATTATATCCTCGTCGTTTTTATAGTCGAACTAAAGATTTTAAAACGGGATATGGTTCAGCAAAGACTTCTTTAAAAAATATATATTCCCGTTTTACGTTTCAAATTAGACGTGAGTCGTGGTAGAATTTTCTCTGTATTTTTATTACTCTTTAGAACAAAGGAAAAAACGGGAAAGGTTAACAGACGCACGTGTACAAGGTAATTCTCTCTCTCTCTCTCTCTCTCTCTCTCTCTCTCTCTCTCTCTCTCTCTCTCTCTCTCGTACTCGATGGGGGGAGAGCGAATTCAAAGCTTCTCTTGCTAATGAGAATATTTAGACCAAATGGACACTCTTCAATGACATCATTCTTTTCAAAAGAACCTGAAATGAGAGAGAGAGAGAGAGAGAGAGAGAGAGAGAGAGAGAGAGAGAGAGAGAGAGAGAAGGGCCATTATCACAACATTCCCCTAATTTTTGCATTATAATCTCTCATGAGAGGCTTCAGGCAAAGAATTTAACTTTGCTCTGTGAGGCCTCATCTTTTTTTTTTTTTTTTTTTTTTTTTTTTTTTTTTTTTTTAGCAAGAAATTAGTTTTACTGCTTCCTTGTTTTAATGTCTTTGTTATAAAGTTAAAGTATGTTATGTAACCAAATAAAAATACGACTAATAATGTATTTACCGCTTACGATCTCAAACTGTCTTTAGGTTCAATGAAAAACGTTGACTCTTTTCCAATTAACTCTAAATGTTTTCCTTTATAAATGGAAGATGAACATACATATTTCTCCAAAACCCTTTCATAGAGAACTCTTGAATTGCCATGTTTACCTTTTGGCGTAGATTTGCTCAGCGTCTAGATCAAAGAATACCGCTCTGTGGCATCCTTTCAAAACAGTAGCGAGTTGAGTTCGATATAGAAATTAGGCCATAGGCCAAGCACTGGGACCTATGAGGTCATTCAGCGCTGAAATGGAAATTGACAGTAAAAGGTTTGAAAGGAGTAACAGGAGGAAAACCTCAAAGCAGTTGCTCTATGAATCAATTGTTAGGAGAGCGTGGAAAATAAGATGGAAGAAAGAGAATATGAAAGGAGGTCTAGTTTAAGGAACGAAAGTGGTGGCAGCTAGGGGTCAAGGCATACGACAAAGAACTTTAAGTAATGCCTACAGTGCACCGCATGAGGTCCACTGACGGCGCTACCCCCCTACGGGGTAAAACGGTAGTGAGACAATCATCTTTGAATTCTGTTGACAAAGCACAAGGGCTGTTAGATTCAGGGTTATTCTGTATTCGACTGTACTACCCTAGGCTGACGTCGGGCGTCAGGTTAATCTAAAAAAAGAAAGTATGCAGTATTCCAAATTGCTCAAAATAGTTCTCAGCTTCGACGATCGCGTTTCATGGCTGGCCATAACGAGGACAAAGCTTCCCGCGCGAACCATACTCTCCAACTGCGATCAAAAACCCTGAGCGAGCGTCGTTCATGAAAGCTGCAACAAGTGAGTCACTAAAAGCGAGATAGAGTTCCAATAATGGAGGGGTACCAAAACTTCATGATATTGCATTGCTCCGCAACTTTGATTATGGCACTAATTTGCTTTTATGCCGTTCGCCAGCAGGTCGTCAGTATTGCATTTCTGCGGCGCCAGGATTTTTTTTTTTTTTTTTTTTTTTTTTTTGAGAGCGTTACGAGCGCGTCGTATGACAGGATGGCTAACAATGTCTGCACATAATATGTTTCCCAATGCTTTCCTTAGAGGGTGAGCGCAGTGCTCCCAAGATACCTTTTTATCATTTCTAGGACCTGTTTACCTCCGCAATGCACTTAAGATACCTAACCTCTCAATATGTCAGTTTAGGTTTTATATTCTCGTACGTCGTTGGTTTTACAAACGAGATTCCAAAGATACAGACTAAAAATAGAATAATGTATTTTGTTGCTTCCAAATACTGGTACATAAGCCTAAGTGACTCTCGTTCACTGTAAGTGTTAATTAAGGATCTTAGCAGCGTGCCTTCGGCCCCTAGCGGCAACCCCTTTCATTCCTTTTACTGTACCTCCTTTCGGGGGGAGAGGTGATAGAAGGATGGGTGTGCGAGGGGGATGTAGGGGGGAACTTGGTGATGGAGGGAGGGAACTGATGAAGAAGAAGGGGGGCGGGGGTAAGTCGACTTGCTCAGGTGGTTGGATACTCACTGACAACAACTTGAAATAATAAGAGTAAACTCCTAAAATCTATAAATCTGACTACCTCCTATAACACTAAATGACGGCGGAGTGTTGTAAACATTGTATTAGAATGTCATCAGTGCCCGACTAATATCCTTGAAGATATTCCCGGAAAACGATGCCACATTTTGTAGCTTGAGGAATAAAAAGGCCCCTTTGCCCCAATACCTCTTATATATTATATAAATTATTCCTCTCCTCGCTGCTACTGATTTTTTCGACAATACACAGCTTTCTCCAACCATTCGCCCTCCGATCTCTCCTCCAAAACTTATCCACCTTTTTCGTATTGCCATTTCTTCTTATTTTTACCTACACACATACACATACACTCTCTCTCTCTCTCTCTCTCTCTCTCTCTCTCTCTCTCTCTCTCTCTCAAAAAAAAAAAAAAAAAAAAAAAAAAAAAAAAAAAAAAAAAAAAAACTAATCTCGTACATAAAATCAGAAATTTATGATGAGACGTTTCATGTTACGTAAGCGAAATTAAATTGCTGTGAATTTTATTTCCAGCTTCTAAACGATACTCTTATGAGAACAATGATTTGAATTCTCTCTCTCTCTCTCTCTCTCTCTCTCTCTCTCTCTCTCTCTCTCTCTCTCTCTCTCTCTCGAACTACAAACTCAGTTCCAGCTATTACTGACCTTCAGTCGGGAATGGAGAGCGTCTAGTCCTGTTCAAATGTAGCGTGAGAAAACTGCTGGAAGGCCATTGATTTCTTGGCCCTTGGCTCTTGTTTATCAAGGACTAAGAGCCATAAAAAAAAAATATATATATAGATATATATATATATGTGTATATAATATATATATATATATATATATATATATATATATATATATATATATTAGCTAAGAGGGAAGAAAGGGCCAATACCTCACGATCTTTCATATGGCACTTGGGATCTCTCACAGACCGGAAATCTGGAGTTCGATCCCATAGAAGGGTACACAACTTGAGTACGTTTCCAGTAATATATACTGTGCTTCTTTTAGTCTTCAGCAGCGAATTATGTATATAGTGGTCAGTTTGCCGAGGCGTCTCGAAGCTTGATCATTGAGCTTTGCATCGTCATCCACAAGGTAAAATTGTTGAAAACCGAAAGGTTAATATCGTTTGAAGCCACCATCTATATAAGGAAAAAGGCTTAAGCTATATATATATATATATATATATATATATATATATATATATATATATATATATATATATATCTATATATATATATATATATATATATATATATCTATATATATATATATATATAGCATAACATTGTCATATTCACAAACGTGAAGCAGCAAATGCTGTGTAATATCCAATTCATTCTACCTCGGAAGTTACGCCAAACGGGAATTAAGTGGTTCTTTCCTTAATAATCGTAATTCCCTATCAGCATTACTGGATATGGAACATTCGTAGCTTCTTCTTTATAAACAAATAGATAAGTAAATAAATTAGTGTGTGTGTGTGTGTGTGTGTGTGTGTGTGTTTGTATACTGCGAAAGTGAGGTAAGAGTTCCTTAAGCTCTCATGTGGTAAAGAAGAGTCTAGGTTTTTTCTTCAACCTTTATTCCAGCATTCCCGAAAGAACATAGTATCATTGGAATGCATAATGAACGATACGAGGTGCAAAGGAGGTGCTGTTAAACAAAAAAAACAAACAAACAAAAAAAAGAAAAGAAGCAAGCGAGAGGAAGCAGAGATGATCATTGAAAGAAAAACACCGAGAGTTAACGTCATTCGACAGAAGGAAAATTTATTTTAAGGAAAAATCATTTTGGTTAAAGTTTACTTTGGGGAAAATTTATTTAAAGAAAATTCATTTTGAGGAAAATTTAGTTTAGGGAAAATTTATTTTTGGGAAAATTTATTTTGGGGAAAATTTATTTCGAGGAAAATTTATTGTGAGGAACATTTATTTTGGGAAAAATTTATTTTGATGAAAATTTACTTCGGGGAAAATTTATTTAGAGAAAATTTATTTTGAGGAAAATTTATTTTGGAGAAAATTCATTTTGAGGAAAATTTATTTCGAGGAAAATTTATTGTTAGGAAAATTTATTTTGAAGAATATAACAAGAACTTGGTTCTCATTGTATTGTTTGGTATTTCGATCTTTTTTTAATCATCATGCATACTAATTTATTAGTGTATGTATTCTACAAGAAGATTAAATCATCCTCTCTAAGCTTTCCTTTATTCTCATTTTCATTAATGATAAGAATGCCAAAGGTAATCGAGCAACGGACGCAAATTCCCGAGAGGTATACGAGAATTGCACGTGCCCCGGTTTTTTTTGCCATGCCCCTAAGTTAGGTTAGGTTAGGTTAGTTGAAAGAAGTATACTTTAGGTAATTTGGGTATGGGAAACATAGAGATTTTTTAATTCGAGTGTGGGAAACATATTAAATTCTTCAGTTTGGACGTGGGAAGCATTAATCTCTTCAATTTGGATGTGGGAAACTTGCTGCCATCTTTGTAGGAAACATATTGAGTTTTTTTAATTAGGGCGTGGGAAACATTTTGAGGTTTTTAATTTGGGCGTGGAAAACTTATTGAGGTGGTTAATTTGGGTATGGGAAACTGAATAACTTCTTTAATTTGGGTGTGGGAAACACATTGAATTGTTTAATTTGGGTGTGGGAAACTGATTAACTTCTTCAATTTGGGTGTGGGAAACATTAACTTCTTCAATTTGGGTGTGGGAAACATATTGAATTCTTCATTTTGGGTGAGGGAAACCTATTGAATTGTTTAATTTTGGTGTGGGAAACTTATTAGCTTCTTTAATTTGGGTGTGAGAAACATATTGCAATCTTCAATTTGGATGTGGGAAACTTGTTGACTTCTTTAATTTGGGTGTGGGAAACATATGGAATTCTTCAATTTGGGTGTGGGAGACTTAATAGCTTCTTAATTTGGGTGTGGGAAACTTGTTGATTTCTGTAATTTGGGTGTGGGAAACTTATTCAATTCTTTAATTTAGGTATGGGAAACTGTACTCAATTATGTAATTTGGGTGTGGGAACTGATTAACTTTTTTAATTTGGGTGTGGGAAACTTATGAGCTTCCTTAATTTGGGTGTGGGAAACTTGTTGAATTCTTCAATTTGGGTATGGGAAACTTGTTAGCTTCTTTAATTTGGGTGAGGGAAAATTATTGGCCCCCGTGTTTTGGGTGTGGGAAACATAATCAGATGATTTTCAAGAGGATTCTATGGTTAATTTTTAAGACATGGCATCCAGCATTTTCAGGGAAGGTCCCGGTACCCGGTTACAGTTCGGAAATATGCCCACCGGCCAACTGTCCCTGGTGAACAGATCGACGATTATCGAGTCGATAGATCAAAGTGATATATTTGTCAAGATCGTCAGTCGGAGCTTTCCAGGAAGCGGCCAATTGAAGCGATCATTAAATGTCAGCTTCAAAAGACCGATGAAAATATGTTTACCCGATCAATGCTTAGCACCTGATGCTGTGAGCGACTTTCCTTCCAATCTCCACGAATTCTTAGCTGGTTTTTTAACGATTTTTTTCCGTCCAGGTTCTTCTTTTATCATCGTCATGATTAAAAACGCATTCATAGTAGTTTTATTTTTCTTATGATTTTTTTAAGTCGGTTGTTCTCTTATTGTCATTATTAAAAACGAAAGCATGGTTATCTTTTTATTATTTTTCGATTATTTTCAAGCAGGCTGTTCTCTGTCATTATTATTAAAAACGAAATCATGGCTATTTTTTATTCATTTATTTTTTTCAAGTAGGTCATTCTCTTTTTGTCGTCATTATTAAAAACGAAATCATGGTTATCTTTTTATTTTTTTTCGATTTTTTCAAGCAGGTTCTTCTGTTATTATTATTATCATTATTCTAAATCTTATTATCCTCTCAATCATCAAATTGTTTTCTACTAAGTAAAGAACTTTCATTATCTTATATAATGATTCCAATTTTTTTGGGTGGGGAATGATTTAGATTTTTCGGGGTAAAGAATGATTTCAATTTTTTTTAAGTAGGCAATGATTCCAATTTATTGGTTGGGGAATTATTTCTATTTTTTGGGTGGGATTTGATTTAATTTTTTTGGGTGGGGAATGATTTCAATTTTTTGGTTGGGGAATGATTTCAAATTTTTGGGTGGGGGAATGATTCCAATTTTTTGGGTAGGAAATCATTTCAACAAAAATTTTTGGGTGGGGAATGATTTCAAATTTTTTGGGTAGGGAATGATTTCAATTTTTTGGGTGGGGAATGATTTCAAATTTTTGGGTGGGGAATGCTTCCAATTTTTTGGGTAGGAAATCATTTCAATAAAAATTTTTGGGTGGGGAATGATTTCAAATTTTTTGGGTGGGGAATGATTTCAATTTTTTGGGTGGGGAATGATTTCAAATTTTTGGGTGGGGAATGCTTCCAATTTTTTGGGTAGGAAATCATTTCAATAAAAATTTTTGGGTGGGGAATGATTTCAAATTTTTTGGATGGGGAATCATTTCAATTTTTTTGGTTGGGGAATGATTTCAAAATTTTTGGGTGTGGAATAATTTCAATATTTTGGGTGGGAAATGATGTCAGTTTTTTTTTTTTTTGGGGGGGGTGGGGAATGATTCCAATTTTTTTGGTGGGGAATGATTTCAATTTTTTGGGTGTGGAATAATTTCAATTTTTTGGATGGAGAAAGATTTCGATTTTTTGGTTGGTGAATCATTTCAATTCTTTGGGCCGGGAAATTATTTCATTCACCGCCACCATCCTCGAACAAGCGGTTGCCGTATTGCCTGAATATCACCGAATAATTTAAAGACCTCGTTTGCAGTAAACGCCAATTACTTTAAGCCAGAAAAGTAACTTTCCAGGTATCGCCGCCGCATTGAACATTAGCTTAAAGGTATTTAGGGGGAACAGCTGGTGCGGAATGGCACTATTAAATGGAAGGGCGAAAATATAAAAGGAGGTTTTACTTCGTTTTTTTTTTATTTTTTTTAAGGCTTCTAAATGCCGGAGAAGGATACTTAAAGAACTCTTAACTTTTTAATTATTTTTTCCTTTTATAAAAGAGCAGTTTAAGGTCAAATATAGGCCACTTATTCAATCGTTTTATATTTACTTAGAATGTACAGAAACATATTCAGAGAGAACATGTTTCTGATAGCGCAAAGAAACTAACTGTATCTTCATAAAGAACCATTATATATATAAATACAATGTATTTATTTATATATATGTAAGCACGAATTAAGCTTTTACATCCAATTCGCTCTACCTCGGAATTAATATATTTTTATACATGTTAACCGAAGGGGAATTTCTAAGTTGATAATAATTTCGTTCTATCGCGGATTCGAACCAGCGCTCAGAAGAGAAATCAGGACTTCAGTGATCCTACCGACCCGGCCAACAAGTGAGGTATGAGTTGATACCGATTCTGATATGAAAATATATATCCCATCTCTCTCTCTCTCTCTCTCTCTTCTCTCTCTCTCTCTCTAGTCCATCGTACAAGTGAATCCTTTTAAACAAAGGAAATCGATGAACGTTTTACCAGAAAGGGAAAT
>NC_061106.1:30594379-30596879 GCF_015104395.2 Macrobrachium nipponense
TATTATCTAATACATAATTATATATATATATAATATATATATAGTATAGATATATATAATTAATATACATATATCTATATGTGTGTGTGTGTGCGTGTGTGTGGTGTGTTGTGTGTGTGTGTGTATAAACCCTCACATATTATGTATAATATAAGTAACATATTTGTTTTATATATGTATACATATATGTACATATCATTCAAGCTGCAAATGTCCTTTAATATCTAAATTTACTCTACCTCCCAAATGATATATTTCATATATGTACTGATTGATAGCGTCGCTGACTGTCCTGATTTCGTCCCCGTTCCCACTTGGACGGTGGTTCGATCCCCATGGGGGGACGAAATTATTATCAACTATTTCCCCTTCGGTCACATATATGAAAAAATATATCAGTGTAGAGTGAAATTTAGATATTAAAGGACATTGGTAGCTTTGAATGATATATAAAATGAATCTACGGTTCGATGTGATAATTATTCATATATGTACATATATTTCTTATTATAAGTTCATATATATACAATATATATAATATTATATATATATATATATATATATATATATATATATATATATTATAAGAATATTATCCACATATATATATATATGTTATTTATATATATATAATATACTATATATATATATTTAATATATATATATATCCTATTTTCTGAAATCTTGCCCATGGAAGTCATTCGGTACCTTACCCTTGCCTATCCCTCCTCCACCACCTCCTCCTCCTCCTCCTCCTCCTCTCCCCCCTCCACTTTCCCCATCCCACGCTGCTTTGCGCCATCTCTCTTCCTTTCCCCAGCACAAGAAATTTCACTTATTCCTTCTTCTGCGTCGTTGACGCCGCCGTAATGTGGTTCTTTACCTCTTTCTCTTAAAACTTCCTCTTCAATCGCCATGAATCGCTGCGTCCTAAGTATCCTCTTTCGTTTCTGCCAATTCTCCGTAAATTCCCTCACTGTAGTCGTTCCATATCTCGCTTTCTCTTCCTCTCCCACAGTTTTGCCCCTTTTCCGGTCTTTTCTGGTTTTTTTATTATTATGGGATCTCTCTCTTCTCTCTCTCTCTCTCTCTCTCTCTCTCTAGATGGCTATCTCCTCTTGAGGCACCATGAATTCTCACGGTAATTTTACACCTCACTGGGTATCTCCACCCTCTCTAACTCTCTTACTCTTCTACCCCCTCCTCCCTATCCGCCCCCTCTCTCTCTCTCTCTCTCTCTCTCTCTCTCTCTCTCTCTCTCTCTCTCTCTCACTGCGTGCAAGGAACCCTATTATTCGGTTCAGTAGCACATAGGGTGCATTTGAAATAGCGTTACCATGAATACTGCAGGAGAAGGAAAAGTCCTTATCGTGCAGGGTTTTAATATCAAAGGGAAAAAGGAAGCTTTTTTTTTTTAAATCAAAGACCATTCTGACAAAATTAAATGAATAAATAAATAAATAAGACTTTCGTAAACGTGTTTGCTAAAGTTTGTGTTTTTAGACTTTCGAGTAAGCTCTGAAGTGGTCTGCTGCTGAAACATGGAAATGAGCATTAATACCACAGATGGTATTAGTACGATTTCGTTTTCTGTGAAAGAATACCATTGTCTGTCTGGCCCGCACTTTTTTCTCTCCGCCCTCAGATCTTGATAACTACTGAGGCTAGTGGGTTGTAAAGTGGCATGTTGATCATGCATCCTCCCACCATCAGACATACCAAATTGCAGCCATCGAGACTTAGTAGTTTTGACTTTATTTAAGGTTAAAGTTAGCCATAATGATGCGTCTAGCAACGATATAGGACAGAGCACCACCGGGTTGCTGACATATTCAGTGTACTTTTCTCTGTGTGTTTTTATTAAAGACTGAATATTTTTTGTGGCTGTTTGTAGCTCTACAAGGAACAGCTAGTAGTCAAGGAATTTTTTTTTATTTTGGTCGTGTATACTTAAGAACTTTTAAGTGAGATATATATTTAATTAAAAAAACTATCTCAATATGAAAAGGAACAATTAATTATAATGGAGGACTTTTGGCAACTAATCAACAAGTATATACCGACAGTAATTTGGCTACATCTCATCCTATGACAAATTAAGTGCAAGCATTAAAGCCTTGCGCACGTGGGGTTTACCATACATGTTTTCTTTGAATGTACATGTAATTATATATACTATATATATCTATATGTATATATACGTATATATATATATATATATATATAATATATATTATATATATATAGATATATATATATATATTGTTACATTTATTGACAGCCTCGTCTTCCCAGCAGTATTTGATTAATTGTATGTATGAATGAGTAGCCATGTTTTCTCCTAAAGCAACTGATTTTGGGAGAGAACACGTGGTAGGAAGGGTGGAAAGGAATTTCCGGTCTGACGGAAGCTTAGGGTAAGATAGGCGAGTCACGAGAGTAGCTAGGCCTCGAGATGGATTTTAGGGACCGCTACAATAAGACCTATGTTTCCTTCCCA
>NC_061106.1:30601879-30639828 GCF_015104395.2 Macrobrachium nipponense
TTACCATGATGATAATGATTATGGTCATAATGATGATGTGATGATGATGATGATGATGATGATGATCGATGATGATAATAATTATGGTCATAATGATGATGTGATGATGATGATGATGATGATGATGATGATGATTATGACGATGATAATGATCATGATCATGGTGATTATGATGATGACTACGACGGTGATCATGATTATGATCATGATGATTATGATTATGAAATCACGATGATGATGATGTTATGATTATGGCGATAGTGGTGATGTCATGATCATGACGATCATGATGGTAATTAGTATATTATTATTATTATTATTATTATTATTATTATTATTATTATTATTATTATTATTATCTTCGTCTTCATCATCATCATGATTATGATGATAATGATGATGATGATGATGATGATGATGATTATGATGATGATGATAATGATGGTAAATAAAGTAGGGAAAGAAATCAAAAGTAACTCCGCTTACTTATCAACGGTTATCCTTTTTCAACGGCTTCATCAACGCCGCTAACTTCCGCGCCGTGGCGTCGCTAAGTTCATCAGCAATCAAGGCGTTGATGACTGTCAGGCCGCCACGATGCGATGCTCTGCTCTGCTTTGATGCTCTGATACAATGGCTGCGAAAAAATGCAGAGCTCAGCAAAAGTAAGTACTAGGTAGGAGAACGAGTTTTAACCGGTTATTTGAAGTATTTTTTCTTTTATCAGCCACGATAATAACATCATGGGCGTTTTCGCGAAGCGTTTTAAGACTATGTATATATATATATATATATATATATATATATATATATATATATATATATATATATATATATATATATATATATATATATATATGATATATATATGTATATATATATGCAAATTTATTTCTCAACACAGAGGTTTGAATTCCAACTTTAAACTTACGATTAATTCATTCATGCACACATTAACATTGGATTTATACTGATGCTTTTAATATATGTTCTTGAGGAGATATTTTCTCATACCGAGTATACTGAAAAGTATTCATTCTTTACGATAATTGAATAAGTATGACAAAAAGAGGCACGATAAATGAATTTTATCTAGTTTATTTATCTATTACACAAGCGATGACGATTACGAATGTCTGACAAATTTTAAGTATTTGACCATGCAGTTGAATAGAATGAAACATGAAAAAATCATGCATATTATTTAACTGTTTCTTATCCTAGCGTAACAGCAAACTCTTAATGTCTGAAATACGGCAATATAAGATGATTCTTTATAGTTTGCCCCAAGTCTAGTGATGTTAGTTACCGTCTCGAATTCGGGATCGGTGGTAAGAGAGCTTGTACCACATTGGCTGTGCTTGTACAGGAAGTCTGAAAGCAGAATTCACTTGCCAGTAAAACTGCCGTTGTTCCACGAAGATACTAAATATATATAGATACACATTACGTTTTATACAGCAGAATGGCCCTTCATTCTCTGAATAAAAAATAAAAAATAGTAAAACTAGAAATAATGAAAATAAACATAATAACTAAAATGATAATAGAAACAATAGAATTATAATAAATCTTGCCCAAGAAGCTTATGACTCCTTTGGTCAATTGCGTGAAATTAGTGACAATGTAGTAATGACACCTGTGGGGCCTCGCACGCCCGTCCCGGGACACCCCGTCCCGGGACACCCAGGGGGCCTCGCCCACCCGTCCTGTGACACACGGCGGGCCCTTGCCTGCCCGTCTCGGGACACCGGCGGGCCCTCGCCCGCCAGTCCTGCGACACCCGGCAGGCCCTGGCCCGCCCGTCCTGCAACACCCGGCGGGCCCTTGCCCGCCAGTCCCTGGACACCCAACAGGCCCTAGCCAGCCCGTCCCGGGACACCCAGCGGGCCCTCGCCCGCCCGTCCCGGGAAACCCGAGGCACACCCGTCCCGGGACACCTGGCTGGCCACGCCCGCCCGTCCCGGTACACCTGGCGGGCCTTGCCCGCCCGTCCCGGTACACCTAGCGGGCCACGCCCGCCCGTCCCGGGACACCTGGCGGACCTCGCTCGCCCGTCCCGGGACACCCGAGGCCCACCCGTCCCAGGACACCTGGCGGGCCACGCCCGCCCGTCCTGGTACACCTGGCGGGCCTCGCCCGCCCGTCCCGGTACACCTGGCGGGCCACGCCCGCCCGTCCCGGGACACATGGCGGACCTCGCCCGCCCAGTCCAGGGACACCTGGGGGGCCTCGCTAGCCCGTCCCACGGGACACCTGGGGGCCTCCCCAGCACGTCCCGGGACACCTGGCGGGCTTCGCCCGCCTGTCCCGGGACACCTGGCGGGCCTCTCGCCCACCCGTCCCAGGACACCTAGCAGGCCACGCCCTCCCGACCCGTCCCGGGACACCTGGCGGGCGACGGGCAGGCCCACCCGTCCCGGGACACCCCGCGGGCCACGCCCGGCTCCGTCCCGGGACAACCTGGCGGGCCACGCCCGCCCGTTCCCGGGACACTGGCTTGGGCCTCGCCCGACCCTTCCCGGGACAACCTTGCGGGCCTTGGGCCCGCCTTCCCGCCTGTCCCGGGACATCTAGCGGGCCTGCGCCTCCCGTCCCGGGACACCTGGCAGGTCATGCCCGCCCGTCCCGGGACACACCTGGCGGGACAAGCCCGCCCGTCCCGGGACACCTGGCGGCCCATGCCCCGCCCGTCCCAGGGACACCTGGCGGGCCTCGCCCGCCCGTCCCGGGACACCTGGCGGGCCTCGCCCGCCCGTCCCGGGACACCTGGCGGGCCTCGCCCGCCCGTCCCGGGACACCTGGCGGGCCATTCCCGCCTGTCCCGACACCTGGCGGGCCAACGCCCCGCCCATCCCGGGACACCTGGAGGGCCTCCGCCCGCCCGTCCAGGGGGACACCTGGCGGGCCACCACCCGCCCGCCCCGTCCTGGGACACACGCGGACCTCGCCCGCCCGTCCAGGGACCACCTGGGGGGCCTCGCCAGCCCGTCCGGGGACACCTGGCGGGCCTCACCCGCCCGTCCAGGGACACCTTGGGGGGCCTCGCTAGCCCTTCCCGGGGCACACCTGGGGGCCTCGCCCGCACGTCCCGGGACACCTGGCGGGCTTCGCCCGCCTGTCCCAGGACACCTGGCGGCCTCGCCCGCCCTTCCCAGGACACCTGGCAGGCCACGCCCGTCCGTCCCGGGACCACCTGGCGGCGACGGGCAGGCCCACCTCCCGGGACCCCCAGCCGGGGCCACCGCCGCCCGTCCCTGGGACACCTGGCCGGGCCACACACGCCCGGTCCCGACACCGGCGGGCCTCGCCCCGCCCTTCCCGGGACACCTTGACGGGCCGGCCTTCCCGCCGTCCCGGGACATCTAGCGGGCCTCGCCCGGCCGCCGGGACACCAATGGAGGCCATGCCCCGCCGTCCCGGGACCTGGCGGACAAGGCAGCCGTCCCGGGACACCTGGCGGGCCATGCGCCCGTCCCAGGGACACCTGGCGGGCCTCGCCCGCCCGGTCCCGGGACACCTGGCGGCCTCCCGCACCCGTCCCGGGACACCTGGCGGGCCATTCCCACCCACCCGTCCCGGGGACACCTGGCGGGCCTCGCCGCCCGTCCCGGGAGACCTGGCGGGCCATGCCCGCCCGCCCATCCCGGGACACCTGGAGGGCCCTCGCACCCGCCCATCCCGGCCCAAGGGGACACCTGGCGGGCCTCCGCCCGCCCGTCCCGGGACACACCTCCTGGCGGGCCTCGCGCGCCCGCCCTCCCGGGACACCTGGCGGGCCTCGCCCCCCGCCCCCCGGGAGTCCCGTCCCGGGACACCTGGCGGGCCCCTCGCAGAAAAAAAAGTTCCCGTAACCCGGGGAACACCTGGAGGGCCTCGCCACCCGCCCGTCCCGTCCCGGGACACCTGGCGGGCCAACTCCCCGCCACCGTTCCCGGGACAGGCCTGGCGGGCCTCGCCCACCCGTCCTGGGACAACCCTGGCCTTGGGCCACGCCTCGCCCCTCCCGACATCCCCGTCCCGGGACACCTGGCGGGTCCACGCAACCTCCCGCCTGTCCCGGGACACCTGGAGGGCCTCGCCCGCCTGTCCCGATCCCGGGACACCTGGCGGGCCTTGCCCGCCAGTCCCGGGGACACCTGGAGGGCCACGCCCGCCCGTCCCGGACACCTGGTGGGCCACGCCCGCCCGTCCCGGGACACCTGGCGGGCCACGCCCGCCCGTCCTGGGACACCTGGCGGGCCACGCCCACCCGTCCGGGACCACCTGGCGGGCCACGCCCGCCCTCCCGGGACACCTCTTTTTTGGCAGCCTGCTGCGCCGGGACACCTGGCGGGCCTGCCTAGGTCCTGGGACGGGACGTGGGCGAGGCCCGCCAGGTGTCCTGGGACAGGCGGGCGAAGCCCGCCAGGTGTCCCGGGACGTGCTGGCGAGGCCCCCAGGTGTCCCTCGGGACGGGCTAGCGAGGCCCCCCAGGTGTCCCTGGACGGGCGGCGGGCGAGGCCCGCCAGTTGTCCCGGGACGGGCTGGCGAGGCCCCCCAGGTGTCCCTGGACGGGCGGTCGAGGTCCGCCATGTGTCCCAGGACGGGCGGGCGTGGCCCGCCAGTGTCCCGGGATGGGCGGGCGAGGCCCTCCAGGTGTCCCGGGATGGGCGGGACACCTGGGGGGGCCTTGCCAGCCCGTCCCGGGACACCTGGCGGGCCTCGCCCGCCCATCCAGGGACACCTGGGGGGCCTCGCTAGCCCGTCCCGGGACACCTGGGGGCCTCGCCAGCACGTCCCGGGACACCTGGCGGGCTTCGCCCGCCTGTCCCAGGACACCTGGCGGGCCTCGCCCGCCCGTCCCAGGACACCTGGCAGGCCACACCCGCCCGTCCCGGGACACCTGGCGGGCGACGGGCAGGCCCACCCGTCCCGGGACACCCAGCGGGCCACGCCCGCCCGTCCTGGGACACCTGGCGGGCCACGCCCGCCCGTCCCGGGACACCTGGCGGGCCTCGCCCGCCCTTCCCGGGACACCTTGCGGGCCTTGCCCGCCTGTCCTGGGACATCTAGCGGGCCTCGCCCGCCCGTCCCGGGACACCTGGCAGGCCATGCCCGCCCGTCCCGGGACACCTGGCGGGACAAGCCCGCCCGTCCCGGGACACCTGGCGGGCCATGCCCGCCCGTCCCAGGACACCTGGCGGGCCTCGCCCGCCCGTCCCGGGACACCTGGTGGGCCTCGTCGCCCGTCCCGGGACACCTGGCGGGCCACTCCCACCCGTCCCGGGACACCTGGCGGGCCTCGCCCGCCCGTCCCGGGACACCTGGCGGGCCATGCCCGCCCATCCCTGAGCACCATGGAGGCCTCGCCCGGCCCGTCCCGGGACACCTGGCGGGCCTCGCACGCACGTCCCGGGAACACCTGGCTGGGCCCTCGCCCGCCCGTCCGGGACACCTGGCGGGCCTCGCCCGCCCGTCCCGGACACCTGGCGGGTGGGCCCTCGCCCGCCGTCCCGGGACACCCTGGAGGGCCTCCTCGCCCGCCCGTCCCGGGACACCTGGAGGGCCTCGCCCGCCCGTCCCGGGACACCTGGCGGGCCTTGCCCGCCCGTCCCGGGACACCTGGAGGGCCACAGCCCGCCCCCGTCCCGCGACACTGGCGGGCCACGCTCGGCCCGTCCTGGGACCACCTGGCGGGCCACCCCGCCCGCCCGTCCCGGACCACCTGGAGGGCCTCGCCGCCGGTTCCAGGAACACCTGGAGTGCCACGCCCGCCCGTTCCAGGCACCTAGCGGGCCTCGCCCGCCTGGTCCCGGGACAACCCTGGAGTGCCACGCCCGTCCCGTTCCAGGTGCACCGGCCGGCCTCCCGGCACCCCCTGTCCGGTTCAAACCCATGGCGGGCCAACCTCCCCGGGCCCGCCCGGGACACCGGGGCGCCTGCCCGCTCGTCCCGGGACACCTGGAATGGGGGCCACGCCGCCGTCCCGGACACCTGGCGGGCCTCGCCCCCGTGTCCGGAACACCTGGGGGCCACCCCCGCCCGTCCCGGACACCTGGGGGCGGGCCACCGCCCGTCCCGGACACTGCGGGCCTCACAAGCCCGTAGGTGTCCAGGACGGGCGGGGCGAGGCCCGCCAGGTGTCCCGGGACACCTGGCAGGCCTCGCACACCCGTCCCGGGACACCTGGCGGGTCCTCGCCCGCCCATCCCGGGACCCGGGAGCAGGCCACACCCGCCCGGCGTTCCCGGGACTGTGGCGGGCCTCGCCCGCCATCCCTGCAGAGAGCTACATCTTTGCTTAAATTAGAACCAAAATATGCCACTGAATCCTTTTCATTCTCCTGGGGCTTCTCTCTGAATCCTCTGCTTCTTATCCTGCCACTCCACAAATCTTTTATGAATCCTCTTCTCCTGTCACTCCACAAATCTTCTCTGAATCTTCTTCTTCTCCTGGCACTCCACGAATCTTCTCTGAATCCTTTGCTTCTCCTGGCACTCCATGAATCTTCTCTGTATCCTCTGCATCTCCTCCTGGCGCTCCACCAATCCTCTCATTTTCCCCACCGTTTCTACATTCCTCCCATTTTCCTTTCCCTTTCACGAATCAATAAAACTCTTAGAAAACATTTTATCATTTTTATTTCCCTCTAACTTTCATTTCCTTCAACCATTAACAAAGCAAACTTATTACATATACTAAACGTCAAACCTTTTCATATAGTAGTGTTAAAAACTTTCATGAAATAGAAACCTTAAGTTTTTTCAAATATAAAATATAGTATTGCAGTTGACTCCTAAAATCCATTTCAGACTAAAATCATTTGTAACACATGGATTCATGAAAGAAGTCCTTTAAATTCGAGTTAGACTCGAATTATTATGTAAATAACAAAATTTACTGCAAAAAAGTATTATGTAAATGAAAATCGCAGTTTGTAAATAAACTTTATTGATTTAAAGAAAAAATAATTTTCATACAACAAACATTCTCCTCAAATTTTTCACATCTGATCCCTCTTCGTGAGGCCAGCTTAGACTTGATTGCGCCATTCTTTTGAAGATGGACAGCTGCTCCTGCATTTTCCTGCTGTCCTTCCCCAGGCATATGTAATTCCCCTGGAGGTTCTTGAGCTGGCAAACCAATTTCTCCTTCGCTCTTCGCAGCTGTTGAACCTCATCTTCCAACTGGTCGTCCCGTTCGCCCTGGACACCGGTCTTCCTATCCAGCGACTTGAAGCGATGATTTAGTTCCTCTAGAAGGCACCTCAGCTCATTCCACTTGAGTTTTCGCAACCTGAACTTCACAATGGAGTCTACACGTTTCCTTCGTGAGGTCTTCCACTTCCTTCTGCAGGCGCTCGAACCTGACCTCGGTGTCTTTCCTATAGGATTCGCGCTTTTCGGTCGCGTCTTTTCGTTCCTGGACGAGCCTCGCCATCCGCGCCGCTTCTTCGGTCTTTATCTGCAGGTCTTTCTCCTTCTGTCGTAGGAGTTTCTCTTACCTCTCAATCTGGCAGTTGCACTGTCAGTTTCCTTATCCTCTCACTTAGGGCATAGTTTCTCTGCCCAATTTCCTTTGCGTAATGCATCAACTGCAGATTTTCTTCTGTGTCTTATGGATCTTGTCTTCCAGCTGCTGTTTTTCCCTCGTTACTTGATCGTTGTAATTCAGAAACAATGTCCCAGCTTCGAACAAGTGGGTCCTTTCTTGCCAGGCCTGTTGTTACAACGCCTCCTAATGATCTGGATCACACAAGCGCGTTCTTCCCTACCGCCCGCCTTCTGAATTTCTTCATAGTAGTCAAGCCTCTGTTGCAGCTGATGAATTATCCTGTCAAAGTTCACCTGCTGCTTTCTCTGGTACTGGATGGTGTCTCGCAAGGCCGAAATTCTCTCGTTCAATTCCATTTCCATGGGCTGTTCACCTCCATCATCAGTAATCAGGAGGAACCTCACCAGTGAATAGGCAGTCTATAAACAATATGCCTATCGTTGCGTTAGTCTTCTTTCCGTATTTCGAACAACATCTAGACAACAACGTCCCACAACGGTTGCTGCCAAGGCCAGGTAAGGCCACATTTTCTTCAAACTGGAATACCCAGTTCATATACTCTCCTCTTTATCTCTCTCTTTTTCCTTGATTTTCAATATTTTACAAGAGATATTTCGATTTATCAAAATATAGCAGGAAACATTCTGAAAGATTTTTAATCATGTCTTGTCTCTAGCGGTTTTAAGTTGCTGCAATTTTCTCTCTCTCTCTCTCCTCTCTCTCTCTCTCTCTCTCTCTCTCTCTCTCTCTCTCTCTCGTACGGGATCGTTTTGCAGTGCCTATCTTTTTATTCTGGTCTCTTATAATCTTATCTATTAACATACATTAAGGGATTTTCCTTTATTTAGCTTTTTATCTATAAGAAAAACAATACTAACTACAGGCGGGCAATTGGAACTGAGCAAAAAATGGCCATTTTTCTAAGCTACGTTTTATTTTTATTGAATTTAATAAGATAACTGAAAGATATAATTCTAAATTAATTAGCCGAGACATCAAGAGAAATAATATATATTATATATAATAATCAACTTTAGATGACAAAGCTTCTCGTTCAGAATACTCACTCTCAACATCCTTCCGCTTCGGACGAACCACCAAGTATCAATTTTCCAGTTGTTTTGAAATGCGTTCTAACTCGTCTGCTTTGCAAAGAAACTCCCTCACTCTATCCAGCAATAAATACAAACATATCCCTCTCACTTCAAGGGGAAAACAAAGCGAAACTGGATTCTGTTAGAGTAAGTGGGTGAGTGTGAACTTGAGGTTTTAAGAAATGAAGAAAATTAGTGGTTACATATCTTACGGAACTACTATTCATCATATGAATGAATTTTAATTCCATTTTTCAAACTTGAACATTAATCGAAAATGTAAGAATAACTTCAGTTTTCCTTTAAATAATTCTTGAATATAAGAATGAAGGCTGTTGAGGTATGAAGTTAATTTCTCAAATAACGGAAGCAATTAAGTTTATCAATACAATATCATCTGTACAATATACATGGGACTAAGTGTAAGATTGCTAAAACTGGATGATGCGACGGGTGGAGAAAAATTTAAAACGTGTTGCCCGAAATTTAAATCATCATAAGAATTAGTGGAAAAAAATCTTTTAAAACTGGAAATGAATATCTCCTAACGTTTGAAAGTCCCGGAATCGAACGTCAGTATCTGAAAAATATTGGAGTCAATGAAACCTAGTAGTAATATCAGGTTTGAAATAAACCATCCTGTAGCAATAATACAAGAGAACTGGCATTTATATTACATTATGTAACTAAACGTCAAGACAATATGAAACGTCAGGGTTGTGACAGCATCCTGTCAATATGACCTCAGGTATATCTGAGATGGGTACGAGAGCAATTCTATTATAGGCTGTGTATATCATTGTTCAGTTTAGCATGTCAGCTTCGGCTTAGAAATTTGCATAGCTAGCTAACCGCCCATCACTACAATAATATTTTAATGAGATTTGGCACCGTTACACATTTGTTACACTGCTAACATGAGATTTATGGTTGGTTAAGTATAACAGATTTTTTCCTATGGAAACTATTGCAGAATAGGCCTTAGAAAATGGTGATCTTTTAAAAATTTTAACGTAAATATAAGATGTGATCAATAGCATAATAACAAACTCATTTAACATGCAAATGTATTAAACGAAAAAACAAAAACTCCACAGGTACAGAAGACAAATCCAAATTTAATCTTGGTTCTATAATTCATTGACAAATGGACTTGGCTAATCGAACTTCACCTTCACAGTTACATCTAAGTAGAATTTAGATGCTCAGATATCAAAGACACATTAATAATACCGAAGCTTAAAAGTTGACACTACCTCTCTTCGCGATTGTGGAATCTGGAACACAGAATTTTAAAATATGAGATGTCATACACTAACTACAATATCAGCGGTTCTTAAAGACTTTTTATTACCACGCGCACTCTCAGTTTGTCCTAGCCATCTACCCCATACCCACCCCCTTTTGCATCTGGGTAAAATTCCCTCCTAGACTTAAAGGGAAATGAAGACAAAAGAGAGAAAGAGAAGAGGTTTCGAGGGATAGGGAGGGAAGTAAGTAATTAAAAAACATGGTAAGACCAACGAGTCTAACTAGAATAGCAGATTATAAGAAGCTAACTAACGTTATGACGCGCTACTTTTGCTTACATTTTTTTTCATAGACTTCTGAATATTAGTTCCTTACTCTTGCTAAGAGGTTAATGAATAAAGCTAGAGAATTTTACAATTTTCCTTAGGGCTCGCGCCTCCCAGGTAGAGAACCAATGCTACATGATTCCTGACTCATCAAAATATCAACATTTTTTCCATGAATTTTTTTTTTCTTGTAGTTGTAGAATATCACCGAAGATGCAGTTCTGAAGATAAATATCATTTCCTTAATACGCAAAATAGAGTTGTCACTTGAAAATGACTTTCTTAGGTACAGGCAGATTTGGAGATGGAAAGAACTTGTCTGGGAAAGAATTTTCATTCATGAAAATCTTCAGAAATAATAATTTTCCGTGAAGTCATTCATGAGTAATAGGGAAAACGATCAGACAATAAGTGTTGAAGATACTAAGAATTTATTCACCCAAAGTGGAGTGTATATATATATATATATATATATATATATATATTTATATATGTGTGTGTGTGTTGCAATTTAACGGAACAGGAACAGGCAGCATTAAGATAGACATGTTAAGGTGATGATGGATGGAATATATAATTTAGGCCAAAGGCCAAGCACTGGGACCTATGAGGTCATTAAGCGCTGAAAGAAAAAAATGAAAGTAGAAAGGTTTGAAAGGTGTAACAGGAGTAAAACCTCAAAGCAGTTGCACTATGAAACAAGTGTTAGAAGAGGTTGGAAGGTAAGAAGGAAGAAAGAGAACATGAACGGAGGTGCAGTAAAAGAGATTAAAGGGGGTGCAGATAGGGGCCGAAGGGACGCTGCAAAGATCCGTAAGTAATACCTACAGTGCACCGCATGAGGTGCACTGACAGTACTAGGGTGATGATGACAGACGCACTTTGTCTACTTTTTTAAGAAACATTGGGGAAGGAAATTAAAATGATAATAATAATAATAATAATAATAATAATAATAATAATAATAATAATAATAATAATAATAATAATAATAATAATAATAATGGCTTATATTAGTAAAATGTCTAACAGGAATTAATCGAGAACTCTACAGTATCAACTGGCAATTATCTCTGCAAGACCTTACCCATATCATTGTTGGTTTATGTGTACGGTCATAATTAAAGAAAAACTATATAGAAAATATAGTTGGCGATGGATCCTTCCTCCTTTGAAGTGTAAAGCCCAAAACATCCTCCAACTTTGGACTTTCTCAAAACGAAACGGCCTAATCTTCAAGGTTAAGGTCCTTTGACTGCTTTATTGGCCGTAAGCGGGAGATTCGCCCCCTGAACTTTTCTTGGACTTGACTTTCGTAGCTCTTTTAATGGCTTTTATCTCTCTTTAAAAAAGTGGGAGAGATGACACAACATGGCACCTTCGCTATCTCTCTCTCTCTCTCTCTCTCTCTCTCTCTCTCTCTCTCTCTCTCTCTCTCTCTCTTTCTCCTGCTCCTAAAGATGAGTGAGCACACGATGTCTCCTCGGATGGACTAATAAGTCTTTGAGAAATCCTAATCCTTGTAACTCTCTCTCTCTCCCTCTCTCTCTCTCTCTCTCTCTCTCTCTCTCTCTCTCTCTCTCTCTCTCTCTTTCTTATTCGAAAGAGGCAATCGACTACTTTAACTGCTTTAAATAAACTAGAAGAAAACGATTAGCAGCAGAAAGCTGGGATATATCTTTCCACAAAGATATATTCTTGCTTCGATCGACGTAAAATATATTTATCGTTATTCAAATAGCAACAGCTCAGAAAAGTACAAAAGAGAGCTATTTTAAGTAACCTTGCTGATAGAAATGCCTGATATGAATATGAAATATATCTCTTTAATAGTTCAGAGACAACTGTACCGTGTTTTAAAATGTGCAAATTGGCTGTGGTCTATCAATGTTCGATTATATATTAGGAATTCGCTTATGTACACTTGATAGTTTTATTGCAGTGTCGTTTATGATCGAGCATTTTGGCACTCTAATCATTTGTTTACATTTTTATTAAAATGGGCACGTAAGTAAGCACAAAAACATACATGCACATATATACGTATATATGCACCTATTTAAATGGGCACGTAAGTAATCGCAGACACATACATACACATATATATGATCTATATACATATATATCTTCATGGGCTCGTAAGTAAACGCAAACACATACACACACGTATATATGTTTATATATATATATACATATATATATATATATATATATATATATATATATATATATATATATATAGATAGATAGATAGATATTTATTTATTACACACACACACACATATATATATATATATATATATATATATAATTATATTATATTCATATGTATATACATAATGTTTATATATATATATATAATATATATATATATATATATATATAAATATATATATATATATATATATATATGTATCTAATGGAGGAGAGAGAGAGAGAGAGATTATCCTTCACTTATTTGCACAGGTATCCGTACTTTTACATAATCTGTCCAAATGGCGGCAGCAGGAATAATGCAAACCACCGGACTTCCACCAAAGAAAATGGAAAAGTCTTTCCCTTTCGTTTGGTTATAATGCTCGTGGGAGGCAAAGTTGAGTGTAATCTTATTCTCGGGGACCTGCTGCAGTCGTTTTATTTCCCGACGACAGAATATCTTTTCATTTCTTTCCGAGGGAAGGGGAGAGGGACTGTGATGTTATTCGGGAAATAAATGGTTGGTTTCTGCTTCTGCGCAACAACGTTTTTATCACCCATCTTGAGAGCAGAAACAATTTAATCGTGGATTTATTTAAAGTTTTAATTTTTTTCTCTGTAATTACCTCTTACTAAGATATTACGTTCATGGTCACCCGATTAATCTGAAATCCAAAAAACGCTAAATGCGCTATTTATTTACGTGATCATACTTCTATAAAGATAAAAAAAAATTAGCATTTCCTTTCTTAATAAGAAGACTAAAAAATAAATAGATAAATAAACCTTGAACACAGCTTATATTCAAGGAAAATAATAGATTTGCCTCTTCCTAGATCTTCTGCAATAAACATGTTACCCAAGAACTCGAAAGTTTCATGACTGCACAGATATTCCAAGCGAATTTTGGGAAGCGAGGTTGGTGGTGGGGTGGTAGGGGGGTTAGGTGGGTTTGGGGGGATACAATCTACTGAGTAAGTGCTGAAGAACCAAGTGACATTTCTCATAGAAATATCTTCTCACTACTTTAAGATCAAGTTTCAAAACATTCTTTTAATACGAGTCTACTGAAGCTGAAATTATTATGGACGTTGACCAAATTTTTTTTTTTTTACTTCAGAGGGTTAAAATTTTGATCAGAAAGATGAGGAAAAATAATATAACTACTTTTTTTTCGGAGGGTTTAAATTTTGAAAAGAGAGGTGAGGGGAACGAATGAAAAATGAGAAAGATGAGGAAAAATAATATAACCAATTTTTTTTTATTTTTTATTTCGGAGGGTTTAAATTTTGTAAAGAAAGGTGAGGAAAACGAATGGAAAATGTCAGTCAGTGACGAATAACGTCCTTTACCGAAGACTAATGGCAAATGCATCCAACAAAATCCGGATTAGACAACCGGCCTGACTGTCTTCTGATTATTTCGCGCCCCGGGGATATCCCAGCAAATGGCTCGGGCACCATTCTAATCCGGGCAGCTACAGGTACATCGATAGGTCTTCTATTGCTGTTACTGTAGAATGTTCAGTGGAACAGTGAATATTTTGCTTACTACGGAAGGTAAAAAGGTTCAATTGAATTTTTTAGTATTGCGATAAAAAACTAAGAACACTGTACAAAGTTTGCAAACGTCATTGTTTATCTAAAAAAATAATAAATCAATAGAAATAAAAATAAATTTAAAAATTAATAAATAAAAAAATAAGTCCGGATGAGGAATTAACTATTGGTAAGTCCACACTAAAGTAAAACATTAAAACACGTCAGCAAATCATTGCACAAACAAATTGCAAACAGGTTGAAAAAAAAGTCAATGGCTTATTGATAGCTCTGACCAGTGCTTCGTACGATTCGATTACCAAGTACTGTGATATGGATGCAACAAGTTACAGACGTGTTTATAAGATGTTTGAATTTAGTTCGGATCCAACAATAAGCTGTAGGTCCCGTCGCTAAGTAATCAATTGATTCCTAGTCACGTCAATAAAATTCTAATCTTTCGGGCTAGCACTAGGAGGGCTGTTAATCAGCTCAGCGGTCTGCTTAAAATAAGATATACTTAACTTGACTCTTTAGTGTGGTTTGGACGCCCTTTAAGGGTGATATCAAAACGCAGTTGCTTTCACTGATTTAAACAAGCCAATATCTTTCCTCTGTCTCGAATATAATGCCTCAAATCTTTCTCCTCCAACGGCAGATTTCCTCAGCGCCCTCCACATCACAGACATCAAAGTTCCCAGCCCTCTAGCGACGGGCGAGGCGGCTGGCTGGAGTGTGAGTGGGCAGACGACGGGGACAACATCTACGCCCTGAAATGGTACCTGGGCCTCGACGAATTCTATCGGTGGACCCCCGCCGAAACCCCTCCCGTCAAGACGTTCCCGGTTAAAGGGAACCCCATCACGGTGGATCTCGAGGCGTCGCGTCGAGGACGAGTTCGCGTGGGGCAGGTGACGCTCGAAGCGACCGGCGTCTACCGATGCGAAGTGTCGGCAGAAGCTCCTTCTTTCCACACAGAGTCGAAGGTGGCTTCGATGACCATCGTGGGTGCGTGACTGTCATGTAGTATTCTGGCTGTCTTCTTTCACTTCGTGTTCTCTGTTGACCCATTCAAACAAATGACAAATTATTAACGAGCAATTGACTTTCGTTGAAAAGGGAAATAATTAATTGCTTCATGTATTTGCCAACAGATCTCCCAGATGATAAGCCACTTATCACTGGAACTCGGCCAAGTCACCAGCTGCATGAGGAGGTTCGCCTGAATTGTTCCTCACCTCATTCTCAGCCGCCCTCTACTCTCACATTCCTAGTCAACAATGAGCAGGTGACTTTTGTTTTATGAGCAAATGATGAAACACAATGAAAACCAAAATTGGTTCTTCCATTTGTCAGCATGTCAACACGTGCTCTTTGTTTAGACTAACCGTCTCCCCTTAATAAGGAGTTAGTTCCAGGGAATACGCTCTCCCACATTCATCCTTCTTTACTGTATTGTGTTGAACACTCTACGCAGAAAATTTCTTTTACATAGCCGTTTTATATACTTAAACAAAAGACATAATAAACCTTACCACACCATGTACCCCATTCTTCCACAAACTCCTACATTCCCGAGATATCAAAGTCCTTCTCTCCAGTACTTCTCACACCCACAATTCCATGTGCTTCAATCTTCCTCCAACTCTTGTATTTCCAGGAAATTGAGGTTCCCTTTCATCCTATTTATCCAATATTCTTTTGGTTTCATTCTGATTTCTCCTCAGACTGTCTTCAAATTAGCGTTTCTTTCTCTTCCAATAATTTCAAACTCTTAAAGTAGTTCTATGGCTTCCTCTTCACAGTCCCCAGACAGTGCTGTTGTTTCCCAGCATCATCAGACATTCCACAGTCCACTCATGATCTATTTTCTCATCCTACAAATTGCATCTAAATCTACTGTCGTTCCTCATACTTCTCACATTGCTACATCTAGAAAGCCATCAGACATTAGAATATGTAGACTCTCCTGTCTACATATTCTGACAAGCACTTCACCTCCATCATGAAAACGTTGAATTCCTGTTAACTGGTTATAGCCTATTCCATTTACCCTCAACATCCCTTGGATTTCCTCTTCACCAATATGATTCATCCAAAAACTTTTCTAGATCCATTCATACCATATACAACTTATTCATTATTTTCGAAGCTTTTACATACCGCTTCATCTCTTTCGAAGAACATTTCCTAGATATCTACCCTATCCTCATTTATTGCAGGAACTTCATACCTACTTACTATTGCATTTAAATTCCCCAGCACAACCATCCTTTCCAATACTCCAGATCCAACAAAGTACAGATTCAGACTTTACCAAGAACACTCATTTACTCTCAATCTTCTCCCTTTTAGGACAATTAACATCTGCTATTGCAGCTTTTTCCGTATCCACAATCTCACCTGGTAATCCTTAAAGTGACATCTTTGTGCTCATTTTCATTCCAATCCCAGAGCCCTAAGCAATAATAATTTATTTG
Organism: Macrobrachium nipponense; assembly: GCF_015104395.2. Lineage (NCBI taxonomy): Eukaryota > Metazoa > Arthropoda > Malacostraca > Decapoda > Palaemonidae > Macrobrachium > Macrobrachium nipponense. The sequence continues at coordinate 30,618,301 of NC_061106.1, forward strand.
TTTATCTTTTTTTGAAATATCATTATAGGTCATATGGTTGTAATCCTATGTTCTGATATATATATATATATATATTATATATATGTGTGTGTGTGTGTGTGTGTGTGTGTGTGTGTGTGATGTGATTATATATATATATATATATATATATATATATATATGTATATATATAATATATATATATATATATATATATATATATATATATATATATAAAAGACCACCTCTCAATTTATTTACATTCCTTGGACAACCTTTTTAGTACATTCTCAAATGCTTTACTTCACTCTCTTCCCAAGCCATCGTGGATGAGTTCGAATCTCACCACTGGAAGTTGAGATTTCTTTATTTTTACTTCATCTCGGCTTCAAGACTTTGAAGTTATGAGCATTTAAAAAAACAGTATGAAGAAGTTGTTAGGTTATGGTCGCTATCATAGATGAATATACACTTAAACACACACATGTATGCAGTGGCGTATCTGGCATTCCATAGCTGGGGGGTGGGGGGTGTGCCTAGGTGTGGCCAAGATATTTTTGTGAGGGCCAAAGAAAATGACACAAAACTAATTAGTAAAATATACTATTCTCGAATGTATATATCCAATTGAATGAGGGAAAATAGTAGTATTAGTAATTAGTAAACCTGTATTTGAAATTCTAGAGCTCAAATTTCAACCAATTTTCAACTCGTACTATTATATGCAAATGTATCAAATTCTGTAATGTAAATTTCAACCGGGGGGCCAGTGGGGGTTCAAGCAAGACCACCAAGATATCTCAGTGGTCTTGGTTCAAGCATCTGACTGGGGGTGCGGTGCTCGGCCATCACCTGGCCCCACCAATAGCGCCGCCACTGCATTTACGTGTGTGCGCTGGTGGGCATTATTTATTTAATAACTTTTGGATGAAACTAAAGAGATAGTGTTCCCCCCTACAGGCTGACCCATCATGGTTAGTGCACTACAAGAATCGCGAGGACTCCTCCACTGGCCTCGAGACAGCCGTCTTAGGCCTACGCTTCGCCCTCAGACCAAGAATGATGCGCCAGGGGTTCGTCAGCGTGAAATGCATAGCGCAAATCTTGGACATATACTGGGACAGTAGGCGAGACTCTCATCATGGGAGACATGTCCTACCATGCTTCCGTCATGGAAGGAAGGGCATCATCAGCCTATAGTAAGAACTTATGCAATTTCTATCGCAATTAGGTCTGCGATTCAGTTTGTTTAGGGCGTTATAGTGTCGAATTACAAAAGAATTTTTCTATGTTTCATCTTCATTAGAGTTTCATCTTCATTAAAATCAAGTAATGGAAGGTTAGCACTACTGTTAATTCTAACATTGTCATTTAGTTCACCAATGGATATGAAACCTTTGCACCCGTGGTGCATATTAAACCACAGTTAGTGCGATGCAAGTAAGAGACATAGAAAATGACAAATACAATGTCACATATAGGACAGTTTCTAAAGATAAGGCTGTATTGTTGCCTTTCACAACTTCTGTTAATATTGGAGCATCTGTAGGAAGACCTAGACTTACTACAATGTTTCTTTAGATATTCCAGCTGACACATAAAACAAGCTACTGTATACGTCATATAGACTTTTTGTGACCTCCAGCTATGCAATTCTTTTAAAATGTTTGTGGTAATAACAACATTCGGGTCATACTCGCTGTGAATGAGGTAAATGAAAAAAAAAAAAAAGATGGTTTTGCGTCTGGCAGTGTTCTGTCATCAGACTCATTTTCAAGGGCGACTTGATGACAGGGTGTTATAAGACTTGGTTGACCAGATATAGGAACCTCTTTGGTAAAGGATCAGACATTCATAACGTTTTCCAAAATATTTGATTAGTTAATCTTATCATTACATTATGCTCCCTAGCGTAGTCGCAAGGTAGTTCTATAATGATGTTAAGTCCCAGTGTCTACGCTAACATCATTGGGAAAGTAAAGCCACAATAGTATGATTGTTTCATTGTGTTTTTAAATTATATAAAACTGAAAGCTTTCGATGACCTGCACGGTCCTCCTTGCTTTATATAGTTTAAATAACACGATCAAACAGTCATAACTACTGTGGATTTACTTTCCAATTATATTGTCACATGTGAGTATGAGTTTTCTTTAGACTAAGATCATTGATCATTCCGTTTGACACAGGTTCTCCCATTTCTCATTCAGACGGCTAAAATTTTATGCGCAATAAGCAATATATATATATATATATATATCATATATATATATATATATATATATATATATATCATTATATATATTATAAACTATGAGCAGATGTATATTTGGGTGACGTTTGTTTTCCTTTTTCTTGCAGAATTATCAGCGGCCACAAATAGTCAAGTGAGCATGGCGCCGGTGCTCTTTGCGTTCGCGAGGGCGTGGTGATCAGAAAAGGAAGAAGACTCAAGCATGAATGTGGTGTTAGTGTTAACGAATCTCTCAAAAATCACGAAATATTACCCAAAGGATAATCAGTGACAGTGAACGGAGACGTTAATTTTCAACTGTGCTAGTTTAGAAATCTTCAAGGACCTGACGGTGTTCCTCAGAGCGGAACGCTCCATTTTTTGTGCGCTACTTTGTGTTACTTAACAATGCTAAAACAAACGACGTTGGTTGGTTGGTTGGTTGGACGAGAGACGAAGTACGTAACCAACTGAGGTATAGGCCTAACATGATTGGGAAAAGCAACTGCATTTATTCTCCATGAAAAGTGCACCAAACTCATAAAGACCCACACTTTCCTAGGCAGCGTATCTGTGAATGAAGTAGAAGAGGCATGAGAGTAGGCCTATCAAACCGTGTGGAGGAAGAAGTGTTCCGCACTTGTCCTGTGAATATTTTTGAACTATGGCGCGAATAGACGTAGATGCTCTTTTATGTGATAAGCTTTGTCGCCGACGAAAAAAAGACAATTGAAACTAATTTGTGGCATTACGGGAAAGAGTGATTGCATCCCATATAATTTCTGAAGGTCTTTTATAGCCGAGCATTCGAGTGTTCCAACCTGTTCATGAAGATTTGGTCGAAAAGACACCCATTACCCATTCACGTATACGGTAAAAACGAAAAAACGAGAAAACCATTTTAAACTGAACTAATTCGTACCTCATGAAGCCATATACATAAGATATGTAAAGATTTTATAAATTACACTTATATACGTCTCTTCCGGTGCGCGCAAGCAAATGGGAGAAGTCATTCTTTTGCTCGCAAACAGGTTAGAAGTTGCAATCGTAATTGGTGGAAGAATTATTTTCTCGAGTTCTGAAGCCATTACTGCGTAATTAAGTTTACCTAAATATACTTTAGCAAAAAACAAAATCTCCCGAGAGTGAAGATAGATATAACTCAGCAAATTCCATCTTCCGGGTTATGAAAAAAAAAAAAAATGTGAGCTTTTTAAACATAGCAAAAGCCTGACTTTTGTGTTTAACTCAGTTTACGACACGGATTCCTATTGAGGTCTGCTCGAGATCATATTCATATTTCTTCCCATTTAATTGCCAATTACGATAAGCACAAAAAATAAACGGACACAAAAGCGCGAACGCACAACATAAACTGTACATACTCACACACACACAGACACACACACACACACACACACACACATATATATATATATATATATATATATATATATATATATATATATATATATATATATTCAAGCACTCGTTGATCTAAAACGTGTGCATACAAGTGTACATGGATGTAGTATATAGTAAGTATCAAAGTGTCACAAACAGTCATAAACATGCATTACAAATATACGCTCTCTATCACATACACACGCACATGCACATGAACACACACACGCACATAAACACATACATACACCTGACGTAAAACTTACAACCGTGAAACATATATTTTCAAAGCACATTCCATCAAGCTTCAAAATCACAAAATATCGATGAATGAAAAGTGTTTTCAATTGTAAATATCATGTTGACGTAGCTTGTATACTTGCGACCTCTTATATATATATATATAATATATATATATATATATATATATATATATATATATATATATAGACTATACTGTGTAATCTATGTACATTATTTTATTTTCCAAATGAGGATTAATATTGTGACATTATTTATGTGTCGAGGGGAATTACCACCATTATTGTTTTCTGTCTGTATATAATTTCTAAGAATAAAAACACCCGAACCTCTTTGATGCTGGTATTTTTCTCTCTTTGTTCTCTATACAAACATACACACAGATCAACACTCACAACAGAAACACACAAACACACCCTCGGGCGTAACTCACTGGTTGAGTATTGGAGACATTCGCTATGTATGTTCAATAAAGAGTTGTTGTGTACCTTTATACACATGTATAGCTATACATATATGTATATTATGCAGGTACATATAATATACACATATACGTATAAATATATGTATATGCATATACATATACGTACATATATATATATTTCTAGTTGTAAAAGAAGTGTATAGCAGAGGATGAAAAAATATAGAATATAGTTTACAGAACTGAAGTTATGGGCCAATCACTGGGACCTATGAGGTCATTCAGCACTTAGAAGGAAACAGACAGTAAGAAAGTCTGAAAGATGCAACGAAGGGAAGCAGCTTTTAGGAGAAGGTGGAAAGTCAGATGGAAGAAAAGAATTCGAACGGAGGTATAGTAAATGGAATGGAAAATGTTGCAATTAGAGGCCGATGAGACGCTGCAAAGTAACGAGTATACAGTGCACCACGCGAGGTGTACTGGCAGCACTACACCCCTACAGGGTTAGCAGAGGAAGGAAAAGATAATGATAGCTGTTAAGCCAATCCTCCAAACCAAATGGGTAAAGGAAACTATACTCTGTTTTTTTGGTTTTTTTTTCATCTGTCCATCCGCCTGTGGTGTTTGCGCATGGTAACACTGCGTCCCGGGCTTTAAATAATATCATATTTCGAATATTAACGGTGTAATTCGCATACAGTTAATTATTAAAACACTATTCAGTTGCAAATGTATACCCAGATATTCTCTTATTTACCTAAAACTTACAGATAGCGTAACTATTTAAAGACCTGGACGCAGTGTTACCATGCGCAAGCACCACAGGCGGATGGACAGATGGAAAAAAAAACTGAGTATAGTGAACAGGCTGACAGTTAGGCCTAAGATCATACGTTCGGAATAATAGTACCAAAGTTAGAATTCCAGCCTACAGAAATCAACGGTAAATGGTAGCTGAAACCAGCAACAGCGCAATATCTAGCACTGAATAGCTGGGGTAGAGGAACGAGACAACGAAAGAACTTAAAGAATTTAAGAACTCTTTGGAGAACCAAGAGCAAAAGGCGTTTTTTCCGAGTTAGTTATGAAAAAAAAGGCGATTTCGTTGTTTTTAAGTGACTATGAATTATGATTTCAGAGGCAAAGTGATCGTGGTGGTACGATTGTTGTATAAGCGTGATTGAGGTCATTCAAATATCTGATAGGACCGAAATAACCTAGTATGCAAATAAGACGCCACGAAATAGTGTTTTTCGTAAACAACTTTTAAACCAACGGATGGAATTCCATGCCACTGAAGCACCGAGTGTTTCTAACATTGTCCTAATTTGCGGAAGTACACTGAATTGCCAGCTGTGCTTAATTAAGCCTTTTACTATGACCGCTGCAATTTACAAAATTTAAGGTTTCAATTAACATAATTGTATAGAGAAAATACATGCATAAATATATGTATAAGTAACTATTTGGGCAATGAGCCTGTGGCATCTCAAAGCCTATCTACAATAAAACGGTTTCTTTATTATGGCATTTGAAAGACGCACATGCGTTCAACATTTTAAGTGATGCCTATGACTTATCAAAACCTGTCTAAAAATATTAGCCAGTTAACCTGATAAAATGATACACGACGTATTTTTCCTGGAATAAATACTCGCGTATTTTTTTTCTAAACTGAGCACATCCTCTTGATGAGAACAAGTAGAAACCATGGACGAGATTAAGTAGAAACCTTGGATCAGAGAATTCATTTCGCATCAAACAGGAAAAAATGGTTATATTGCCTCAACCTCGAATGAATCTGGAGGCAATAAAGAAATTGGAGGGCCGTTGAGAATTTAATAAACTGTATAACGTATATTATGTCAAATACAACAGCCTCGATGGCTCGGCTTCATTCCGTTCCCAGAAGTTTCCTTCGTGAATAATTTGGCATCGATAAAAAAACAGGCAGTTTCGTTAACCTTTTTGCTAATCTCCGTATCCTTTGAAATACTCGGAGATCAATTCTTTCGCTTCATCTACTTCTTTATCTCAGTCACGCTGTTCGTTAAAGTCGGAGAAGAGTTGCAATTTTAGCTGAAGGGGAATTTGTTTTCCAGTTTCGTGCTATGCGATGGTTTTTAGTAATTGACTGTTTATTCTCTGCTCTCACGTGTCAATTCGTGTTTCGTTAAGCTGTCGTAATCTATAGAACTGAAAATGCATCTAACGGCTAGCGAAGTGAAAGAAAAGGGAAATAACAAAAAAGGAAATTAAAAGAATAAATCAGCATTCAGTTTACCTATCAAAACAGCCCCATATCCATTGTTAGAGACCGTCTACAAAAAATAAATAAATAAATAATAAATAAATAAAATATAACTAAATAAATAGAAATAAATAAATAAATAATAAATTAAATAAATAAATAAATAAATAAATAAATAAATAAATAAAATAGAACATTCTGATATCATATTTCTATTTCATATGAGGCACGTGGTCTCATTTTCATACGAGTCATCTAGTGACTACTAAAAAATAAAGAAAAAAAAAGTGACACAAAATATTCCACTCCCAAGGAAAATCTCATGTTTCATGCTACGATTTCTATGACATAGTTACTATGGCAACTGCTATGTGACGCCCATCAGCTATATATCTATATAAAAAAACCGGAGCTATTTGTGGCTCTTGGAACTCCCATGATGCAACAGCTCTTGGAGTCTGCCAGGTGGTGACTTTATAGTATATTCCAGACTTACTTCATGGAGAGAGAGAGAGAGAGAGAGAGAGAGAGAGAGAGAGAGAGAGAGAGAGAGAGAGAAGTTATTTTGTGAATATAGGCAGTATCCATCATATTACCTGATAAAGTTTAGGCACAAAAACATGACATTCTAAATGTACGCATTGAAGAGAGAGAGAGAGAGAGAGAGAGAGAGAGAGAGAGAGAGAGAGAGAATTTTTTCCTGAAAGTTTTGAAAAAAATAAACGTGAAGTTCTTCACGTACTTATTGAAGAGAAGAGAGAGAGAGAGAGAGAGAGAGAGAGAGAGACCTTAACTTACAGACTTTACATCTTGTTCGGGTTGCCCCAGGTCCCTCAGTGTGAGGCACCTCTAATGTCTATCTTCCGGTATATTTTGCATCTCCCAATCTTGGATGGTTTGGGATGCAGCTTAGATATTTGTCGAGCTTATTCTTAAACACATCTATGCTCACTCCTAATATATTCCTCAGATGAGCTGGCAACGCATTGAATAGACGCTGCAATGTCGATGCTGGTGCGTAGTGGATTAATGTCCTGTGTGCTTTCCTTAGTTTTCTTGGTATAGTTTTGGGCACTATTAATCTACCTCTGCTTGCTCTTTCTGATATTTTTAGCTCCATGATGTTTTTGGCAATTCCTTCTATGTGTTTCCATGCCTGAATTATCATGTAGCGTTCTCTTCTCCTTTCTAGACTATATAATTTTAAAAATTATAGTCTTTCCCAGTAGTCAAGATCGTTAACTTCTTCTATTCTAGCTGTAAAGGACCTTTGTACACTCTCTTATTTGTGCAATATCCTTTTGGCAGTTTGGGTACCATATCATATTGCAATATTCAAGTGGACTACGAACACACGTTTTATAAAGCATAATCATGTGTTCAGCTTTTCTTGTTTTGAAGAGCCGTAACAACATTCCCATTTTTGTTTTGCATTTTGCCAATAGAATTGCTATTTGATCATTGCATAACATGTTCCTATTCAACATCACACCAAGGTCTTTAACTGCTTCCTTATTAGTGGTTGTCTCGTTATTAGGTCTCCTATATGCATATAGCTTTATTTCTCTATCTCCATAATTTATTGATTCAAATTTATCAGAGCTAAATACCATCCTATTTACCTCTGCCCATTCATATACTTTGTAGCGAGTCCCATCTTCATCACAAGTAATTTCTCTACTTATTCTTGTGTCACCGGCGAATCTACTCACTACCGAGTCCTAACATTACTGTCTATGTCTGCAATCATAATAACAAACAGTATTGCAGTTAACATCATACCTTGTGGCACACCGGATATTACCTTAGCTTCATCCGATTTCTCATCGTTTGCAATAACTATCTGTTTTCTGTTGTGTAAAAATTCTTTTATCCATCTTACTACTTTGTCCACTATATTATGTTTTCTAATTTTCTTCTCTAATATATTATGGTCTACCTTGTCAAAAGCTTTTGCAAAGTCTAGATAAACTACATCTGTTTCATTTCCGTTTATCATATTTTTATATGTTCTCACGGTGGACTAACAGTTGGGTTTGTGTACTTTTTCCGGGTACTTGTCCTATATTAAACAAATTATTTTTTATTAAATGTTTCATAATATTTTTCTTCATTACCCTTTCATACACTTTCATTTTATGTGATGTTAGACTCACAGGTCTATAATTACTTACCTTTAGTCTTGATCCACTTTTGACAGTAGGGGCAATATATGCTAATTTATGCTCATCATAAATCTTGCCTGTATCTACACTTTGCCTTAATAATATTGCAAGGGGCTTTACGATAGAATGAACTACTTTCTTTAACAAAATAGCAGGGAAACCATCAGGCCCAGCTGCAGCTCCATTTTTAATTTCATTAATAGCCTGCACAATATCGGCTTTATTGATATCTATGTCTGATAAATATTCACTATTTTCTTCCCTTATTTCTGTATCATTATCTTCATTATCTATTCTAGGGGTAAATTCTCTCTTATATCTTTCTGCTAGTATGTTGCATATTTCCTTTTTTTCATTCGTTAATCTCCCTTCATTTCTTAGAGGGCCTATTTCTATTCTCCTTTTATTCATCTCTTTCGCATATGAGTACAATAGTTTGGGGTTCTGCTTGATATTTACTAGGGTTTTTTCTTCCAAGTCCCATTTTTAATTTTCTTTTGATTGTATAATCTTTTGTTCTGCATTTTCTATCATATTTTTTAGTTCCATTGCTTTCTATGCATTCTTTTCTTTTGCAAGACCTTTTTTCCACTTTCTGATTTTCTGGAACAAGATCCTTCTGTCTATTGGTATGCATGACTGATGTTTACTATTCTTCTTCGGTATATATTTATCCACTATTTTCTCTAATATTTTATATAATATGTCTGTATTTACCTGTATATCATCACTTACGAATTATGTTATCCCAATATTTGTTTAATTCTTCATTAATTTCTGACCATTTTATATTTTTACTGTAGAAATTGTATTTTCCATATCCTTCCCACTTTTTCATCTCTTGCTTATGTTTTCACTTGCTTTGGAATGGACTGTTAATTCTATGACACTGTGGTCTGAAATACTCGCAATATAAACTATAATTTTTTTAACATAATTCATCTCGTTCACAAATGCTAGGTCTAAAGTATTTTCCTTTCTTGTTGGCAGGTGATTTATTTGTTGAATGTTGTATTCTAGTGACATATCTAATAGCCTCTTATCTTCTGCACTACAATTACTCTCTTTCTTTATATGTATAAATACAACCACAATCTCCTATTCGTTCTTTCCAATCTACGAAAGGAAAGTTAAAGTCTCCAGATAGGAAAATAGTCCAGTCTTTGTGATTTCTACATATATCATCCAATTTTTCTATTATTGTGTCAAACTCTATAGTATTAGAGGGGTCTATATATTACTATGTTCATTAATTTTCCAGATTCAAATTCTACCGCTATTAGTTCACATTCTGAGTTACAATATTTCTCATATATTTTTCTTTGTTTTATGTCTTTCCCATATATCACGGTTCCCCCTTGATTCCTATTTTTTCTATCTCATCTATAAGTTTGGAACCCCTTTATCTGATCATCAATACCAGTCTCTTGGGAATACCAGGTTTCACTTATATTCATTATATCTATTTTCTTTTAAATTTGGGTTAGTTCTTCTAAGAACTCTATTTTTCTTTTTGAGTTACTCGTAACTAAACCCTGCGCATTCATCACTATGATGGTTTGCTTGTTATCCCCTTCATTTAATATGGGTAATAATAAGGATTTTTCCACGTCTCTTTCCTGTTCTGGTATGTTGTTCTTTTATTCATTTCCAGAAATCCTGACATTAAAAAATCTAACTTTTCCAAAATACTTGATCTTCATAATTAATAATTTTGTGTATGAATCTGCAATTTTCTCCGTATCTGCACCATCCTCTGGCATCGTATATACAGTTCTTGTTTCTTGCACGGTATCTTGGAACTGATGCTTGCATTCTCGTTGCTGACATTCCATAGGGCGGTGATGGCTTGTTTTTTTCCTTCACCTCATGTTCTTTGTTCCCTTCTTTATTTGTTTGTTTTTTATTTTGGATTTTATTATTTAACTGATTTTGATTCATGGCTACAGGGTGCATATATTTACATTTTTTGCTGAACTTACATCCTTTTCCTTCTTTTAAGTTTTTGCATATTTTTGGATGTAGATCTCTCCATTCCTCCTCATAGCCGTCTAGGTATGCACATTCATAGATCTCATAATTGTGACATACCTTGGGATGTTTGTAGTAACATCTTTCACCGAATCTGCAATTCCCACTTTTCAAAAGGGTGCAGAGAGAGAGAGAGAGAGAGAGAGAGAGAGAGAGAGAGAGAGAGAGAGAGAGAGAGAGTTTTTCTGAAAGTTTAGAAAAAAATAAAAATGAAATTCTACACTTACCTATTGAGGAGAAGAGAGAGAGAGAGAGAGAGAGAGAGAGAGAGAGAGAGAGAGAGAGAGAGCTCTACTGAAAGTTTAGGAAAAAACACATGAAATTTTACACGTACTTATTGAGGCTAATATAATTTCCACCTGTTTTTTTTTTTCACCACTTTCTTGAAACGACAATTTTCTCTCAATATTTTATGCAAAACGTTTCGCCAATAAATTAATCCTTCACTCCTACCTACTCCTTCCTTCGATTTGTGCTGATTATCCCAAACCTGCTTCCAGAAATCTTCTTTGCTTCTCTCCTCGTCACATTCTTACCCAATCTCCTCTTTCAGTGAATAAGAAAGGAGTATTGTTCCGCCGTCGACGACATATACAGCCCGACTAGGAATACTAAACCATTCGTACCGGGTATTTCGATTGTAGTAGTAAAAGCCGGTTCGTCTGAATGGTAAACAACATCTCAAGGCCATAACGTTCTCTTCCTCCTGAACGAAAGTGTTGCAAAGGCTTCTGGGAAATATCTCACGGAACTCGGGGAAAGCGAATTCGAAAAAGAAAGTTGAAAGGCGCTGGGTAACGCATAACACGCGATGCATAACAGTAAAAAAAAAAAAAAAAAAAAAAAAAAAGGAAAAAAACACTTCACGGTAGAATTACAAGTATTGTTACAGAATTACAGTACACAGAGTTCTATCTCTCTCTCTCTCTAAATATATTATATATATATATATATATATATATATATATATATATATATATATATATATATATATATATATATAGATATTATATATATATATATATATATATATATATATATATATATAATTATGCGATGGTGTTTATTATAACTATAATATATGGCATTTGGGTTATATTATATAAAATTTTATAACTAAATCTATTTAAATCTGATATTGTTTTCAGATACACCCTAATGGCAAATCATTTAATATAACTACGTGTATTCTCAAAATATATGTGATCATCTGCTCTTCGCCTACTTTTGGTTCACCCTAGGTACTAACTACGTATACATACATACATACATATATGTATATTATATATATATATATATATATATATATATATAGTATATATATATATACATACATACACACACAAGTTCCGAGCTCGACTATCCTATGCGAGTTGCAAATTCTTGAAAGAATTATTCCCAGAAAACGAATTTAAGGACTCCGTGCTAAGTATGGTAAAGAGAATTACCAACTTCACACTAAGAAGAAATAAAGTTAGGCTGCAATTATGGAGAGCAGGATAGTACCTCTCATTCCTGTTTCTCGAGTCATTAGACAGAAAAACACATACTCACACACACAAACGTAGAAAGAGAAACAATAAAACCTTTAAATCATTCGAGACGCTGTTAAAACACGATCGTTCAACGGAGTCATGAAGGAGGAGGTGTTCTCTTAGCCCTGGAGACGGCTCCATAATGAAGTTGGCTCCATAATTAGACCATGGAACCGAACTGCGATTCAATACCTACGGAGTTATAGCAAAGGATATAAGTTAGCCAGGTTTATGGAGTCGGGTGTCTTGTAAACCTGATATTGCGGAACAATATTGGTTCGTTTCAATTCTCTCTCTCTCTCTCTCTCTCTCTCTCTCTCTTTCCAGTGTACCGCAATTCACGCCTTAGTTATATGTTACTTCCCAGTTCACATATCTATTAATTAATCCTTTGGGAAGATGCATACACGGATAAATATGACACCTAGGACCTGGTCAGCCAAATTACTACTTTGACTGGACGAGAGGAAATCGCAGAAAACGTACCCAACCGGAGCTGCGACAATCATCTATACTCACACAATTTTTAACATACAGGCTAGCGACTCAGGAACCGGCGGGGGCCACTCTAGGCTTAGCCTAATTAGCCTATCAGGTAATCTGCCACTGGATAGTGTCCATCGTCCTGGTTTCTAGGCACCATCATGTCCTTTATCTTCCTCATATTTGTCTACGCTTTCTTCATTTCAAAGCCTTTCAAACTTCGAAAGGGGGTACTAGGCTTAGCCTAATTAGCCTATCGGGTAATCAGCCACTGATTAGTCCATCGTCCTGGTTTCTAGGTACCATCATGTCCTTTAATATTGCTCAGATTTACTCTATGCGTCCTTCTTTTCAAAGACTTTAAAACTTCGAAAGTCTCCGCAGTCTCATTTCAAAATAGCTAATCAGCAAGCCATTATCTGCAAACGTTATCCATTCCACGCTCCAGATTCGGCATAATATCTTTATCGCGCAAGTTTGAACCAAACCTTTTTTTTTTTTTAACCTTGTTGTTGAACTCCAACTATAAAGAATTAAAACGGCCACGGAGACACAAAACACCATTTTCTCAGCCCCGGTTTTACATAGAATTGGTTATTATTTAGTTATTTTGCGGTCAGCGTGCTATCTTCGAGTCAGAAAAAGCGTTTAGTTGGTTCTCAGAAAAATGATATTATACACCACGCTTTATCAACACGCCCTCCCACACTATACTTATTACAATTTCTATCAAATGATGAATACTGCTTTTTCGCTTGGTTCTCAAACCTCCCACGCAACTGTTTTATAATTAACACTTTATTCACTTGTCTCCTTCCTTCTCTGAACCCACATTATTCTTCCCCGTCAATCCTTTTATCTCAATGTGTTAAGTCTTATGTCAAAATCCTGTCTATTTGCAGATATCTCGTCTAGAACACAATATAAAACTATGCTTCAGTAATTATTATTCTTACAGTCTCTTTGAACATTATATATATTGTATATAAGTATACATTAGTACGTATGCATATGTATACACACACACACACACACACACACACACACACACACATATATATAATATATATATATATATATATATATATATATATAGATAATAGATAGATAGGATAGATAGATAGATAGATAGATAATAGATAGATAGATATATCGATACTCGAAGCCATATTCATATAAATATCAACAAGGACTTCGAAGGACCATTTCTTGTGTCATCGCTCATGAATTTGAGCCTTTGAAATGAAAGGTTTCCTCATGAACCTAGATAATACTCTCAACACATTTCTTAGATAACTTACTCTGCAATTATGTCTGAATGTTAATCTCTCTCCAGTGTTCTTTTATCCACTTATTCCTCTTTTCATTCTTCCTTAAAAGAGTAATTTTATTTATATGGCATTCGGCATTTCACGTCAGTTGTGAATGAACTGATGTATACTACTTTGTATTTTTTTTTACTTTATTTTTTATGATGTCTCGTCTATGCTGCTGTTTATGCTAGAAAATCGTCTCAGTTGTCACGTTCAGCAGTCGATGGGGACCGTATAACCAATGTTCTTAAACTTTAAGTGGACCCGTAGTTCTTGGACCTAGGTCTTTTAGAATATGGCACTGAGCTCATTTGATGGATGATTCAAGCGAGCGTAATTTTCTTTCTACAGCTGCACACACACATATATATATATATATATATATATATATATATATATATATATATATATGCATGTATGTAAGTATATACAACAATATATACCATATATATATATATATATAATATATATATTATATATATATGTATACATAAAAAGTTATCATACCATTAACTCAAAATAAGGCTTTGAAAAGCAAAGGAAGCAGACATTGAATAAATTATATACATATATATATATATATATATATATATATATATATATATATATATATATATATATATCTATATATATTACACACACACACACACACACACACATATATATATATATATATATATATATATATATATATATATATATATTATCACTGCTAGATTGGCTACTTTCTGTGTGCTTAAAATCTCATTCTAACTTCATGGTTATATCCCACCATAGTACAATCACTGTTTTTCAAATGTAAGATTATATGCATTTGTTGTGCTCCCCCATTAATTCACGGGAACAATGAAGTAAAACAGTCATGTCCAATTCAAAATCAACTATTAATGAAGTTCGTGACCAGTAAAATAAATAAAATGCCTAAAAATAATTCATCAGACATTAAGACAAAAATGTCATATATTGCAATTCCGGACTGTGTAAAAATCCCTATTAATCGTATCTCTGCTTGTGATCGTAAAATGCAATAAATAAATAAATAAATAATAAATAAAATTCATGGTATTTCAAGAACTGACTGTCGCTGCAAATAAATGAAAGGTCACACAAAATAAAACTTTAAAAGGAGTAAATGAATTTTAGATATTTAATTTTGTTGATTTCTTAATAAAGGAATCTTTCGCCTATGTTGCATTTCGTACTTTTTTTTAGACAGTTGAAGTTCGCTAGAATAAAATGTTGAAGTTTCATTTGACCTTGTGATTAATAATCAGATTTCCTTGCGATGAAAAATATAATGAGGGATTTTGTGAATGAAGGAATTAATAATGTATACAGAAATTATGTATCAAAATTCGTCATGAAAATTCGTAAAGGAACTAAGTCTACGGGCGTAACCAGCCCCGTTTCACGGGTAGAACCAGCTCCGTTTCAGGGAATCCCTTCTAACCCCCACCCCCTTCGGAGGGGGGAGGTAGGATGAAACGCCATTATAAGCCATCTTAGGGGTCCCCACTATTACCCTGCCAAGTTTCATGCCCATCAGACCAGCTGTTGGGCCGTGATTGAATGACAGACGGACGTACAGACATTTCGCCCATTATAGTAAGATATCATTGTGGGATTTTGTGAATGAACGAAAAAAAAGAAGGAAAGAAACAACATCCCGGATAAGTGTCCCAGAAATGAATCCCCAAACAGATACAGGAAAGTTACGAGGAACTTTTAGTTCGACGACGACAACCCAGGCTCTCCTCCTCCTCCTCCTCCTCCTCCTCCTCCTCCTTCTTTTCTTCTTTTCTTCTTCCTTCTTCTTCTTCTTCAGAGTTTCCAAAGGCGTCGTATAAGATTTCGGAATAAATATCGGCCTCGATGGTAACCGCTTTTTACACTTGTTTGTTGATGAGCATCATGAAGAAAGTTTGACGGCTGTGCTGATTGACCCATTGACGAAGCAAGGTGGGGGGGGGGGGGGGGGGTCGGCGGGGGTGTGGGGGACGAGGGAAAATGTCTGGGAATAAGTTAGTGAAGTTCCACGGGGAGGGTCAAGGAAAATACTTAAGTTTTAATTTTGTTACGTTCGCTGAGGATCCTTTTCAAGCATTCGCAGAAGATGCCGTGTCCCTCTCAAAGAGCTTTGCCTGGTAGGAGTTGAACCTAAAAGAAATCTAAAGGAACTGCTAAAAAGTCAGTTCTCTCAAACTCTCTCTCTCTCTCTCTCTCTCTCTCTCTCTCTCTCTCCGTGCGAGAGCAGTAAGATTCAGTATATACCTCCAGTTCTTACTTTAATGAAGACTCCATCTTGATATTCTAAGTATTCCTATGCTTGTTTAATTTGATCTACTTCACCAAGGTCAAGATTTCACAGAAGTTTGATCATTTTCTTTTAATAGTTTCAATTGACTAACAGTTATTTCTTAGTCAGAGCCTATTTCATTCCCTAAATAGTCCTGTTATCAAACGCATTTAACTAAAAGGCAAATGCATAAGTGCTCTGAGGTTGAAAAGCACGACGCTGCATTGCAGTAATTGCTAAGTTTGCCAAAAAAAACTTCCTAGCAGGTACTATGGTAGATTCACATCAAGCGTGCATCTGATGTCTAGACCAATCCCTTACGACGCTCCTGATTGGATGTTGATAAGCAAGTGACAGGGCTCGAAACTCTCAGTCTCTCTCGAGAGTTCACATAGGTAGGATGAATGTTCCACTTCTCCTGACGTATCCCTCAGGAGATGTGGAACATGGTGCATCCTGCCTATGTGAACTCTCGAGAGAGACTGAGAGTTTCCAGCCCTGTGATTGACTTATCAACAGCCAATCAGGAGCGTCGTAAGGGACTGGCCTAGACATCGGATGCACGGTTGATGTGAATCTACTATAGCTTTGTTATTTCTTTTATCATCTATTGCAGATTTTGCTTTCGGCAGTTAGGAGCAGAATCCAGGTGGAAACAGTGCCTTTTAAATAAAATTTGCAGTTAGTTATATGCGGTTTGTGTAACCCAAGTCATTATATGATCAATTGTCAAATCAGTTCATTTGATTGATTGGGTTGATGGAGACCATTTCCCTGATGTACCTTTTATCATCACGCGAACAAATATGATCGACCGATGTATGAAAGACAGACATACATTTCCTGCATTAGTCATAAGCTTCAGAAGCTGTGGAGACCCAATAAACTCCTGAAAGGATTCAGAGAATTGCATCAACATACGAGCGAGAGAATGCGCTGAAGGATTTTCCTGACAAATTGTTTATCTTTTGTGCGTGAATACTTTTTCCATCTGACAAAGAAGAAACAGATCATTCAGATACAGTCCAGCATCGCCTCATTGGCGTGGTCGGTACGGCGTTGACTTGCCACCTCGGTGGTCGCCAGTTCGATTCCAGGGCATTCCACTGAGGGGTGAGGGATGTGTATTTCTGGTGATAGAAGTTCACTCTCGACGTGGTTCGGAAGTCACGTGAAGCAGTTGGTCCCGTTACCGAATAACCACTGGTTCCATGCAACGTAAAAACATCATACAAGTAAACAAACAAACAATCAAACAAATGCAGTCCCGCTTCTTGTGGATTTCTGTATAATGCGAAGAGAAAGAGTGGCCGAAGAGGCAGATGAAGAGAAGAGCGAAACAGACATTATGCACATAGGCTAATGATAAAGTGCAAAGCGTAACGTTCAATTCCGCGCAGCCAAGTTAATGCATCTCCTGTTTGCCAGACCATCAACCGAATCATTCTAAATATGAGAAAATGACTCGCTTCGAGTAATTCGTAATGAAGTAATGATCATAGGGACACCGAGAGATTATTCTACCCACTGGAAGTGAACCAGACATTCGGTGAGAGTGAGTTCTATCAAAGCGCGAATAACATTCTAAGAGATGCATTGCCATTTACAGTCTTCCAACAAAACGAACTCGTTTATGATAATTCCTCGAGATAACGATGCAATTATTTATTGTCAATGGGGAGGGGGGATTGGGGGTGGGGTGTTGGGGGTTATGGTCAGAGTGGGGAGTCACACTGGCCACGCCCATGACATTATTAGGCTCAATAATCGCACTCAAGACCCAAGATTCTTCATTAATGGCATCCCATGATTCTGAGGTTTTCCAATACTTTTATATTCTATATATGAACCCCAATGTTTTTCCTAATTTCGTGAAGTCCTCTTCCAATCATAAGTTTATAGGCCTTGTAATAATATAAGTTCATTAATACAAACTCCAACTCACGCGTCCTATGTTAGATGATAAATTAGTTTTGATTTATCAAACACTGCTACACTACCTATTTTGACTTATAGCAATTCACCGAGTGTATGAACGATACTCCATTTTGACCTATTAACACCCGTTTATCTTATCTCACTTTCTTGATATGAATAAGCCAAGGCATCCTAGTAGCTATAGTAGATTTACATCAACCGTGCATTTGATGTCTAGGCCAGTCCCTTACGAAGCTCCTGATTGGCGTTGATAAGCCAGTGACAGGGCTGGAAACTCTCAGTCTCTCTCGAGAGATCACATGGGTAGGATGTATGTTCCATCTCTCCTGAAAGACGTATCCCTCAGGAGAGATGGAACATAGATCCTACCCATGTGAACTCTCTCGAGAGACCGAGAGTTTCCAGCTCTGTGATTGGCTTATCAACAGCCAATCAGGAGCGTCGTAAGGGACTGGCCTAGACATCAAATGCACGGTTGATGTGAATCTACTATATCCCATGCTTTTCATTACTCATCTATACGAATATACTGTTTAGTCTTCCACCCATTTCTTTTCTTCGCAGCATCCGAATCCATCCCTGCAGCCTTCAGTCATATCGACTTATACGTCCCATCTGCGTTCCTTCATTTTCCTTCAAATGATTCCTTCAAAATATCAATTGTCATTTCCTCTAAAGTACTTTCTTAACTCCTTCACAAGTGGGCGTCTTTAATGTTTTTGGTCGCGTGTCAGTATTATCTATTTTTTTATTTTTTTATTCAATACGAATATATTATTAGGCTGCCACTCAAGTTCCCTTTACTGGTTCCAAGGGCTTGGACATCATGTGTCTCTTGTAAAGCGACAGAAGAATGTAAATTTATTTTGTTTTATGTGAAATTATACTTTCGGTAATAACCACAGAAGTGTCTTGAGTGGAAATAATAATCTTTAGATTACAATTTGTATAAATTTATCCCTCTCTTAGCACTATGAGAACAACGATTGACCAGAAGATGAAACTGAGTTGAGTTGAGTTGAATATAGAATTTAGGCCAAAGGCCAAGAACTGGGACTTATGAGGTCATTCAGCGCTGAAATAACAGGAAAATGTTTGGAAGGTGTAACAGGAGGAAAACCTCAATGCAGTTGCACTATGAATCAAGTGTTAGGAGAGGGTGGAAAGTAAGATGAAGAAAGAGAATATGAAGTACGGTAATAGAGACGAAAGTGGTTGCAGCTAGGGGCCGAAGGCACGCTGCAAAGAACCTTAAGTATTACCTACAGTGCACCGTATGAGGTGCACTGACGGCACTACCCTCCCTACGGGGAATAGATGAAGTTGGAACAAGGTAAGATAGAGATGGACCGCCAAATAGGATGGCAGTGAACTGATCGTCAGGATAAAAGATTAAAGCAAAAAAAGGAACGCAGCCGGGGGTTGAAGGGATTCTGCCCTCAAAACTCCTCTAATTAAGCCATGACGCTGCCATTAACCATTAACAGCCATTGTAATGCAGAACAGCAACCATAGGGAGCGATTTCGCTGTCTTCAGCTGCCGCTACCTTCTGGCAGGAAAAATGCTCTGATATTGTGGTCACTTGGCAATGTAACAAGATTAAAATTTCGTTGCAGAGGTGATAAACGTCATCAAATTTTATTTGAAATACTACCAAAAGTCTAAAAAACACAGTATATTATCATACCAGAGAATCAGTACATTCATTTTAAAAGGTAGAATGATGATTGAGGAGGGCACGTTCATATTTACTGAGCTGATCAAGGACCCTTCACATTTTTGTGTCTTATAACTCTCTTGAATCGTAGTAAGTATTATTTACTTATAACACAAAAACTCCCTTGAATCGAAGTAAGTATTATTTACTGAAAACACAAGTGATGTAATAGTATGATGAATCATCGTCCTAATTCTTTGCCCCTTAATTTTCGGGCCAATTCGGCTAATTAAAAAAAAAACTTAGAATTCTTGTTTGTCTCTCATATGGATGAATGAAGAAGGCGAACAGCGGTCAGTTAACGTTGTAAATGAAGAAGTATATCGCAAAAATCAATCTACTTATAGTTATTCAACCTCTGCCCATGAATACTAAAACAGGGGCCTTTTACGTAGTGTTGTAAGTCAGATATACGAATGATGCAATAATAATAATAATAATAATAATAATAATAATAATAATAATAATAATTCGATTGGGTGGTATTTATAGTGTGGGGTTCCGGGTTGCATCCTGCCTCCTTAGGAGTCCATCTCTCTTCTTACTATGTGCGCCGTTTCTAATGATCACACTCTTCTGCATGAGTCCTGGAGCTACTTCAGCCTCTAGTTTTTCCAGATTCCTTTTCAGGAATAATAATAATAATAATAATAATAATAACTAATAATAATAATAATAATAATAATAAGTATCAAGACCTGAAGATAGAAATAAGAAGGATATGGGATATGCCAGTGGAAATTGTACCCATAATCATGGGAACACTAGGCACGATCCCAAGATCCCTTACCTTACCTTACCTAACTGTAAGGTCTGTAAGGTAAGGTAAGGTAAGGGATCTTGGATCGTGCCTAGTGTTCCCATGATTATGGGTACAATTTCCACTGGCATATCACATATCCTTCTTATTTCTATCTTCAGGTCTTGATACTTATTATTATTATTATTATTATTAATTATTATTATTATTATTATTATTATTATTATTATTATTATTATTGGAGACAAATCCACAGTTATATTATATAATTTCAAAACTATACAAATTAAGTCGATTATTATACTTTTCAGAGGGAAGTTAAAAAAAAAATAATCGCGAGAAGAGCGAATATCCTTTTACATGAAAATGCACTTCAACTCTTTGCTTTGGCTTCCAAGTATGCTAGAATATTCGTCCAGTGTTGATGTTCGTTTCATCACTTCCTAATGTAAACTCTCTCTCTCTCTCTCTCTCTCACTCTCTCTCTCTCTCTCTTACTCTCTCTCTCTCTTCTCTCTCTCTCTCTCCCTCTCTCTTCTCAGGTTAACAAACTTTATTCATGAAGAATTAAGGTATCGATTTTATTCTCTCTCCTCTCTCTCTCTCTCTCTCTCTCTCTCTCTCTCTCTCCTGGGGCATGAAGCCTGTACTTTTGTAGACATAATATCGTTTTTGCTCTCTCTCTCTCTCTCTCTCTCTCTCTCTCTCTCTCTCTCTCTCTCTCTCTCTCCTGGGAA
>NC_061106.1:30640328-30695328 GCF_015104395.2 Macrobrachium nipponense
CTCTCTCCTGGGAAGTAAACTTTATTTGTGTAGAATTAAGCATTGCTTTTACTCTCTCTCTCTCTCTCTCTCTCTCTCTCTCTCTCTCTTTCTCTCTCTCTCTCTCTCTCGTAGTAGCCATCTTGCTTGGTGAGACGTACCCGCGTGAAGTCACAATAATCAACAGATATCACAAGTTTAACATACGACTAGAATTTGAGAAATATCTAGAAGTGTTCGTGAACTATCGGTGATAAGATTAGTGTGAAAATAGTAGGATAAAGCGTCTTCTAAGTTAGTTTTATCAAGTGTAATACTATAAATCAGAACAAGATGGCAGTAAGTTCCAACTGCGGGAAAAGGTGGCGTAATTTGGCGTGTCTAGCAGATTCGCAATACGATGAGGTAGCAGGAAGGGAACTGGCATTTCTCATCTATGAAATCAGCAACAGTCCTAACCAAAAAGATACAAAGCATTCATAGATATATTAGAAGGATAATCCTTCAAACTGGAACAAATCTAATGAAAAAACATCTTGAAAATAATTGAAGAAGTTCCAAATAAAATCCAAGTGGTCAAGAGACTCATAAAGAAAATATACATAAACCAACATATTCCGACCAAAGAAAATGGAACTAAGGTGAATCTTGTGAATATACTAATTGATGCATTAGGAAAAAAGAATGCCAAAAGCATGCAAACTGTGTAAGGTTTGGTATAGCATAGTCAATCCACAAAACCTAATCAGAAAATGTGCTGCATGCAACATTCCGACCCATCCACAGTGTGCTGAGGTAATACAAGATTTGAGAAAAGATACAAGAATTTTTGTTCAACATGTCTATCATGGATAGACAATGTTATTAAATCAAGATTGAATGTACAAATAGTTGAGGATGAAAAAGAAGAGGAAGAAGAGGAAGAAGAAGAAAAAGAAAAAGAAAAGAGGAAAACGGAGAGAAGTAAACAAAAATGAAATGACAGAAAAAAATAAGGAAAACAAAGAACAAGATAAAAGTATGGATGCAGAGATACTCATTGATACTACATATGAGGCAATAAAGCAGCATACCTACGAAGAAATAAATTACGATATGACAACAGAAAAGCAAATCCCGAAGAGGCTCTACCAGATCTGATACAATGACGGGAAGAGAAAAGAAAAAAATAGACAAGAAAGACAAAATCTGCAACCTTTTGAAAAGAGGGAATTGCAGATTTGGAGAAAGATGTTACTACAAACATCCTAAGATATGTCAAAACTATGAAATATATGGTAAATGTGCATACTTAGATGGATATGGGGATGATTGCAGAGATCTGCATCCAAAATATGTAAAAACCTAAAAGAAGGAAAAGGATGTAAGTTCGACAAAAAATGCAAATATATGCACCCTGTAGCCATGAATCATAATCAAATAAATAACCAACCAAGTAATAAAATCCAAAATAAGAAAGAAACAAATAAAGAGAGAAATCAAGAATATCAGGTAAAAGAGAAAAGCAACCACCAATGAGATATGCAGAGGTGTCAGCAAAGAATTTCAAAGCATCAGCTCCGAAATTCTACTCAAGAGATAATAACTGTATTTATTATGCAAGAGGATATTGCAGAAACGGAGAAAATTGCAGATTCAGACACAAAATGAATAATTATGATGAAGGAAGATCAAATATTATGGAAAAGTTGGATTTTTTTAATGTCAGGAATTTCTGGAAATGAAAAAAAGAACAACATACCAGAACAGGAAAGAGACATGGGAAAATCCTATTACTATCAGTATTAAATGAATGGGAAGAAAACACGCAAACCATCATAGTGATGAATGCGCAGGGTTTAGTTACGAGTAACTCAAAAAGAAAAATAGAGTACTTAGAAGAACTAACCCAAAATGAAAAGAAAATAGATATAATGAATATAAGTGAAAACCTGGTATTCCCAAGAGACTGGGAATGATGATCAAATAAAAGGGTTCCAAACTTATAGATCAGATAGAAAAAATAGGGAATAACAAGGGGGAACCGCAATATATGGGAAAGACAAAAAACAAGGAAAAATATATGAGAATAATAACAATCAGAATGTGAACTAATAGCGGTAGAATTTGAATCTGAAAAATTGATGAACATAGTAATATATAGACCTCCTAATACTAAAGAGTTTGACTTAATAATTGAAAAATTGGATGATATATGTAGAAACCACAAGGACTGGACTATTCTCCTATCTGGTGACTTCAACTTTCCTTTCGTAGAATGGAAAGAACGAATAGGAGATTGTGGTTGTACTATACATATAAAAAAAGAGAGTAATAGTAGTGCAGAAGATAAGAGGCAATTTGAAAAGCTATTAGATATGCTACTAGAATACAACATTCAACAAATAAATCACCTGCCAACAAGAAAGGAAAATACTTTAGACCTAGTATTTGTGAACGAGATGAATTATGTTAAAGAAATAATAGTTTATAATGCGAGTATTTCAGACCATAATGTCATAGAATTAACAGTTCATTTCCAAAGCAAGTGAAAATAGAGATAAGCAAGAAATGAAAAGTGGGAAGGATATGGAAAATACAACTTCTACAGTAAAAATATAAAATGGTCAGAAATTATGAAGAATTAAACAAAGATTGGGATAACATTTTCTACAGTTTAAAATTGAAAAATGAAGAAATTAAACCAAAGATGATACAATTTTAAAATTTATGGAGGTAAATACTGAGATATATATAAAATATTGGAGATAATAGTGGAAAAATATATACCGAAGAAGAAAAGTAAACATCATTTCATGCATACCAAGAGACAGAAGAATCTTGTTCCAGAAAATCAGAAAGTGGAAAAAAGGTCTTGCAAAAGAAAAAAATGCATGGAAAAGTTATAGAACTAAAAAGTAAGATAGAAAATGCAGAAAAAAAGATTATACAATCAAAAGAAAAATGAAAAAGAAAAAACGGGACTTGGAAGAAAAAACCCTATTAAATATCAAGCAAAACCCAAACTATTATACTCATATGCGAAGAAGATGAATAAAAGAAGAATAGAAATAGGCCCTCTGAGAATTGAAGGGAGATTAACGAATGAAAAAAAGGAAATTTGCAACATACTGCAGAACGATATAAGAGAGAATTCACCCCTAGAATAGATAATGAAGATAATGATATAGAAGTAAGGGATGAAAATAGTGAATATTTAGCTGACATAGATATTAATGAAGCGATATTGTGGCAGGCTATTAATGAAATTAAAAATGGAGCTGCTGCAGGGCCGGATGGAATTCCTGCTATTTTGTTAAAGAAAGTAGTTCATTCTATCGCAAAGCCACTTGCAATATTATTAAGACAAAGTGTAGATACAGGCAAGATATATGATGAGCACAAATTAGCGTATATTACCCCTACTTTCAAAAGTGGATCAAGACTAGAGGCCAAGTAATTATACGGCCCTTGTGAGGTCTAACATCACATATAATGAAAGTGTATGAAAGGTAATAAGAAAGAAAAATATTATGAAACATTTAATAAAAAATAATTTGTTTAATAAAGGACAACATGGTTTCGTACCCGGAAAAAAAGTACACAAACCCAACTGTTAGTCCACCGTGAAAACATATTCAAAAAATATGAAAAGCGGAAATGAAACAGATGTGGTTTATTTAGACTTTGCAAAAGCTTTTGATAAAGTAGACCATAATATATTAGCGAAGAAAATTAGAAAACACAATATCGTGGATAAAGTAGGAAGATGGTTAAAAGAATTTTTACACAACAGAAAACAGATAGTTATTGCAAACGACGAGAATCGGATGAAGCCAAGGTAATATCCGGTGTGCCGCAAGGTACGGTGTTTTTTCTTAGCTGCAATACTGTTTGTTATTATGATTGAAGACATAGACAATAATGTTAAGGATTCGGTAGTGAGTAGTTTCGCAGATGACACAAGAATAAGTAGAGAAATTACTTGTGATGAAGATAGGAACGCTCTACAAAGAGACCTTAACAAAGTATATGATTGGGCAGAGGTAAATAGGATGGTATTTAACTCTGATAAATTTGAATCAATAAATTATGGAGACAGAGAAAGAAAGCTATATGCATATAAGGGACCTAATAATGAGACCATCACAAATAAGGAAGCAGTTTAAAGACCTTGGTGTGATGATGAATAGGAACATGTTATGCATGATCAAAATAGCAACTCTGTTGGCAAAATGTAAAGCAAAAATGGGAATGTTGTTACGGCACTTCAAAACAAGAAAAGCTGAACACATGATTATGCTTTATAAAACATATGTTCGTAGTCCACTTGAATATTGCAATATGATATGGTACCCACACTATCAAAAGGATATTGCACAAATAGAGAGTGTACAAAGGTCCTTTACAGCTAGAATAGAAGAAGTTAAGGACCTAGACTACTGGGAAAGACTACAATTCTTAAAATTATATAGTCTGGAAAGGAGAAGAGAACGCTACATGATAATTCAGGCATGGAAACAGATAGAAGGAATAGCAGAAAATATCATGGAACTAAAAATATCAGAAAGAGCAAGCAGAGGTAGATTAATAGTGCCCAAAAAACAAATATACCAGAAAAAATAAGGAAAGCACACAGGACATTAATCCACTACGCACCAGCATCGATAATGCAAGCGTCTATTCAATGCGTTGCCAGCTCATCTGAGGAATATATCAGGAGTGAGCGTAGATGTGTTTAAGAATAAGCTCGACAAATATCTAAACTGCATCCCAGACCATCCAAGATTGGAAGATGCAAAATATACCGGAAGATGTACTAGCAACTCTCTGGTAGACATTTAGAGTGCCTCACACTGAGGGACCTGGGGCAACCCGAACAAGATGTAAGGTCTGTAAGGTAAGGTCTATCAAGCCAAAAACAATCAGCAACGTTAAGCGTAATGTGTCAAATGATTAACAATAACTTTTTATATAAAAGTAATAAAATATTTGCGAATTAATGTATTGAAAATACGTAATTTTTCACTGTTGCTTTTATCAAAGAGCTTGATTTGATCTGGGGTAAAATCAGTGATAGTATAGCTTGATTTGATCTTGGGTAAAATCAGTGATAGTATAAGCGAGAATAAGATAAGATATGAAATAGTCAAAACCACATATCTCCATGACTATGGATGTCTTGATAACTGAATAGATTGTTTTCCAGTACAAAGCGAGGCTGCAAGAACTGGAGCTTTGAGATTCGATAAAGACGTCAAAAAAAAGAAAAAAAACGGCATATTTCTTACTTCTAAGTCTGCCGTGTTGTTAGCAATTTATTGAATTTTCTTATAACTGCAATTGTAAATAGCCTTACATATTTTGACGCAGAAGTAACGGTTTTCAAAAACTTGAAGTTGATCTATGTTTTACTATTAAACATTATCATTCCATCTTTATTTACAGATTATCTGGTTTAATGTAAGACTTGGGTATGAATAGAAAATATTCTGTATTGTGAAAAAAGGTTTTGTTGAGGAGCGAACGAACTATGTATCAAACGAGAGAGAGAGAGAGAGAGAGAGAGAGAGAGAGAGAGAGAGAGAGAGAATGGCTTCGTAAGCCTAAAGATTTTTGCTGCTCTGTAAATATGATCAACTCAATTGTTCGTGTTGTTAATGGACGCGAGAGAATTTGAAATATATTTTCCGCTCGAACTCACTCGGCATTTGAAACTACTGGGGAAATTTGGATTTCCTGCCTGGACATCCTTCTTACCCTATGCTACTTTGCGATGATTCCAGTTACAGTAGATTCACATCAAGCGTGCATCTGATGTCTAGGCCAGTCCCTGACGACGCTCCT
The DNA here is from genome assembly GCF_015104395.2 of Macrobrachium nipponense. Classification (NCBI taxonomy): domain Eukaryota; kingdom Metazoa; phylum Arthropoda; class Malacostraca; order Decapoda; family Palaemonidae; genus Macrobrachium; species Macrobrachium nipponense. Next base: position 30,646,134 of record NC_061106.1, read on the forward strand.
GATTGGCTGTTGATAAGCCAATCGCGGGGTTGGAAACTCTGTCTCTCTCGAGAGAGTTCACCTAGGCAGGATGCATGTTCCACCTCTCCTGGGGGATACATCTGAAAGATGTACCCTCAGGAGAGGTGGAACATAGATCCTACCCATATGAACTCTCGAGAGAGAATAAGAGTTTCCAGCCCTGTGATTGGCTTATCAACAGCCAATCAGGAGCGTCGTCAGGGACTGGCCTAGACATCAGATGCACGCTTGATGTGAATCTACTATAGCCAGCCACTGGAACAACCAGGCTCTCCGCCATGACGCGGAGGTCACCTCGAAGTCTTGTAACGTGAGGAGCTGCTTCCAGTTACATAATGGAATAACCCTTTTTCCTGGAACACTGAAATACCAGTATACGCCTTAAATTCTCGTAGATGTTTTTTTGAAACCTTTCGGTTCATATTTACTGCTTGTATTCACGAGAGATGCTCGGTTTAAATAGGAGGTTCCTTTGTCTCCATTCCGTTTCTTTTACTCTATTTCTTGTGCTCCGAAAATCTATGCTTCCTCTGCGGAGGTACATCGTAAAAAAAATCATAATCCGTAATGGAATAAACAAAATACGGTCTTCCTCCCAGAAGAGAGAGAGAGAGAGAGAGAGAGAGAGAGAAGAGAGAGAGAGAGAGAGAGAGAGAGAGAGAGATACTTTATTCTACATAAATACGGTCTTATTCCAAGAGAGAGAGAGAGAGAGAGAGAGAGAGAGAGAGAGAGAGGAGAGAGAGAGATTTTAGTCTACATAAATACGGTCTTATTACCAGAAGAGAAAGAGAGGGAGAGAGAGAGAGATAAAGAGACAGAGAGAGAGAGAGAGAGAGAGAGAGAGAGAATGTGTAAAAGCAATCATTTCTTCTACAAAATTACAGTTTTCATAAGCCCAGGAGAGAGAGAGAGAGAGAGAGAGAGAGAGAGAGAGAGAGAGAGAAATTTAAATTCATATCGTTATTAATATCCTGAAGGAATCTTTTAGACTATTATACAGGGTGTCCATAAAGTCCCAGTACAATTCTGTGCAACAAATGCTTGTAATGGTACTGGGACTTTATGGACACCGTGTATAACGCATGAAACCATGTCGTATCTATCGCACGTTCTAGTTTCGCTTCTAAGTAACGATAAACTTTAGTTCCTTAGGTGTCCTTTACGCTTCAAGTCGCGCTAGCTAGATACCTTTAGAATTCAGTGGTTCCCAACTTTTTTTTTTTTTTTTTTTTTGTCATGCCCCACCTAACCTACTCTGAAATCCTGATGCCCCCTTTGGTGATGTATAATTCTTATATATATTCAAGTGGAAGAAGCCTAAAAGGTCATTAACTTGGTTTAAATATGCGCGAATTCCCCTCCCCCCCCTAAAAAACCCCCCCAAAAAAAAAAAAACGTCAAATTCTCCCCCTGGTGGAGCGTAGTAAACCCCAGTTGGAACCACTGCTCTATAGAGCTCTTTGAAACATCAGTATTTCACCATTAAACTAAAATAGACGAGATTCTCAGAAATTAAAACAAAACAAACTGTGCCCAATTATTTGGCTGTAAAGGAAAATCGCCTCGAATTCTTTTACTTTTAAAGGTTACGAAGTTTAAAAGAGAGAGAGAGAGAGAGAGAGAGAGATAGAGAGAGAGAGAGAGAGAGAGAGAGAGAGAGACAGATAGGTTTTACCCATTCGCTGTTAAATAACCGGAGTAATCCCTATCCAATATTTTAAAATTTAAAAAAGATATCATTAGTTACTTTCAGCTAAAACCTTGGGCCAACTTCAGCTAGTGTCCTCCCGAAGGAGCGTCAGTTACTTGTGTTCTTGCAAAAGGCTTCCTGCCTAAACTTACGAACCTATCCCCTGTGACCATAAGAGCATTCCGCTTCGCTCAAGAACAGAGTTTCCTAGTCCTGGGGTAGCTATATATACAGAGATATATATATATATATATATATATATATATATATATATATATATATATATATATATATATATTACTTCGTGTGATGTATTTGGGTGCCTTGTCCATGCAGTAACTACCACTTCTCATCAAGGTATCCAGTCTGTCACCCGGAATTTGTAGCTTCTTGTTTGTCTTTTTTGTCGGTAGAGTAAAGTTGTCACTTTAATAAACTACAAGGAGGAGGAGGAGGAGGAGGAGGAGGAGGAAGGAGGAGGAAGGGAGGAGGGAAGGAGGAGGAGGGGTAAGAGTAGGAGTAGGAGTAGGAAGTAAAGGAGGAGGATGAGGAAGAGAGAATATTAAAATGCTTCCTCTGAGAATCATTTGGTTTCCACCAACGAGCCTGACCAGTATCTTCATAGTGACCCATTTCGGACTACTATTGGAATAATAATAATAATAAAATAATAATAATAATAATAATACTAATAATAATAATAATAATAATAAGCTTGCAAGAGTTCTCACTGTCTGAAATGTCTGACGGGGATTTTCGAAATAGAGGGAGCTGTTAATTGTGCTACCATCAGTGCTAGTCCATTTGACTCGAGAAGTTCAGCCAAAGACGAACGAAAATGGGTAAAGTGACGTCACGAGATTTTAGACCTATTAGACATGTTTGAAGAAATATTCAGTTGAATTGAGAATGACCATCGATATTTGTTAACATCAATTAAGGTCTAGTTATATAAAGTATATCTTAGCTTAACAGACTACTGAGCTGATTAAGAGTACCCCTAGGGCTGGCCCGGAGGATTAGATATTTTGACGTGGTCAGGAACCAATTGGTGACTTAGCATCGGGACCTACAGCTCATTGTGGGATCCAAACCACATCGAGAAATAAATTTCTATCACCAGAAATAAATACCTCTGATTCCTTGTTGGCAGAGCGGAGAATCGAACCCGGACCCTGAGATCGGTAGTCGTGAATGTAACCGACTCGTCCAACGAGGAACTACTCGCAGTGTTATAACTTCCACATATAAGCACGGATGAATTGTTGACAAAGGTTTAGGTCTAAACCACACGTATTCAAACCACATATCGGTGTTTGTCTAACTGTCTATCTCTCTCTTTCCCTCTCGCTGTATTTTTATGCAGAATACAAATAGTCCATGCAAAGGTAAGAAGAACATCCAATAACAAATGCACCGGAGTGCAGGACTCCACACTTCTCCCTCTAGATCAATCCATTGCATGACCTTTAACCTCTATGTTATATGTTAAGAGCGTTTTCCCACTATTACTTATTCTCTTTCCTTCCACTCAGGCGAGACACAAGCAAGGCATAAAGGAATAACGCACAAATCGGCAAAGTGCTGCCGCGTATCTTCTTTTTTCAAAGAGGAAATCATATCTGTGGAACAGGGTTAGTGATTTTCTTATTTAAAATGAAAATTTAAAGATCAGTGATTTTTTTTTATTTTTTATTTATTTGATTGATTGACTGCTTTTCTTATTTGTTAGTTGCTTTTTCAATCCTTTTTTTCCTCAAAATGTATTTTATGACAGAATTACTGTTGATTTATCTTTTAGGTTTCCAGTTCTGGCCTAAATTATGTACTTAGCATTTTTTTTATATCAAAATACATAGATGCAGCACAGTTATGCTCAAGTTTTTATTAACCTCCAAACCTTATTTTTCATTTTGTTTGCTTTCAAATAAAAAAAATAATGATTTTTAAATGAAAAAATCAATGATTTAATCACTTGATTAAATCAGTTTGATTGAATTATTGCCAACCTTGCCGTGGAATGGTATTTAAAGTACCATTTTGCAGCTACGAATCATTTCCAGGGGAAGTAATTCAAAACTGCAAAACATTCGCTGTCGAAAAATATATTTAGGTAAAAGTAGAACCATAATGAACAGTATTCCACTTACTACTTTTCCCTGATGTGTAATGAAGCGCCCGGAGGAGGGTCGGTACCTTTTTCCCCGCCATCGACTTTCTTACTGAAGAAATGACGCCGACGGGGAAGCCCTTAAGAGTATGATCACGCAGCCGTGCTTAATGAGCCCTTCGGTCCGGTGCGCCTGTCATCTGCACCCCGATGACGTCATTCGTTTTCTTTCCTGGGCTCCTTCCCCAAACGCCCTAATACGACGTCTGCGATATTGTATCTTCCCATTTTTCTTTCATTTGGACTTTTTTTGCTGTGTCCATCATAACAGTCTCCCAAAAAGTGAGTGAGATAATAGAGCCGTTTGTTTTTTTGCTTCGATTGAATTCTAATCACTAAGTTGTTTCTCGAAGCTGTGACAGCATAATAACTATATAAATAAAAAATGAATAAACAAATAAATTAAAAGATAAATAAATAAGTAAATAGATCTACAATTAAGTGAATAAACGATTATGTATATACGAAAGAAGGTATCTATAGAATCTATTTTACAAAAAAAAAGAAACAGAATAAACTTAGTTGGGTGGATGTTAGTAAACTGAAATGAAAATAGTTTTTATTTATTTGCAGAGGGTTAAGAGAAAGGCCTAAAATAAGAAAAAAAGATGGATGCAAACCACTGCAATATATTTTTCTTGTAAAATTTTGATCTGGTCAGTATACACTGATATTTCCCGTTTATTTCCCTGAAGCCTTATTTAATAAAGATTTGATTTATTTTCCTTTCATTCCTGTAGAATTTCAACAGAGCTAGCTAGAGAAGAATAACTCAGCAATGTGAACCGAGAGATACCTAAGAACAGTTTCTGAAACTGTATAATTCCTAAACATTGGATTTCTACGGTACATATTCTTTCGGTCAGGTTTTACTGCCACCGAGCTATATTTGATAAGGATATTCATTTAAAAATGCCATAGCGTGCTATTGAAACCATAACAGATGCGAATTCCCTCAAAGAACAAGGGTGCAACACAAAGGAATGCTGAAATTATAACCTTTCTAACGGAACCACTTTCTTAAAAAAAAAAAAATAAATAAATAAAAAAAAAATCTCGCATTACCGACTTAGCCAAATAGGCCTATAGTGGACAGGAACTCAGAAATAACATTTTAGCAGAATGAAAAGAACGAATTATTGAAATATTTGAGACAACTTTTCCTCAGTCTTCGTTTAAACTATCAGTATATGACCAAAACCTTATTTTCTTTCCTGTTTCCCCATCTTTAGATAAGCGGTAGCTATACTATTCAGTTGATGTAGATATTGCTTCTAAGCACACCATGCGATCAAACCCAGAGGAAATAAATACACATAGAAAAAAAAAACGCGTAAGAAAATTATAATTGCCCTTTCGTCATGCCAGATTAATTGTCTTCGAGTAGAGAGAGAGAGAGAGAGAGAGAGAGAGAAGAGAGAGAGAACGAAATGAAAAGCGACTCCTTCCGAAAGAGTCAAGACGGCGGCAGTGTTCCATATCGGGAAGGGCTGGCTGAGGAGAGCAGCACCTGAGGAGCTGGCGCCATTAACAGGGAGCGTGTTAATGCTCTCTGGTGCCCCACTGAGTGGCGAAAAACCGCCATTTATTGCCGCGTTTGTTTCCGAGGATGAGTCTGATAGGGAAAGAATGGGACTCTGCGGTCTTCAGTGTAAGAGGGTCAGATTTCTTTCTTCTCTTTTTCAGGAACAGCGTGTGCGTGTGTGCGTGTGTGTGTGTGTTTGCCTTAATCTTGCTTATGAAAACGTCGCCATAGACTAAAGACTAAAGTGTTGTTGTCTGGCTTATTCATGGGACTACTGTTCTAGCTGTGAAATGCTTGTTCTCGATCTGTATGTGTGTGTGTTGCTTTACTCTTACTTGTGAATACGTTGCCATAGGCTAAAGAGCTCTTGTTTTCGATACAACCTTCAGATTCATTCATGGGACTTCTTTTCCGGTTGTAGTTGTGAAATATCTGTTGTTGATCTGTATGTGTTGTGGGTTGCTTTGCTCTTGCTTGTGAATACGTTGCCATGGGCTAAAGAGATCTTGTGTTCGATACCACCTTCAGGATCAGTCATGAGACTTCTTTTCTGTTTATTAAAAACTCAGTTCTACTCATGTTTCAATTAGGCGCGCAAAAAGAATATCTATACTGATTTATTCTGGTATTTAATCCCTTACTTGCCTGGCCCAAAAGAAAAAAATAACACGGGATTTTATAAGCACTGTTGCCATTCTGGTTAGGACGAAATCTTACAGGAATATTTTTGCAGTGTCATCGACATCTACTTTAAATTATTTTCATTTTTTATATAAATTGTCTTTGTAGCTTTATTTAACAAGTGTCTAAAATATGAGGTGGATAAAACACACTCACTCATGAGTAGATTTTTTTCTTTTTATTTTAAAGAATACACTTTAAAGGTCCTTTTACAATAAATATTTATCGACATCTACGTTAACTTATTTTCATTTTTGATGTAACTTGTCTTTACAGCTTCATTTAATAAATATCTAAAATTTAAAGTGGATAACACACACACACACAAACATACTCATGAGTAGTTTTTTTTCTCTTTTATTTAGAAAAAAAATACGCTTTTAAGGTAATTTCACAATCACTACAATTATTTATATTTTTTTATAGCTCAACATACCTGAATTTACTTTGTATATACATACATATACCCATACCTATACACTGTATATACATACTCATTTCACCCACCTATATGATATGAACTAAAACTCCAAGTAACTACATGTAAAATGAGAATAAGAGTAGAGGGAGACTTGTGTCATCCATCATATTTAGTTTTTGACTACACTACCACAAAAGGCAGATTCTAAAGAGGGCAAATCTAGCAGTTCTTGTCGGATAGGCAGTGAAAGTATTCTTTCCAGCATAAGGGAAATAGTTCATTAAAATTCCAGCCCCCGAACGAACAACGACGGCATAGCTTGCCAATAGGAGGATCATATTTCCGGAGAAAAGAAATATTCGTGTTTGTATACTTACGTCAATAATGATCTACTCTATAACAAAGGGGTCCCTTATATAGGATGCATAACAAGGTTTGTTGGAGGGACTTGGGAACATAATTCCGAACAACATTGTTTTTTCATCATTATGTTTACTACAAACGATTTCTGTAATATGAACTTCCTTTTCCTCTGGACGATCACAACAATAAGATTGTTCTAGGAAAAGGAAGCATTAATTATATGATTCGTCCCAAAATCAAACATTTCAAAAGCATTCTAGTACTTCAAAGAGTATTGTGTGTGTTAAGAAATTCACAGTCTCGTGAAGGACAATCTGTTATAAAAAAAGAATTCACAACTATATATTGATGTATATTACCATATAAAGAAGCATAGACTTTCGATCCTCATCATATAAAGAAGCATAGACTTTCGATCCACACGGATGACGAACACCGTTCAGGTGTTCGAAAGTCTACGTTTCTTTACATAGCTAATATATTTTAATATATAATTGTGGATTTTTTTTATAACAGTATTACGTATATCATTCAATCAGACTTGCCGGCAGCCAGGCGTCTTAACTAAATAAAAATAGATAGCATTTTCCGAAGTATTCCATAATTGTACACGAGTCTACCTTGTTGAACGGTTTTCCTCTGCAATGCTAGCTTGAGAGACTTTCTACTTGATTTAGTATCTATCACGTTCTATTTAAATTTGATTCCTATGCAATATATTTTTTATTTGAAGCCATTGTCTTGATAGTGAACATCGAAGTTCCATTGTATTTATTTTTTCCACAATTATTCTGGTGTTGAAGTATTACTGCTCACTCTTCCCTGATATTCGTCTGAATGACGTCAAAACCACTTATTACTGATTCCAATTTTTCACCGCAAAAGAAATAGTTTGCCTAATTTTACTATTAATTCATAACTAAAATCCGATTTCTATTGTACTGCTTTGTAACTTGGTTTTCACTAAGCAAACTATGATTATTATATAAAACAAGTGAAAAAAAATTTAATCGAGTTTTCTGTGCAGCATATAATGCTGTATGAAACTTTCAGCCACGGCCCGGTGGTGGCCTGTGTCGTTGGCACCTGTAGCGGAGCCAGACGCACGATCGTGGCTAACTATAATCTTAAAAAGAATAAAAACTACTGAGGCTAGAAGGCTGCAGTTTGGTATGTTTAATGACTGGAGGGTGAATGATCAACGTACCAATTTGCAGCCACCTAACCTCAGTAGTTTTTAAGATCTGAGGACGGACAGACGAATAGCCATCTACATTTTTTTTTTACAGAAAACTAATAAGACTTTTATTCCTGATCCTAATGACAGCTCATGTTTATTGGAGCGTTAAGAACGTCTCGGTCACCTTGGGACAATTTTTTCTAAGTTTATTAATTCAAATGCCATTTTTAATCTATAACTCAACTAATTCATGAAACCACTTAGAGGCAGTGGATGATCGTTATTATTTGGCCTTACTGTTTTTCGTTGCAGTTCTACAGCCAATAATGAGTGTTTTTTTTTTTTTATGAATGGATACATAAATAATATTTACAGGTGGTAAACCGGCATTTACCTCGACTTCTACTGATGAAAAAAAAAAAAAAGACTGGGATATCACACGCTTCATTCTATTTTCGAAACAACTGTCAAACCATGAGATCTGACTTAATTTCCCCGTAAAGTGTTTCATACGTATATAACAGAGAGACTAGACAATGCAAATAATAAAACCCAATTAGTCGCATTACTTGGCCGGCGACCGTCGCATTGATTATGGAGGGCGTGAACGCTTCTCATAAATCCCGTCGGCGTCCTCAGAGGTCCTCACGGGTCAAAGTGGAGGCCCTCCCCAAATTGCATATGTATATCAGGTGAGGCAATCTCCGCGGCATCTGGGAATCCGTCCCGTGTACGAGGAAGACCTCGTGAATAAGCATTGCCGACAACAATTCCCGCCGGGTTGGCCCTACGTCTCGCGAGCCAAGACGACGTGTCGTTCCTTGGTCCCCGAGAGGATTAATTGCTGGCGAGAAGGCTGGAAGCAATTGAGAATTAATGGGATGAGAGAGAGAGAGAGAGAGAGAGAGAGAGAGAGAGAGAGAGAGAGAGAGAGAGAGTGTGTGTGTAGCCCGAACAAGACTCATTCGCGTGGCAAAGATAAGGTTTACTTGTTTTATTATTTTTTTAAATTTTTTTTATAAACCTCTCTGGTAGCGAGTCTCTCATTACCATTTACATAAATATTGGTTGAAGCTGTATCATGAAAAAGAATGTCCAGAATCATAAATTATAATTAAACTCTGTTTATGAGTTGAATTTCCTTATTTGTGTCGTTGACTTTAAAGCCGAGTTTGTGTTGAAAATGACAGAGTTGTATTCAAACAACTTTGGTGAAGTTCTTAGTTTCTACCTAGAGACCTTACACCTTAGACCTTACATCTTGTTCGGGTTGCCCCAGGTCCCTCAGTGTGAGGCACCTCATTAATGGGTCTTACCAGAGAGTTTGCTAGTACATCTTCCGGTATATTTTGCATCTTCCAATCTTGGATGGTCTGGGATGCAGTTTAGATATTTGTCGAGCTTATTCTTAAACACATCTACGCTCACTCCTGATATATTCCTCAGATGAGCTGGCAACGCATTGAATAGACGCTGCATTATCGATGCTGGTGCGTAGTGGATTAATGTCCTGTGTGCTTTCCTTATTTTTCCTGGTATAGTTTTGGGCACTATTAATCTACCTCTGCTTGCTCTTTCTGATATTTTTAGTTCCATGATATTTTCTGCTATTCCTTCTATCTGTTTCCATGCCTGAATTATCATGTAGCGTTCTCTTCTCCTTTCTAGACTATATAATTTTAAGAATTGTAGTCTTTCCCAGTAGTCTAGGTCCTTAACTTCTTCTATTCTAGCTGTAAAGGACCTTTGTACACTCTCTATTTGTGCAATATCCTTTTGATAGTGTGGGTACCATATCATATTGCAATATTCAAGTGGACTACGAACATATGTTTTATAAAGCATAATCATGTGTTCAGCTTTTCTTGTTTTGAAGTGCCGTAACAACATTCCCATTTTTGCTTTACATTTTGCCAACAGAGTTGCTATTTGATCATTGCACAACTGTTCCTATTCATCATCACACCAAGGTCTTTAACTGCTTCCTTATTTGTGATGGTCTCATTATTAGGTCCCTTATATGCATATAGCTTTCTTTCTCTGTCTCCATAATTTATTGATTCAAATTTATCAGAGTTAAATACCATCCTATTTACCTCTGCCCAATCATATACTTTGTTAAGGTCTCTTTGTAGAGCGTTCCTATCTTCATCACAAGTAATTTCTCTACTTATTCTTGTGTCATCTGCGAAACTACTCACTACCGAATCCTTCACTTATTTTGTCTATGTCTTCATCATAATAACAAACAGTATTGCAGCTAACACCGTACCTTGCGGCACACCGGATATTACCTTGACTTCATCCGATTTCTCGTCCGTTTGCAATAACTATCTGTTTTCTGTTGTGTAAAAATTCTTTTAACCATCTTCCTACTTTATCCACGATATTGTGTTTTCTAATTTTCTTCGCTAATATATTATGGGCTACTTTATCAAAAGCTTGTGCAAAGTCTAAATAAACCACATCTGTTTGTCATTTCCGCTTTTCATATTTTTGAATATGTTCTCACGGTGGACTAACAGTTGGGTTTGTGTACTTTTTCCGGGTACGAAACCATGTTGTCCTTTATTAAACAAATTATTTTTTATTAAATGTTTCATAATATTTTTCTTCATTTACCCTTTCATACACTTTCATAATATGTGATGTTAGACTCACAGGCCTATTTAATTACTTGCCTCTAGTCTTGATCCACTTTTGAAAGTAGGGGTAATATATGCTAATTTGTGCTCATCATAAATCTTGCCTGTATCTACACTTTGTCTTAATAATATTGCAAGTGGCTTTGCGATAGAATGAACTACTTTCTTTAACAAAATAGCAGGAATTCCATCAGGCCCTGCAGCAGCTCCATTTTTAATTTCATTAATAGCCTGCACAATATCAGCTTCATTAATATCTATGTCAGCTAAATATTCACTATTTTCATCCCTTACTTCTATATCATTATCTTCATTATCTAGGGGGAATTCTCTCTTATATCGTTCTGCCAGTATGTTGCAAATTTCCTTTTTTTCATTCGTTAATCTCCCTTCAATTCTCAGAGGGCCTATTTCTATTCTTCTTTTATTCATCTTCTTCGCATATGAGTATAATAGTTTGGGGTTTTGCTTGATATTTAATAGGGTTTTTTCTTCCAAGTCCCGTTTTTCATTTTCTTTTGATTGTATAATCTTTTGTTCTGCATTTTCTATCTTACTTTTTAGTTCTATAACTTTCCATGCATTTTTTTCTTTTGCAAGACCTTTTTTCCACTTTCTGATTTTCTGGAACAAGATCCTTCTGTCTCTTGGTATGCATGAATGTATTTTTTTTGACTTTTCTTCTTCGGTATATATTTTTCCACTATTTCTCCAATATTTTATATAATATCTCCGTATTTACCCTTATGTCATCACTTACGAAAATGTTATCCCAATCTTTGTTTAATTCTTCATTAATTTCTGACCATTTTATATTTTTACTGTAGAAGTTGTATTTTCCATATCCTTCCCACTTTTTCATTTCTTGCTTCTCTCTATTTTCACTTGCATTGGAATGAACTGTTAATTCTATGACATTATGGTCTGAAATATTCGCATTATAAACTATTATTTCTTTAACATAATTCATCTCGTTCACAAATACTAGGTCTAAAGTATTTTCCTTTCTTGTTGGCAGGTGATTTATTTGTTGAATGTTGTATTCTAGTAGCATATCGTAATAGCTTTTCAAATTGCCTCTTATCTTCTGCACTACTTTTACGTCTCTTTTTTATATGTATAAGTACAACCACAATCTCCTATTCGTTCTTTCCATTCTACGAAAGGAAAGTTGAAGTCACCAGATAGGAGAATAGTCCAGTCCTTGTGATTTCTACATATATCATCCAATTTTTCAATTATTAAGTCAAACTCTTTAGTATTAGGAGGTCTATATATTACTATGTTCATCAATTTTTCAGATTCAAATTCTACCGCTATTAGTTCACATTTCTGAGTTACTATATTTCTCATATATTTTTCCTTGTTTTTTGTCTTTCCCATATATTGCGGTTCCCCCTTGATTCCTATTTTTTCTATCTGATCTATAAGTTTGGAACCCTTTTATTTGATCATCATTCCCAGTCTCTTGGGAAATACCAGTTTCACTTATATTCATTATATCTATTTTCTTTTCATTTTGGGTTAGTTCTTCTAAGTACTCTATTTTTCTTTTTGAGTTACTCGTAACTAAACCCTGCGCATTCATCACTATGATGGTTTGCGTGTTTCTCCTTCATTTAATACTGGTAGTAATAAGGATTTTCCCATGTCTCTTTCCTGTTCTGGTATTGTTCTTTTTTTTCATTTCCAGAAATTCTGACATTAAAAAATCCAACTTTTCCATAATATTTGATCTCTTCATTCATCATAATTATTCATTTTGTGTCTCTGAATCTGCAATTTTCTCCGTTTCTGCAATATCCTCTTGCATAATAAATACAGTTATTATCTCTTGAGTATAATTTCGGAGCTGATGCTTTGAAATTTTTTGCTGACACCTCTGCATATCTCATTGGTGGTTTGCTTTTCTCTTTTACCTGATATTCTTGATTTCTCTCTTTATTTGTTTCTTTCTTATTTTGGATTTTATTACTGGGGTTGGTTATTTATTTGATTATGATCATGGCTACGGGTGCATATATTTGCATTTTTTGTCGAAAATTACATCCTTTTCCTTCTTTTAGGTTTTTACATATTTTTGGATGCAGATCTCTGCAATCATCCCAGAGAGAGAGAGAGAGAGAGAGAGAGAGGTATAATGATGTAAAGATAATAGTATAATTATAATTAAGGATTAGTAACCAATTAATATTGCTCATAAATATCTTCGAGTAACACATAATATAATTATACCTTGTATAATTATTTAGTGAAGACACGATTACATTTATCTGTTCACTCTACATTTAAAATTCACACAAAAAACTCATTTAACTGATGAAAGACTCCATCTTTAAACGGGATCTACATCCTTTTTGTCATCCTTTTTGCTCAGGAATAATTAACTATCAGCGTTGGACGTTTTCATCCAGTTCCCTCCAGAACTGTTTCTTCTTTATTTCCTCTTCTTCCTTCGTCAACTAACTTTCCTGCCCACTCCCCCTCTCTCTAGCAATCCTACACTCTTGTCTTCTTTCCACGCTTCGCAAAACGGTTATTCTTTCAAACTGTGTCCTTCTCTCTCTCTCTCTCTCTTTTATTTTAGGTTACCGTGCTGGAAAAACTGGTAAGTGAGTGTGGTTGGAATTCCTCGAACGAAAGATCAAAAAGGGTTTCAGAGCTACTGGGTATCTGCAGTTTTCTAAAGCTCCCTTCCATCGTTACTTGAACTTAAATATTTGCAAAAGATTGAACGAGATTCAGAAAGTGAAAACTTCTGAACTAACGCACAACATTTCTCCAAAACAAAAGGATTGATCAGTCTCGAATTACCGGTGGAAATAATTTAAGCAGGCGATCATTTTTTCGCAGAATGCAAAATATTGATAAAACCAGATATTTAATTTCTGATATTTACATTTGACAGATCAAATACAGTGAATTCACCGAGACAAAAGGAAGTGAATTATATATATATATTTATCATAGAACTCGACTCACTGCAGGGAGTTGGGTAAAAACCAATTGCAATCCGTTATTTGCAATTGATTACAACGGAAGAGACTACGATACTAATTCATTGTCTTCCCCGTAGAGAAAATTTTACCCCTGCTTTTTGTGAGATGATGGAGTAAGTATTCTTAGTTTTACCAGACCACTGAGCGGATTAACAGCTCTCTCCTAGGGCTGGCCCGAAGGATTAGATATTTTTACGTGGGTAGGAACCAATTGATTACTTAGCAACGGGACCTACAGCTCTAGTGTGGGATCCGAACCACGTCGAGAAATGGATTTCTATCACCAGAAATAAACCTCTCTGGTTGGAAGAGCTGTGAGATGATGAAGACCACGCTGTAGTTTTTCCCCGCTATGGGAATGTTGCACTCTTTGAACTTTAAGGCTGAATTACCTCTGCTTGCAACGACAAATTCTGCACCCACTTTTTCATTACACGAGTTTATTCACTTGGTATTTTGCAGTTTGGTAAACGAACTTATTCCGCAAAAGGCTGTTTGCACTTTTACCATCATCATTCATCGTTTGTCTTATTGTTCATCTATAAAAGAGTATTTTCGCTTATTCGGGGAGAAAGCCTACAATCTACTTTGTTGTTGTTGTTGTTGGGGGCGGGGGGTGTGGGGGTGTGGGGGGGGGGAGGGGGGGGGGTGTTTCTGGCGATTATCTACAAGTCTATGCGATATACCGAGTCAATAGGAAATGACAAGGTTATTGGCATTGAAACATATGTACATGTAAAGTCACTGAATGTTATAAAACTGGTGGGAAACTGTTCCCCAGTGGAAGGAAAACGAGTACTCTGGATTTTTTATTGGTGATAAAAGAGAAGTTCATATTGCTTGTTTGGAGTAACACCTGAACCAGGGGACATAAGAATACAATTTCTCAGTTTTTATTGTTCATCTTTGTTTCACTGTTCTAATGGGTTGATTGAATCGACCAAGGCCTTATATGTAGTACTTATCCAAGAGATGCATTGATATAGCAACACTTACCTGACACACTGATTTGATTGCAACGCCAGATAACTCACAATCAATCAATCAATCAATCACACCGATTTGCTAAAATCATCTACCTGGGAGCTTTTGCATAAGCCATCATTTTCAAACTGCTTGACGTCATGCACTGCTTCAGTGACAACAATGCAATTGGAAAATATACCACGTAAAGCATCATTCTCCCCCGCGTCATGAATTGCCAAGAATATATCATACCGTTTTGCTTGCGTGCGTCAATTAGCATCTTCAAAAGCAACTTCGACGAGACATCAGTCGCATCCATCAAGCTTTTCTGACGGGAAAATCGCTATAACAAAAAAAAAAATTCTGCATCCAACGCTTTCTCTTTCCATCGCCCTCCCGAAAAAAAAAAAACGCCAGAGGTATAAACTGGGCGTCATAAAGGACCAAGAGACACTCAGAGCTTCTGAAATGGCAGTTACGCAAGAGTTTATTCGGCATTTTCTTCCTTTTACTATTGTTATTACCTTTCATTTTATTTCCGAGGGCATACAGTATAAAAAGGCCCATAACTGTGGTTCTCCCCCAAAATTGGATTTCTATCAATAAACGGCGACACATCGCAACATGTGCCACAAAACTGGGGGTGAACAAAATGACCGAATCCACAGTCCTTCAAGTGCAGTGAGTCGAGTTCTATGATATATGTATATATATTATATAATATATATATATATATATATAATATATATAAATAATATATTATATATATATATATTTATTTATATATATACATATACTATATATATATATATAATATATATATATATAATATATATATATATATACATATATATATATATATATATATATATATATATATATATATATATATATATAAGCGAATTCCACAGGACAATGATAGTCAGAAATCCAAGCGCTTTCGTCTTTACTCAGACATTGTCAAGGAGTTAATGAAGAACAATTGGAGAGAAAGGTCTCAGGTACAACACAAGATCAAGAATACCAGATGGTTAATTGTCAAAAGGGTAAAGATTAAAGGAGATAATCCAGGATTATCGGTATACACGGTCACAAACCTAAAACAGATTGACCCTAACCGAAATTACAAAGTTTCTTCACAGTCCAAAACATGTAAAAACTGAATATATTAATTTTGTTGCTTATATTTATCTACAACTTTTTTCATTATGAAAGCATCAAGTTTAAATAAACCAAGACTTAAATTTAGAACATTTCTATTATTTGACTTGATGAAACAAGATTCAATGATATTCCTTTTAACTGTGTCATTACATGGGATTAAGGCTCTTGCTTGACTCCAGTTAATAGGATGGTCTAAATCTCTCATATGTACGAATAATGCATTCGATATTTGCCCAGTTCTCACAGAATATTGATGTTGTTTGAGACGTTGTGAAAGAGATTTACCGGTTTGTCCGTATTAGACTTTATCACACTTTTTGCAAGGAATTTCATATATGCAGCCTGGAAGATCTTTAAGAGAATTTTTGATTACTAAACTCTTGACATTAATATTACTGAAAACAACATTTAAAATTCTAGGAATATCTAAAAACCTTTCATCATAGGGTAATTTTAGAATGTTATGCTTACTAAATTCAAGTTTGTCATTAGTTGAATAAAAATTTTTTCTAGCTCTTTTCCATACCACATCAAAAAAGTTCTTGCGGGTATTTAAGTTTCATTGCAATATCATAAATAGTTCTAATTTCAGCGTCAATAAACTGCGGGCTACACACACGTAAAGCCCTTAGAAACATCCCAGAAAAAACAGAGAATTTAACATTTTGATGGTGATTGGAGTAGTAATGAACAAAAGAGGCAATGTTAGTTGATTTCAAAAGACTGAAAAGGTGAAATAAATTTTTATCATTTCTAGGGACAGTTACATCAAGAAAATTCAAATTACAATTTAATTTCTTCCTCTACAGTAAATTTTATAGAAGGAACTAAATTATTGAGATTATTAAGGAATTCCTGGAGATTTTCGTGAACTGGCCAAATACAGAAGATATCATCCACATATCTAAACCAAATAACTTTTTGGGGCAAAGTTCTTGGTAAGAGTTTTGTCTCAAAAAATTCCATGTAAATATTGCTAAGGACAGGAGATAAGGGATTACCCATAGCCATGCCAAACTTTTGTCCAAAAAATTCCCCATTAAAACAAAATTTATAATTTATCTAAATGGCTTGTAAAAATTCTTACTCCTATGGTAGGAAACATTTTTAACACGAATGTTAAAAACAATGTTGATTTTATAAACAAATTGAATAGTTTAAATTTGAATTTTGATTTTAATAAGGTTAGTTTTGATGTTGTCTCTTTATTTACAAAAGTGCCTGTAGATGACTTACTTGAATTTTTGGAGGAGGAATTAGAACATCATGACATTCCCTTAAGTGTGGCAAAACTCATTAGTCTCATAAGGTTATGTATCAAAGATAGTAAATTTTGTTTTAATGGGGAATTTTTTGTACAAAAGTTTGGCATGGCTATGGGTAATCCCTTATCTCCTGTCCTTAGCAATATTTACATGGAATTTTTTTTAGACAAAACTCTTACCAAGATTTTTTTTTGCCCGCCCCAAAAAGTTATTTGGTTTAGATATGTGGATGATATCTTCTGTATTTGGGGCCGGCCAGTTCACGAAAATCTCCAGGAATTCCTTAATAATCTCAATAATTTAGTTCCTTCTATAAAATTTACTGTAGAGGAAGAAAGAAATTGAAATTTGAATTTTCTTGATGTAACTGTCCATAGAAATGATAGAAATTTCACCTTTTCAGTCTTTCGAAAATCAACTAACATTGCCTCTTTTGTTCATTACTACTCCAATCACCATCAAAATGTTAAATTCTCTGTTTTTTTCTGGGATGTTTCTAAGGGCTTTACGTGTCTGTAGCCCGCAGTTTATTGACGCTGAAATTAGAACTATTTATGATATTGCAATGAAACTTCAATACCCAAGGACCTTTATAGATGTGGCATGGAAAAGAGCTAGAAAAAGATTTTATTCAACTTATGACAAACTTGAATTTAGTAAGCATAACATTTTAAAATTACCCTATGATGAAAGGTTTTTAGATATTTCAAGAATTTTAAAGCTTTTTAACATAAATGTTGTTTTCAGTAATATTAATGTCAAGAGTTTAGTAATCAAAAATTCTCCTAAAGATCTTCCAGGCTGCATATATGAAATTCCTTGCAAAAAGTGTGATAAAGTCTATTACGGACAAACCGGTAAATCTCTTTCACAACGTCTCAAACAACATCAATATTCTGTGAGAACTGGGCAAATATCGAATGCATTATTCGTACATACGAGAGAATTAGACCATCCTATTAACTGGAGTCAAGCAAGAGCCTTAATCCCATGTAATGACACAGTTAAAAGGAATATCATTGAATCTTGTTTCATCAAGTCAAATAATAGAAATGTTCTAAATTTAAGTCTTGGTTTATTTAAACTTGATGCTTTCATAATGAAAAAGTTGTAGATAAATATAAGCAACAAAATTAATATATTCAGTTTTTACATGTTTTGGACTGTAAAGAAACTTTGTAATTTCGTTTGGGGTCAATCTGTTAAGGTTTGTGACCGTGTGATATCCGATAATCCTGGATTATCTCCTTTAATCTTTACCCTTTTGACAATTAACCATCTGTTATTCTTGATCTTGTGTTGTACCTGAGACCTTTCTCTCCAATTGTTCTTCATTAACTCCTTGACAATGTCTGAGTAAAGATGAAAGCGCTTGGATTTCTGACCATCATTTTCCTGTGGAATTCGTTTATTTATGAAGTCACGTGCATCTACTGTGATTTTTAAGCATATATATATATATATATATATATATATATATATATATATATCTATATATATATATATATATATATCTATATATATATATATATATATATATATATAATATATATATATATATATACATAATTCACTTCCTTTTGTCTCAGTGAATTCACTGAATTTGATCTGTCAAATGTAAATATCAAAAATTAAATATCTTGGTTTTATCAGTATTTTGCATTCTGCGAAAAAATGATTGCCTGCTCAGCTTATTTCCACCGGTAATTCGAGACTGATCAACCTCCCTTTTGTTTTGGAGAAATGTTGTGCGTTAGTTTCAGAAGTTTTCACTTTCTGAATCTCGTTCAATCTTTTGCAAATATTTAAGTTCAAGTAACGATGGAAGGGAGCTTTAGAAAACTGCAGATACTCAGTAGCTCTGAAACCCCTTTTGATCTTTCATTCAAGGAATTCCAACCACACTCACTCACCAGTTTTTCCAGCACGGTAACCTAAAATAAAAGAGAGAGAGAGAGAGACCTTACCTTACAGACCTTACAGTTCGTTCGGGTTGCCCCAGGTCTCAGTGTGAGGCACCTCTAATGTCTACCAGAGAGTTGCTAGCTACATCTTCCGGTATATTTTGCATCTTCCAATCTTGGATGGTCTGGGATGCAGTTTAGATATTTGTCGAACTTATTCTTAAACACATCTACGCTCACTCCTGATATATTCCTCAGATGAGCTGGCAATGCATTGAATAGACGCTGCATTATCGATGCTGGTGCGTAGTGGATTAATGTCCTGTGTGCTTTCCTTATTTTTCCTGGTATAGTTTTGGGCACTATTAATCTATCTCTGCTTGCTCTTTCTGATATTTTTAGTTCCATGATGTTTTCTGCTATTCCTTCTATCTGTTTCCATGCCTGAATTATCATGTAGCGTTTCTTGCCTTTCTCTAGACTATATAATTTTAAGGATTGTAGTCTTTCCCAGTAGTCAAGGTCCTTAACTTCTTCTATTCTAGCTGTATAGGACCTTTGTACACTCTCTATTTGTGCAATATCCTTTTGATAGTGTGGGTACCATATCATATTGCAATATTCAAGTGGACTACGAACATATGTTTTATAAAGCATAATCATGTGTTCAGCTTTTCTTGTTTTGAAGTGCCGTAACAACATTCCCATTTTTGCTTTACATTTTGCCAAAAGAATTGCTATTTGATCACTGCATAACATGTTCCTATTCATCGTACAACATCCAAGGTCTTTAACTGCTTCCTTATTTGTGATTGTCTCATTATTAGGTCCCCTATATGCATATAGCTTTCCTTCTCTGTCTCCATAATTTATTGATTCAAATTTATCAGAGTTAAATACCATCCTTTTACCTCTGCCCAATCATATACTTTGTTAAGGTCTCTTTGTAGAGCGTTCCTATCTTCATCACAAGTAATTTCTCTACTTATTCTTGTGTCATCAGCGAAACTACTCACTACCGAATCCTTAACATTACTGTCTATGTCTTCAATCATAATAACAAACAGTATTGCAGCTAACACCGTACCTTGTGGCACACAGGGATATTACCTTTGGCTTCATCCGATTTCTCATCGTTGTTTGCAATAACTATCTGTTTCTGTTGTGTAAAAATTCTTTTAACCATCTTCCTACTTTATCCACGATATTGTGTTTTCTAATTTTCTTCGCTAATATATTATGGTCTAGTTTGTCAAAAGCTTTTGCAAAGTCTAGATAAACCACATCTGTTTCATTTTCCGCTTTTCATATTTTTGAATATGTTCTCACGGTGGACGAACAATTGGGTTTGTGTACTTTTTCCGGGTACGAAACCATGTTGTCCCTATATTAAACAAATTATTTTTTATTAAATGTTTCATAATATTTTTCTTCATTACC
This sequence comes from Macrobrachium nipponense, assembly GCF_015104395.2. NCBI lineage: Eukaryota > Metazoa > Arthropoda > Malacostraca > Decapoda > Palaemonidae > Macrobrachium > Macrobrachium nipponense. The sequence continues at coordinate 30,666,571 of NC_061106.1, forward strand.
CTTTCATACACTTTCATAATATGTGATGTTAGACTCGCAGGCCTGTAATTACTTGCCTCTAGTCTTTGATCCACTTTTGAAAGTAGGGGTAATATATGCTAATTTGTGCTCATCATAAATCTTGCCTGTATCTACACTTTGTCTTAATAATATTGCAAGTGGCTTTGCGATAGAATGAACTACTTTCTTTAACAAAATAGCAGGAATTCCATCAGGCCCTGCTGCAGCTCCATTTTTAATTTCATTAATAGCCTGCACAATATCAGCTTCATTAATATCTATGTCAGCTAAATATTCACTATTTTCGTCCCTTACTTCTATATCATTATCTTCATTATCTATTCTAGGGGTGAATTCTCTCTTATATCGTTCTGCCAATATGTTGCAAATTTCATTTTTATCATTCGTTAATCTCCTTTCAATTCTTAGAGGGCCAATTTCTATTCTTCTTTTATTCATCTTTTTCGCGTATGAGTATAATAGTTTGGGGTTTTGCTTGATATTTATTAGGGTTTTTTCTTCCAAGTCCCGTTTTTCATTTTCTTTTGATTGTATAATCTTTTGTTCTGCATTTTCTATCTTACTTTTTAGTTCTATAACTTTCCATGCATTTTTTTCTTTTGCAAGACCTTTTTTCCACTTTCTGATTTTCTGGAACAAGATCCTTCTGTCTCTTGGTATGCATGACTGATGTTTACTTTTCTTCTTCGGTATATATTTATCCACTATTTTCTCTAATATTTTATATATCTCCGTATTTACCCTTATGTCATCACTTACGAAAATGTTATCCCAATCTTTGTTTAATTCTTCATTTATTTCTGACCATTTTATATTTTTACTGTAGAAGTTGTATTTTCCATATCCTTCCCACTTTTTCATTTCTTGCTTATCTCTGTTTTCACTTGCTTTGGAATGGACTGTTAATTCTATGACATTATGGTCTGAAATACTCGCATCATAAACTATTATTTCTTTAACATAATTCATCTCGTTCACAAATACTAGGTCTAAAGTATTTTCCTTTCTTGTTGGCAGGTGATTTATTTGTTGAATGTTGTATTCTAGTAGCATATCTAATAGCTTTTCGAATTGCCTCTTATCTTCTGCACTACTATTACTCTCTTTTTTATATGTATAAGTACAACCACAATCTCCTATTCGTTCTTTCCAGTCTACGAAAGGAAAGTTGAAGTCTCCAGATAGGAGAATAGTCCAGTCCTTGTGATTTCTACATATATCATCCAATTTTTCAATTATTAAGTCAAACTCTTTAGTATTAGGAGGTCTATATATTACTATGTTCATTAATTTTTCAGATTCAAATTCTACCGCTATTAGTTCACATTCTGAGTTACTAGAGAGAGAGAGAGAGAGAGAAGAGAGAGAGAGAGAGAGAGAGAGAGAGAAGAAGAGAGAGATGAAAGGAAAATTGGGCTAAATGGAATTTGAATTACATACAAAACGTAGAAGCACATCAGTTCTGGTGCTAGATAGGTTCAGTATCGCACACACAGAAATGGAGAATGGAAAAGAATGATGAGGAGTAGAACAAATGAAAAAATAGGAAAAGAGAGAGAGAGAGAGAGAGAGAGAGAGAGAGAGAGAAGAGAGAGAGAGAGAGAGAGAGAGAGAGAGAGAATATATATGGACACGGTTTGAAGTACGTTCGCAGCGTGGAAAGAAGGCATGAGTGAAGGATTGCTAGAGAGAAGGGGAGCGGGCAGGAAAGTTAGCTGATGAAGGAAGAAGAGGAAATAAAGAGGAAAAGCCCCAGAGCTGTACAGAGACAAGAAACAGTTCTGGAGGGAACTGGATGAAAACGTCCAACGCTGATAGTTAATTATTCCTGAGCAAAAAGGATGACAATGTAGATCCCGTTTGAAGATGGAGTCTTATAAGTCTTTCATCAGTTAAATGAGTTTTTTTTTGTGAATTTTAAATGTAGAGGGAACAGATAAATGTAATCGTGTTTTCACTATATAATTATACAAGGTACAATTATATTATGTGTTACTCGAAGATATGAGCAATATTAATTGGTTACTAATCCTTAATAATAATTATACTTTTATCTTTATATCATTATACCATTCTCTCTCTCTCTCTCTCTCTCTCTCTCTCTCTCTCTCTCTCTCTGCTCGTCATCTCTCTCTCTCTCTCCCTCTAAGTAAGAAACTAAGAACTTCACCAAAGTTGTTTGAATACAACTCTCTCAGTTTCAACACAAACTCGGCTTTAAAGTCAACGACACAAATAAGGAAATTCAACTCATAAACAGAGTTTAATTATAATTTATGATTCTGGACGTTCATTTTCATGATACAGCTTCAACCAATATTTATGTAAATGGTAATGAGAGACTCGCTACCAGAGAGGTTTATAATTTTCTAAAAAAATAATAAAACAAGTAAACCTTATCTTTGCCATGCGAATGAGTCTTGTTCGGGCTACACACACACTCTCTCTCTCTCTCTCTCTCTCTATCTACTTCCGCTTCTCTCTCTCTCTCATCCCATTAATTCTCAATTGCCTCCAGCCTTCTCGCCAGCAATTAATCCTCTCGGGGACCAAGGAACGACACGTCGTCTTGGCTCGCGAGACGTAGGGCCAACCCGGCGGGAATTGTTGTCGGCAATGCTTATTCACGAGGTCTTCCTCGTACACGGGACGGATTCCCAGATGCCGCGGAGATTGCCTCACCTGATATACATATGCAATTTGGGGAGGGCCTCCACTTTGACCCGTGAGGACCTCTGAGGACGCCGACGGGATTTATGAGAAGCGTTCACGCCCTCCATAATCAATGCGACGGTCGCCGGCCAAGTAATGCGACTAATTGGGTTTTATTATTTGCGTTGTCTAGTGTCTCTGTTATATGCGTATGAAACACTTTACGGGGAAATTAAGTCAAATGTCATGGTTTGACAGTTGTTTCGAAAATAGAATGAAGCGTGTGATATCCCAGTTATTCTTTTTTTATCAGTAGAAGTCAAGGTAAATGCCGATTTACCACCTGTAAATATTATTTATGTATCCATTCAAAAAAAAAAGAAAAAAAAAAAACACTCATTATTGCCTGATTATCCACTGCCTCTAAGTGGTTTTATGAAGTAGTTGAGTCATAGATTAAAAATGGCATTTGAATTAATTAACTTAGAAAAAATTGTCCCAAGGTGACCGAGACGTTCTTAACGCTCCAATAAACATGAGCTGTCATTAGGATCAGGAATAAAAGTCTTTTTAGTTTTCTGTAAAAAAAAAAAAATTGAGATGTCTATTCGTCTGTCCGCCCTCAGATCTTAAAAACTACTGAGGTTAGGTGGCTACAAATTAGTACGTTGATCATTCACCCCCCAGTCATTTAACATACCAAACTGCAGCCCTCTAGCCTCAGTAGTTTTTATTGTATTTAAGATTATAGTTAGCCACGATCGTACGTCTGGCTCCGCTACAGGTGCCAACGACACAGGCCACCACCGGGCCGTGGCTGAAAGTTTCATACAGCATTATATGCTGCACAGAAAACTCGATTAAATTTTTTTTTCACTTGTTTTATATAATAATCATAGTTTGCTTAGTGAAAACCAAGTTACAAAGCAGTACAATAGAAATCGGATTTTAGTTATGAATTAATAGTAAAATTAGGCAAACTATTTCTTTTGCGGTGAAAAATTAGAATCAGTAATAAGTGGTTTTGACGTCATTCAGACGAATATCAGGGAAGAGTGAGCAGTAATACTTCAACACCAGAATAATTGTGGAAAAAATAAATACAATGGAATTTCGATGTTCACTATCAAGACAATGGCTTCAAATAAAAAATATATTGCATAGGAATCAAATTCAAATAGAACGTGATAGATACTAAATCAAGTAGAAAGTCTCTCAAGCTAGCATTGCAGAGGAAAACCGTTCAACAAGGTAGACTCGTGTACAATTATGCAATACTTCGGAAAATGCTATCTTTTTTTATTTAGTTAAGACGCCTGGCTGCCGGCAAGTCTGATTGAATAATATACGTAATACTGTTATAAAAAAATCCACAATTATATATTAAAATATATTAGCTATGTAAAGAAACGTAGACTTTCGAACACCTGAACGGTGTTCGTCATCCGTGTGGACGTCTACACTGATGAGGATCGAAAGTCTATGCTTCTTTATATGGTAATATACATCAATATATAGTTGTGAATTCTTTTTTTATAACAGATTGTCCTTCACGAGACTGTGAATTTCTTAACACACACAATACTCTTTGAAGTACTAGAATGCTTTTGAAAGGTTTGATTTTGGGACAAAGCACATAATTAATGCTTCCTTTTCCTAGAACAATCTTATTGTTGAGATCGTCCAGAGGAAAATGAAGTTCATTAAATTACAGAAATCGTTTGTAGTAAACATGATGATGAAAAAACAATGTTGTTCGGAATTATGTTCCCAAGTCCCTCCAACAAACCTTGTTATGCATCCTATATAAGGGACCCCTTTGTTATAGAGTAGATCATTATTGACGTAAGTATACAAACACGAATATTTCTTTTCCCCGGAAATATGATCCTCCTATTGGCAAGCTATACCGTCGTTGTTCGTTCGGGGGCTGGAATTTTAATGAACTTTTTCCCTTATGCTAGAAAGAATACTTTCACTGCCTATCCGACAAGAACTGTTAGATTTGCCCTCTTTAGAATCTGCCTTTTGTGGTAGTGTAGTCAAAAACTAAATATGAGATGGATGACACAAGTCCCTATTTACTCGTATTCTCATTTTGCATGTAGTTACTTGGAATTTTAGTTCATACAGATATATAGGTAGGTGAAATGAGTATGTATATACAGTGTATAGGTATGGGTATATGTATGTATATACATAGTAAATTCAGGTATGTTGAGCTATAAAAAAATATAAATAATTGTATTGATTCTGTACATAACTTATTTATATTGCATATGTATTTATTGTAAAATGACCTTTAAAGCGTATTTTTTTTAAATGAAAGACAAAAAAAATCTACTCATGAGTGTGAGTGTGTATTATCCACTTTATATTTTAGATATTTGTTAAATAAAGCTGTAAAGACAAGTTACATCAAAAATGAAAATAAGTTAAAGTAGATGTCGATAAATATTTATTGTAAAAGGACCTTTAAAGTGTATTTTTTAAAATTAAAAAGAAAAATCTACTCATGAGTGAGTGTGTTTTATCCACCTCATATTTTAGACAGTTGTTAAATAAAGCTGCAAAGACAATTTATATTAAAAATGAAAATAATTAAAAGTAGATGTCGATGACACTGCAAAAATATTCCTGTAAGATTTCGTCCTTACCAGAATGGCAGCAGTGCTTATAAAATCCCATGTTATTCTTTTCTTTTGGGCCAGGCAAGTAAGGGATTAAATGCCAGAATAAATCAGTATAGATATTCAATTCGAACTGACAGAAAGAATAATGTTCTTTTTGCGCGCCTAATTGAAACATGAGTAGAACTGAGTTTTTAATAACCAGAAAAGAAGTCACATGATTGATCCTGAAGGTTGTATCGAACACAAGAGCTCTTTAGCCCGTGGCAACGTATTCACAAGCAAGAGCAAAGCAACCACACACACATACAGATCAACAACAGATATTTCACAACTACAGCCCGAAAAGAAGTCCCATGAATGAACCGGAAGGTTGTATCGAAAAAAAGAGCTCTTTAGCGTATGGCTACGTATTCACAAGCAAGAGTAAAGCAACACGCACACATACAGATAAAGACCAAGCATTTTACGGCTAGAGCAGAAGTCCCATGAGTAAGCCAGACAACAATTCTTTAGTCTTTAGTCTATGGCGACGTTTTCATAAGCAAGAGCAAAGCAACACACACACACACACACGCACGCACACGCTGTCCCTGGAAAAAGGAAGAAAGAAATCTGACCCTCTTACACTGAAGACCGCAGAGTCCCATTCTTTCCCTATCAGACTCATCCTCGGAAACAAACGCGGCAATAAATGGCGGTTTTTCGCCACTCAGTGGGGCACCAGAGAGCATTAACACGCTCCCTGTTAATGGCGCCAGCTCCTCAGGTGCTGCTCTCCTCAGCCAGCCCTTCCCGATATGGAACACTGCCGCCGTCTTGACTCTTTCGAAAAGGGTCGCTTCTCATTTCGTTCTCTCTCTCTCTCTCTCTCTCTCTCTCTCTCTACTCGAAGACAATTAATCTGGCATGACGAGAGGGCAAGTATAATGTTCTTACGCGTTTTTTTTTCTATGTGCATTTATTTCCTCTGGGTTTGAACGCATGGTGCGCTTAGAAGCAATATCTATATCAACTGAATGGTATAGCTGCCGCTTATCTAAAGATGGGGAAACAGGAAAGAAAATAAGGTTTTGGTCATATACTGATAGTTTAAACGAAGACTGAGGAAAAGTTGTCTCAAATATTTCAATAATTCGTTCTTTTCATTCTGCTAAAATGTTATTTCTGAGTTCCTGTCCACTATAGGCCTATGTGGCCAAGTCGGTAACGTGAGATTTTTTTTTTTTTTTTTTTTTTTTTGAAGAAAGTGGTTTCAACAGAAAGGTTATGATTTCAGCATTCCTTTGTGTTGCACACTTGTTCTTTGAGGGAATTCGCGTCTGTTATGGTTCCACTTGCACGCTAAAGTCATTTTGAAATGAATATCCTTATCAAATATAGCACGGTGGCAGTTCATCCTGACCGAAAGAATATGTACCGTAGAAATCCAAGGTTTAGGAATTATACAGTTTCAGAAACTAAATGTTCTTAGGTATCTCTCGGTTTACATTGCTGAGCTATTCCTCTCTAGCTCCCCGTTGAGATTCTACAGGAATGAAAGGAAAATAAATCAAATCTTTACTAAATAAGGCTTCAGGGAAATAAACGGGAAATATATAGTATATACTGACCAGATCAAAATTTTACATGAAAAATATCTTGCAGTGGTTTGCATCCATCTTTTTTTCTTATTTTAGGCCTATCTCTGCAAATAGATTAAAATTATTTTCATTTCAGTTTACTAACATCCACCCAACCAAGTTTATTGTGTTTCTTTTTTTGTAAAATAGATTCTATAGATACCTTCTTTCGCATGTACATAATCGTTTATTTTTTAGTTATATATCTATTTACTTATTTGTTTATTTATTTATTCTTTATTCATTTTTTGTCCTGTTACAACTTCGAGAAACAACTTAGTGATTAGAATTCAACCGAAGCAAAAAAACAAACGACTCTATTATCTCACTCACTTTTTGAGAGACTGTTATGATGGACACAGCAAAAAAAAAAAAAAAAAAAAAAAATCCAAATGAAAGAAAAATGGGGAGATACAAAATCGCAGACGTCGTATTAGGGCGTTTGGGCGTGCCCAGGAAAGAAAACGAATGACGTCATCGGGGTGCAGATGACAAGCGCATCGGACCGAAGGGCTCATTAAGCACGGCTGCGTGATCATACTCTTAAGGGCTTCCCCGTCGGCGTCATTTCTTCAGTAAGAAAGTCGATGGCGGGGAAAAAGGTACCGACCCTCCTCCGGGTGCTTCATTACACATCAGGGAAAATAAGTAAGTGGAATACTGTTCATTATGGTTCTACTTTTACCTAAATATATTTTTCGACAGCGAATCTTTTGCAGTTTTGAATTACTTCCCCCGGAAATGATTCGTAGCTGCAAAATGGTACTTTAAATACCATTCCACGGCAAGGTTGGCAATAATTCAATCAAACTGATTTAATCAAGTGATTAAATCATTGATTTTTTCATTTAAAAATAATTTTTTTATTTGAAAGCAAACAAAATAAAAAATAAGGTTTGGAGGTTAATAAAAACTTGAGCATAACTGTGCTGCAGCTATTCATTTTGATATAAAAAATTTGCAAGTACATACTTTAGGCCAGAACTGGAAACCTAAAAGATAATTCAATAGTAATTCTGTCATAAAATACATTTTGATGAAGAAAAGGATATGAAAAACATCTAACAAATAAAAAAAAAAAATAGATAGATAGAAAATTACATAAAAAATAAAATAACCTGTATCACCGATTTTCAATTTTCATTTTAAATAAAAAAAAATCACCAACCCTGTTCCACAGATATGATTTCCTCTTTGAAAAAAGAAGATACGCGGCAGCACTTTGCCGATTTGTGCGTTATTCCTTTATGCCTTGCTTGTGTCTCGCCTGAGTGGAAGGAAAGAGAATAAGTAATAGTGGGAAAACGCTCTTAACATATAACATAGAGGTTAAAGGTCATGTCATGGATTGATCTAGAGGGAGAAGTGTGGAGTCCTGCACTCCGGTGCATTTGTTATTGGATGTTCTTCTTACCTTTGCATGACTATGTATTCTGTATAAAATACAGCGAGAGGGAAAGAGAGAGAAATGGACAGTTAGACAAACACCGATATATGGTTTGAATACGTGTAGTTTAGACATGAACCTTTGTCAACAATTCATCCGTGCTTATATATGGAAGTTATAACACTGCGAGTAGTTCCTCGTTGGACGACTCGGTTACATTCTCGACTACCGATCTCAGGGTCCAGGTTCGATTCCCCGTTCTGCCAACAAGGAATCAGAGGTATTTATTTCTGGTGATATAAATTCATTTCTCGATGTGGTTCGGATCCCACAATGAGCTGTAGGTCCCGATGCTAAGTCAATAATTGGTTCCTGGCCACGTCAAAATATCTAATCCTCCGGGCCAGCCCTATGAGTTCTGTTAATCAGCTCATTGGTTTGGTTAAGCTAAGATATACTTATCATAACTAGACCTTAATTGATGTTTTAACAAATATCGATGGTCATTCTCAGTTCAACTGAATATTTCTTCAAACATGTCAAATAGGTCTAAATTCTCGTGACGTCACTTTACCCAATTTAGTTCGTCTTTGGCTGAACTTCTCGAGTCGAATGGAGTGGCACTGATGGTACACAATTACAGCTCCTTCTGTTTCGAAATCCCCGTCAGACATTTCAGACAGTGAGAACTCTTGCAAGCTTATTATTATTATTATTATTATTATTATTATTATTATTATTATTATTATTATTATTATTATTATTATTCCAATAGTAGTCCGAAATGGGTCACTATGAAGAAACTGGTCAGGCTCGTTGGTGGAAACCAAATGATTCTAGAGGAAGATTTAATATTCTCTTCCTCATCCTCCTCCTCCTACTCCTACTCCTATTCTTACCCCTCCTCCTACTCCTCCTCCTCCTCCTCCTCCTCCTCCTCCTCCTCCTCCTTGTAGTTCATTAAAGTGACAACTTTACTCTACCGACAAAAAAGACAAACAAGAAGCTACAAATTCCGATGACAGACTGGATACCATGATGAGAAGTGGTAGTACTGCATGGACAAGGCCACCAAATACATCACACGAAGTAATATATATATCTGTATATATAGCTACCCAAGGACTAGGAAACTCTGTTCTTGAGCGAAGCGGAATGCTCTTATGCTCAGAGGGGAAAGGTTTGTAAGCTTAGACAGGAAGCCTTAGCGAGAATACAAGTAACTGACGCTCCTTCGGAGGACACTACCTGAAGTGGGCCAAGGTTTTAGGTGAAAGTATCTAAAGATTTCTTTTTCAAATATTGATAGGAGCACTCCGGTTATTTAACAGCGAATGGGTAAAACCATGAGTCTCTCTCTCTCTCTCTCTCTCTCTCTCTCTCTCTCTCTCTCTCTCTCTCTCTCTCTCTTAAACTTCGTAACCTTTAAAAGTAAAAGAATTCGAGGCGATTTTCCTTTCACAGCCAAATAATTGGGCACAGTTTGTTTTGAATTTCTGACAATATCGTCTATTTTAGTATAATGGTAAAATACTGATGTTTCAAAGAGTTCTATCTAGAGCAGTGGTTCCCAACGTGGGCTGGACTACGGCGCCCCACCAGTGGGAGAATTTGATTTTGAAGGGGGACCTAATTCGAGAATGTTTAAACCAAGTTAATGACCTTTTAGGCTTCTTCCACTTGAATATATATATAAGAATTATACATCACCAAAGGGGGCATCAGGATTTCAGAGTAGGTTAGGTGGGGCATGACAAAAAAAAAAAAAAAAAAAAGTTGAGAACCACTGAATTCTAAAAGTATCTAGCAGCGACTTGAAGTGTAAAGGACAATAGGAACTAAAGTTTATCGTTACTTAGCGGCGAAACTAGAACGTGTGATAGATTCGACATGGTTTCATGCGTTATACAGGGTGTCCATAAAGTCCCTGTACCATTACAAGCATTTATTGCAAAGAATTGTAGTGGGACTTCATGGACACCCTATATAATAGTCTAAAAAAATTCCTTCAAGATATTAATAACGATTTGATTTTAAATTTTCTCTCTCTCTCTCTCTCTCTCTCTCTCTCTCTCTCTCTCTCTCTCTCTCTCTCCTTGGAATAAGACCGTATTTATATAGAATAAAGTATCTCTTTCTCTTCAGGGCTTATGAGACTGTATTTTTGCAGAAGAAATTATTGCTCTCTCTCTCGGCTCTCTCTCTCTCTCTCTCTCTCTCTCTCTCCCTCTCTCTCTCTCTCTCTCCTCTCATCGTTCTCTCTTCTCTCCTCTCATCTCTCTCTCCCTCTCTCTCTCTCCCCTGGGTTTATGAAAACTGTAATTTTGTAGAAGAAATGATTGCTTTTACACATTCTCTCTCTCTCTCTCTCTGTCTCTCTCTCTCTGTCTCTCTCTGTCTCTCTATCTCTCCCTCTCTTTCTCTTCTGGTAATAAGACCGTATTTATCGGACTTGTCTATTTTATGCAAGACAAACGCTTGCTCTCTCTCTCTCTCTCTCTCTCTCTCTCTCTCTCTCTCTCTCTCTCTCTTCTTGGAATAAGACCGTATTTAGTAGAGGAAAGTATCTCTCTCTCTCTCTCTCTCTCTCTCTCTCTCTCTCTCCTCTCTCTCTCTCTCTCTCTCTCTCTCCTCTGGGAGTAAGACCGTATTTTGTTTATGCCATTACGGATTATGATTTTTGTTACGATGTACCTCCGCAGAGGAAGCATAGATTTTCGGAGCAAAAGAAATAGAGTAAAAGAAATGGAATGGAGACAAAGGAACCTCCTCTTTAAAACGAGCATCTCTCGTGAATACAAGCAATAAATAAGAACCGAAAGGTTACAAAAAAAGACATCTACGAGAATTTAAGGCGTATACTGGTATTTCAGCGTTCCAGGAAAAAGGGTTATTCCATTCCGTAACTGGAAGCAGCTCTCTCACGTTACAAGACTTCGAAGTGACCTCCGCTTCATGGCGGAGAGCCTGGTTGTTCCAGTGGCTGGCTATAGTAGATTCACATCAAGCGTGCATCTGATGTCTAGGCCAGTCCCTTACGACGCTGCTGATAAGCCAATCACAGGGCCGGAAACTCTCAGTCTCTCGAGAGAGACAGTTCACATAGGCAGGGCGTATGTTCCACCTCTCCTGAGGGATACATCTTTCAAAAGTATCCCTCTGGATAGGTGGAACATGCATCCTGCCTAGGTGAACTCTCGAGAGAGACTGACAGTTTCCAGCCATATGATTGGCTTATCAACAGCCAATCAGGGGCGTCGTAAGGGACTGGCCTAGACATCAGATGCACGCTTGATGCGAATCTACTATAACTGGAATCATCGCAAAGTAGCATAGGGTAAGAAGGATGTAGAGGCAGGAAATCCAAATTTCCCCAGTGGTTTCAAATGCCGAGTGAGTTCGAGTGGAAAATATATTTCAAATTCTCTCGCGTCCATTAACAACACGAACAATTGGGTTGATCATCTTCACAGAGCAGCAAAAATCTTTAGGCTTACGAAGCCATTCTCTCTCTCTCTCTCTCTCTCTCTCTCTCTCTCTCTCTCTCTCTCTCTCTCTCTCTCTCTCTTGTTTGATACATAGTTAATTCGCTCCTCAACAAAACCGTATTGCACAATAGAGAACATTTTTTTATTTATACCCAAGTCTTACATTAAACCAGATAATCTGTAAATAAGGATGGAATGATAGTGTTTAATAATAAAACATAGATCAACTTCAAGTTTTTGAAAACCGTTACTTCTGCGTCAAAATATGTAAGGCTATTTACAATTGCAGTTATAAGAAAATTCAATAAATTGCTAACAACACGACAGACTTTGAAGTAAGAAATATGCCGTTTTTTTTTTTTTTTTTTTTTTTTTCAGACGTCTTTATCGAATCTCAAAGCTCCAGTTCTTGCAGCCCCGCTTTGTGCTGGAAATCAATCTATTCAGTTATCAAGACATCCATAGTCATGGAGATATGTGGTTTTGACTATTTCATATCTTATCTTATTCTCGCTTATACTATCGCTGATTTGACCCCAGATCAAATCAAGCTTTTTGATAAAAGCAACAGTGAAAAATTACATATTTATAATACATTAATTCGTAAATATTTTATTATTATTATATATAAAGAAATCGTTAATCATATGATACATTACGCTTAATGTTCTTGATTGTTTTTCCACTACGAAGTTCATCTAACTTTCTTTTTTGATATTTCATTCGCGTGGTTTGATAAATGAGAGAGAGAGAGAGAGAGAGGCAAAACACTATGCCTATAAAATACAGACTTCATGGCCAGAAGAGAGAGAGAGAGAGATAGAGAGAGAGAGAGAGAGAGAGAGAGAGAGAGTAAAAGCAATGCCTAATTCTACATGAATAAAGTTTACTTTCCAGGAGAGAGAGAGAGAGAGAGAGGAGAGAGAGAGAGAGAGAGAGAGAGAGAGAGAGAGAGAGAGTTTACATTAGAAAGTGATGAAACGAACATCAACACTGGACGAATATTCTAGCATACTTGGAAGCCAAAGCAAAGAGTTGAAGTGCATTTTCATGTAAAAGGATATTCGCTCTTCTCGTGATTATTTTTTTTTTTTAACTTCCCACGGAAAAGTATAATGATCGACTTATTTTGTATAGTTTTCTATTTATGGAACATAACTGTGTATTTGTTTCTCCAGTAATAATATTAATAACAACAACAACAACAATAATAATAATAATAATAATAATAATAATAATAATAATAATAATAATAATAATAATAATTAATGAAACATCAGCTACCTTGCAATAATAAAAAGTGGTACGAGCACCATCCTGAAGGAGTGATAGAAAACAAAACGATCAGGCAAAGATCCTCTGGGACTATGGTATCAGAACGGATAGGGTGATACGTGCAAACAGACCAGACGTGACGTTGATTGACAAAGTCAAGAAGAAAGTATCACTCATTGATGTCGCAATACCATGGGACACCAGAGTTGAAGAGAAAGAGAGGGAAAAAAATGGATAAGTATCAAGATCTGAAAATAGAAATAGAAGGATATGGGATATGCCAGTGGAAATCGTACCCATAATCATAGGAGCACTAGCACGATCCCAAGATCCCTGAAAAGGAATCTAGAAAAACTAGAGGCTGAAGTAGCTCCAGGACTGATGCAGAAGAGTGTGATCTAGAAACGGCACACATAGTAAGAAAAGTGATGGACTCCTAAGGAGGCAGGATGCAACCCGGAACCCCACACTATAAATACACCCAGTCGAATTGGAGGACTGTGATAGAGCAAAAAAAAAAAAAAAAAATAATAATAATAATAATAACAATAATAAAAAATTTTTTGCTCCATCACAGTCCTCCAATTCGACTGGGTGGTATTTATAGCCCGGAACCCCACACTGTAAATACCACCCAGTCGAATTGGAGGATTGTGATAGAGCCCAAAAAATTTTTTTCATATCATTATTATTATTATTATTATTATTATTATTATTATTATTATTATTATTATTATTATTATACGTAAAAGGCCCCTGTTTTAGTATTCATGGGCAGAGGTTGAATAACTATAGGTAGATTGATTTTTGTGATATACTTATTCATTTACAACGTTAACAAACAAACAAGAATTCTAAGTTTTTAACAAAATCAGCCGAATTTGTACAATGATTCATCATACTATTACATTACTTATGTTTTAAGTAGATAATACTTACTGCGATTCAAGGGAGTTTTAAGCACAAAAATGTGAAGGGTCCTTGATCAGCTCAGTGAATATGAACGTGCCCTCCTCAATCATCATTCTACCTCTTTAGAATGAATGTACTGATTCTCTGGTATGATAATATACTTTTTTTATATAGACTTTTAGTATTTCAAATAAAATTTGATCACATCAACAACGAAATTTTAATCATGTTACATTGCCAAGTGACCACAATATCAGAGTATCTTGTTTACCAGGAGGTAGCGGCAGCTGAAGACAGCGAGCGAGGTCCCTATGATTGCTTTTCTGCATTACAATGGCTGTTATGGTTAATGGCAGCGTTCCTTTTTTTTTTTTTTTTTTGCTCAATCTTCGATCCAGACGATCAGTTCACTACCTTGCTATTTGGCGGTCCATCTCTATCTTACCTTGTTCCAACTTCATCTATTCCCCGTAGGAAGGGTAGTGCCGTCAGTGCACCTCATGCGTTGCACTGTAGGTATTATTTAAGGTTCTTTGCAGCGTGCTTTCAGCCCCTAGCTGCAACCACTTTCGTCCCTTTTACCGTACCTCATATTCTCTTTCTTCATCTTACTTTCCACCCTCTCCTAACACTTGATTCATAGTGCAACCGCATTAAGGTTTTCCTCCTGTTACACCTTCCAAACATTTTACTGTTATTTCAGCGCTGAATGACCTCATAAGTCCCAGTTCTTGGCCTTTGACCTAACTTCTATATTCAACTCAACTCAACTCAGTTTCATCTTCTGGTCAGTCGTTGTTCTCATAGTGCTAAGAGAGGGATAGATTTATACAAATTGTAATCTAAAGATTATTATGTCCACTCAAGACACTTCTGTTGTTATTACCGAAAGTATAATTTCACGTAAGACAAAATAAACTTTCATTCTTCTGTCACTTTACAAGAGACACATGATGTCCAAGCCCTTGGAACCAGTAAAGGGAACTTGAATGACAGCCTAGTAATATATTCGTTTTGAATAAAAAAAAAAAAAAAAAAGATAACACTAACACGCGGCCAAAAACATTAAAGACGCCCACTTGTGAAGGAGTTAAGAAAGTACTTTAGAGGAAATGACAATTGATATTTTGAAGGAATCATTTGAGGGAAAATGAAGAAACGCAGATGAGACGTATAAGTCAATATGACTGAAGGCTGCAGGGATGGATTCGGTTGCTGCGAAGAAAAGAAATGGGTGGAACACTAAACAGTATATTCGTATAGATGAGTAATGAAAAGCATGGGCTATAGTAGATTCACATCAACCGCGCATTTGATGTCTAGGCCAGTCCCTTATGACGCTCCTGATTGCCTGTTGATAAGCCAATCGCAGGGCTGGAAACCCTCGGTCTCTCGAGAGAGTTCAAATGGGAAGGATCTATGTTCCATCTCTCCTGAGGGATACGTCTTTCAGGAGAGGTGGAACATGCATCCGACCCATGTGAACTCTCTCGAGAGACTGAGAGTTTCCAGCCCCGTGACTGGCTTATCAACAGCTAGTCAGGAGCGTCGTAAGGAACTGACCCAGACGTCAAATGCACGGTTGATGTGAATCTACTATAGCTACTAGGATGCCTTGGCTTATTCATATCAAGAAAGTAAGATAAGATAAACGGGTGTTAATTGGTCAAAATGGAGTAACGTTTATACACTCGGTGAATTGCTATAAGTCAAAATAGGTAGTCTAGTAGTGTTTGATAAATCAAATCTAATTTATCATCTAACATAGGACGCGTGAGTTGGAGTTTGTATTAATGAACTAATATTATTACAAGGCCTATAAACTTATGATTGGAAGAGGACTTAACGAAATTAGGAAACCATTGGGGTTCATATATAGAATATAAAAGTATTGGAAAACCTCACAATCATGGGATGCCATTAATGAAGAATTGCTGGTCTTGAGTGCGATTATTGAGCCTAATAATGTCATGGGCGTGGCCAGTGTGACTCCACACTCGGACCATAACCCCCAACACCCCACCCCCAATACCCCCTCCCCATTGACAATAAATAATTGCACCGTTATCTCGAGGAATTATCATAAACGAGTTCGTTTTGTTGGAAGACTGTAAATGGCAATGCATCTCTTAGAATGTTATTCGCGCTTTGATAGAACTCACTCTCACCGAATGTCTGGTTCACTTCCAGTGGGTAGAATAATCTCTCGGTGTCCCTATGATCATTACTTCATTACGAATTACTCGAAGCGAGTCATTTTCTCATATTTAGAATGATTCGGTTGATGGTCTGGCAAACAGGAGATGCATTAACTTGGCTGCGCGGAATTGAACGTTACGCTTTGCACTTTATCATTAGCCTATGTGCATAATGTCTGTTTCGCTCTGCTCTTCATCTGCCTCTTCGGCCACTCTTTCTCTTCGCATTATACAGAAATCCACAAGAAGCCGGACTGCATTTGTTTGTTTGTTTGTTTGTTTACTTGTATGATGTTTTTACGTTGCATGGAACCAGTGGTTATTCGGTAACGGGACCAACTGCTTCACGTGACTTCCGAACCACGTCGAGAGTGAACTTCTATCACCAGAAATACACATCCCTCACCCCTCAGTGGAATGCCCTGGAATCGAACTGGCGACCACCGAGGTGGCACGCCAACGCCGTACCGACCACGCCACTGAGGCAATGCTGGACTGTATTTTAATTATCTGTTTCTTCTTTGTCAGATAGAAAAAGTATTCACGCACAGAAGATAAACAATTTGTCAGGAAAATCCTTCAGCGCATTCTCTCGCTCGTATGTTGATGCAATTCTCTGAATCCTTTTAGAAGTTTATTGGGTCTCCACAGCTTCTGAAGCTTATGACTAATGCAGGAAATGTATGTCTGGCTTTCATACATCGGTCGATCATATTTGTTCGCGTGATAAAAGGTACATCAGGGAAATGGTCTCCATCAACCCAATCAATGAAATGAACTGATTTGACATTTGCTCATATAATGACTTGGGTTACACAAACTGCATATAACTAACTGCAAATTTTATTTAAAAGACACTATTGCCACCTAGATTCTGCTCCTAACTGCCGAAAGCAAAATCTGCAATAGATGTTAAAAAAATAAATAAATAAATAAAGCTATTGTAGATTCACATTAACCTTGCATCCGGTGTCTAGGCCAGTCCCTTACAACGCTCCTGATTGGCTGTTGATAAGTCAATCACAGGGCTGGAAACTCTCAGTCTCTCTCGAGAGTTCACATAGGCAGGATGCACTATGTTCCACCTCTCCTGAGGGATACGTCAGGGAGGTGGAACATTCATCCTACCTATGTGAACTCTCGAGAGAGACTGAGAGTTTCGAGCCCTGTCATTGGCTTATCAACAGCCAATCAGGAGCGTCGTAAGGGATTGGTCTAGACATCAGATGCACGCTTGATATGAATCTACTATAGTACCTGCTAGGAAGTTTTTTTGGCAAAATTAGCAATTACTGCAATGCAGCGTCGTGCTTTTCAACCCCAGAGCACTTATGCATTTGTCTTTTAGTTAAATGCTTTAGATGACAAGACCATTTAGGGAATGAAATAGCCTTTGACTAGGAAATAACTGTTAGTCAATTGAAACTATTAAAAGAAAATTATCAAACTTCTGTGAAATCCAGACCTTGGTGAAGTAGATCAAATTAAACAAGCATAGGAATACTTAGAATATCAAGATGGAGTCTTCATTAAAGTAAGAACTGGAGTGGTATACTGAATCTTACTGCTCTCGCACGGAGAGAGAGAGAGAGAGAGAGAGAGAGAGAGAGAGAGAGACCCTTTGAGAGAACTGACTTTTTAGCAGTTCCTTT
The DNA here is from genome assembly GCF_015104395.2 of Macrobrachium nipponense. NCBI lineage: Eukaryota > Metazoa > Arthropoda > Malacostraca > Decapoda > Palaemonidae > Macrobrachium > Macrobrachium nipponense. The sequence goes on from NC_061106.1 coordinate 30,684,408, forward strand.
AGATTTCTTTTAGGTTCAACTCCTACCCGGCAAAGCTCTTTGAGAGGGACACGGCATCTTCCGCGAATGCTTGAAAAGGATCCTCAGCGAACGTAACAAAATTAAAACTTAAGTATTTTCCTTGACCCTCCCCCGTGGAACTTCACTAACTTATTCCCAGACATTTTCCCTCGTCCCCCGCCCCCCCCGACCGCCCCCCACGACCCTGACCCCCCCCCCCCCCCCCCCTCCGCCCCCACCTCACTTTGTCAATGGGTCAATCAGCACAGCCGTCAAACTTTTTTTCATGATGCTCATCAACAAACAAGTGTAAAAAGCGGTTACCATCGAGGCCGAGATTTATTCCGAAATCTTAGACGACGCCTTTGGAAACTCTGAAGAAGAAGAAAAGGAAGAAGGAAGAAGAAGAAGAAGGAGAAGGAGCCTGGGTTGTCGTCGTCGAACTAAAAGTTCCTCGTAACTTTCATGTATCTGTTTGGGGATTTATTTCTGGGACACTTACCGGAATGTTGTTTCTTTCCTTCTTTTTTCCGTTCATTCACAACATCCCACATTGATATCTTACTACAATGGGCGTAATGTCTGTACGTCCGTCTGTCATTCAATCACGGCCCAACAGTTGGTCTGATGGGCATGAAACTTGGCAAGGTAATAGTGGGGACCCCTAAGATGGTTTATAATGGCGTTTCATCCTACCTCCCCCTCCGAAGGGTGTGGGGGTGAGAAGGGATTCCCTGAAACGGAGCTGGGTCTGCCCGTGAAATGTGGCTGTTTACGCCCGTAGACTTAGTTACTTTACGATTTTTCATACATAATTTTGCATACATTATTAATTCTTTCATTCACAAAATCCCTCATTATATTATTCATTGCAAGGAAATCTGATTATTAATCACAAGGACAAATTAAACTTCAACACTTTATTCTAACGAACTTCAACTGTCTAAAAAAAAAAGTACGAAATGTAACATACGTGAAAGATTCCTTTATTCAGAAATTGACAAAATTAAATATATAAAATGTATTCACTCCTTTTAAAGTGTCATTTTGTGTGACCTTCCATTTAGTTGCAGTGACAGTCGGTTCTTGAAATACCATGAATTTTATTTATTATCTTTTTATTTTTTTATTTATTTATTTTTGTCTCTGCATTTTACGATCACAAGCAGAGGTACGATGAATTGGGATTTTTACGTAGTCCAGAATTGCAAGATATGACATTTTTGGCTTAATGTATGATGGATTATTTTTAGGCATTTTATTTAGTTTACTGGTCACGTACTTCACTAATAGTCGATTTTGAATTGGACATGACTGTTTTACTTCGTTGTTCCCGTGAATTCTTGGGGAGCACAACAAATGCAAATAATCTACTTACATTTGAAAAACAGTGCATGTATATGGTTAGATATAACCATGAAGTTAGAAAGAGATTTTAAACACACAGAAAGTAGCCAATCTTGCCGTGATATATATATATATATATATATATATATATATATATATATATATATATATATATATATATATATATATATATAGGTATATGCCACGAGGGAAAATAAACAACGGAGTATCCGCGAGATCTTTCGACGTTCAAACGTCCTTTACTTAGCAGAAGAACTGACTTACATGAGGAAATGACTATACACGAAAGGTCATATAACTGACAGATAGGGATTATGATGAGATTCGTACCCAGAATCCGACACACCTTGTTTGTTTACTTGATAGGTTTACAACACAATTTGTTTACTTGATAGGTTTACAACACAATCTTGACATGCACAATTAGTCCAATCACTGCTATCAATAAGATTTCTTAGTTTTCTGTCGGATTTCCTTTTCAGGGCATCTGTAGTCCTACGTAGTTTTTCGTAAATTTCCCGTCGCAGCGAGTTCTTCCAATCAGCCGGGATGGAATGATTGAAAGAGATCCTTGTTTTTTCCAGTTCCTTGAATTTTTCCTTCTCTTCTTGCTTTGCGGCTGCTATGTGCTGTTTCAACATCATGGCACTAAATTCGTTGAATGGGTGATGGTCATACCTTCTTAGACGCCTCTCCTCTCAAACTTTTGCATGGAATTCTTTGAAAAACGCTACTTACCTAATATCATTTATATTCCTGTAAAGTGGTAAAGATATGTTGATGATATTTTAGCAGTTCTGCCTGTCGGTATTGATGTAAATGATTTACTCTCTAAATTAAATAACCAGGTACCATCGATTAAGTTCACTCTAGAATTAGAAAAAGACAATTGCCTCCCTTTCTTAGATGTTTTGATACAAAGAGAACCATTTCAATGTAAATTTAGTATTAGTAGGAAACTGACCAACAACTTAACTTATGTTCATTTCTATTCAGGCCGCCATCTTAACATATAAATATTAATTTTTTCTTCTATGTTTTTACGAGCATTGCGCATTGTCAGTCCCCAATATTTGGATCAAGAAATTTAATACATAAGAAAAATAGGGAAAGATTTATGTTATCATTCACATATATTAGATATTTGTTATAATAAAGCCCACAAAAAGTTTTATAGTGTAAGTAACACAGAGAAAGAAAATTTTAAGAACATTCTCAGTTTGCCTTATTTTAATGGATTTGAAACCATTAAATCATTGCTAAAAGCCTTTAAGGTCAACCTTGTTTTTTCCTATAATAACACACTAAAAGGAATGTTAATAAAAGATGGTCCCAGAGAAAGCAGCAACATAATATATAAAATGCCATGTATGGATTGTCCCTCATTTTATCTCGGACAGTCGAGCAAGGGCTTAGAAGTAAGGTTAAGCCAGCATAAATAGTCTGTAAAAACTGGGCAAACATCTAATGCAATATTCATTCATTTAAGTGAAAACAACCACCGAATAAATTTGATTGGTAGTTCAGTAATTGCAAGGTCAAAAGATGTCTTATCATGAGATCTTTTAGAATCTGCTTTAATACAACTTATATACTTCTCATTGTAATTTCAATATTAGCCATGGCCTGTTTCATTTAGATCCTGTATTTATAACATGTTTAAGAATGACCTCAAAGCTATAATTACAGACTTAAATAAAAATTAGTTGCCTTAGAGATATCTTCGTTGTATATGTATATTTAATATGTATTGTGAATATGTTTTTGTTTACCAAAGTTCTGAATAGCTGTCACCTATAATAATCCTTTAATTGTCTTGTCCTTGTGTCTGAGGAGATTGTTTTAGACTTTTAATTGTACCCATGTTTTTGCTTGTTTGGGAAGGTTATTCATCTTCCAGGTGTGTCGGATTCTAGGTACTAATCTCATTATAATCCCTATCTGTCAGTTATCCGACCTTTCGTGTATTGTCATTTCCTCATGTAAGTCAGTTCTTCTGCTAATAGTCCATGGGTCAAGACCCAAAATTTTACGTATTGGTACCACCTAGGTGGGTAAATTCTGGTTGCTATTTTTTTATTGGTGTGTATCCCTAGATCACAATTTGACATGATAACCCTTGCAGAGTGGCAGCTTATTACTGGTAATCGCCTCTTGAATAGACAGACCCAACATCGGTTCAACTCAGAAAGACACTTTCTCCGAACATCAGCTGTTATGTCGTTATGTCCACCCACGACTTACTAATCACCAATAAATACATATAACGGCCCTACTTACTAGCCTAAGTACATATTCTCAGTTATGCATTAATATTCAGGCTGCTTTCGACAAATTTGCAGTGCATTTGGTCAGTAATTTCAATTTTTTTTATAATTTATTTCCTACTGCTTAGTTTCCTGTAGTCAACAAATCAACCACGTTGCATTTTATAAGTTGACTACTAAATATTGTGATGCGTCATATAGTTCAATTACACCTTTATTTTAAAACACAATGCAAATGTTATATGTGGAAACCTACTTAGCGGTAATTAGTGTGAACTGAATAATTGGTTGATAATACAGTGAATATTGTGGCATCATTTATTATGCAGCTGGTACACTAGACTTGGTTCACTCTATTTTAATAAGTGGCGTGTTCAGCTTAACATACTTTGACTCAACTTAAAATGAGCCGATATCATTGTTAGTAAAGTCCAAACTTCCAACTATATTACGGCACTTGTGATTCAGTCACCATCATCGTCTACATCAGAGTCTGTTAGTTCCGCAATTGGCTCTTCCTCACTCAGTTGGTTGGTGCAGGTTTATAGCTTGCACATATTTGTGCACTTCAAGCCATTGGTGAGACATGTGCAATCTGGTAATTTACAGGATCTCACACACTTGCAGGAAAGAAACTGAAGCACCGAATCTGGTGCTGGTGAGCCATGCATCCAGTTGATGACCAGCTTTCCAACATTGTCTGTGGTCCACCCATGGTCCTTGGGATTTGATACAGGAGGTCGAGTCTACAGAGACCGCCTCCATATGGCAACCTGATAGTTGGCACGGGCAACATGCATTGAGAGGCAATCCTCACAAGGTGGGAGCTGACTAGATTCGACTTCACCACATCTGGCACAAAAGAGTTGATAGCGAAGTGTGTTCACGTCTTTTATGCGAGTGCAAGGTGCATACATATGGCATGTGATCTCTTGCAGCTTCTGAAACAGCTCATCGGATATATTCCATGAACTTCCAAGCTCAGTGAATGCCTCCTGGAAGGTCTTTTCAGTCTTCAAAAACTTGAAGGTACCCATCTTTCCACGACCCGCAAATGCACTGATGGTATCACAACCAGTGAAAGCATGCATGCCAACCAGAGCGTCACATACATTGCTTCCCAATGAGTCACTTAGCTTGGTAATGTCGAGGAACCTTGTCCTGGTTTGTATTCCACATTTCTGATACATACTGCATGGTTCTTTTCCTTTGCAACCTGGACATCTGCAGTTGTGTTGACATCTATACCTTGAGTGTGTGGTGGTCCTACTCGTCGTCCAGTATTGTAGGTGGGCAGCATCAGTGGTGCAGGGCTGATGCTCCTCGTTTTTTATTTGGAAATTGCAGGCATGACCTTTTGTGATGTGGTGTTTTTGATGGTTGCCTTGGACAGCAATTCTATTGACTTAGTGAGAGGTTCCTGCCCCACTAACTGTCTCTTCAAGTTGGTCAATATTGTCCCATGCCAATGTGGTGAACACATTAGGATATACGTTTGTGGGCAGTGGTACGTCATTCCTTGAGAGCTCCATCTTCTGAAGACAAAGTGCTGTGTCAACCTCCTGAACTTGTAAGTATGCAATACTGTTTCCAAGCCGATTTAGAATGTGTATCAGTTCCGTGTTTCCTGTCAGTGTCTTCACAGGTAACGGCAAAGACTAAATCACTATCAAAAGGTGTAACAAGTCTTTTGACCCTTTCAGATGGATTTTTGCACTCACATTCTCCCGTCATCAGTGTTTGCAGGAACTCAGTGATTGCCTGAGGAATGACGTCCTCATCTCGCGCTACATTAGGTGGCCACGCTGGACTGGTGTCTTGTCTTTTAATGTCGTTTCTCATCTGCAAAGCTGCATTTTTCACCACATCTCCAGAGTTGACATTCTTAGCATGTATTAGCTCCATTTTTAAGGCATAGGCATGTTTAGCAAGCTCACTCATAGACAAGCTGTCTGGGTATAAAAGGAGCTTTCCTTTGTCATCAGAAATAATATGGATGGACCCTGCAAACTCAGTCTCCAACTTATGTCAAAGATGTTTCTTGGTCGAATCTTTTACCTGACTGATACCGAAAGAGCTCATTGTTGAAATTACCCTGGATGTGAGGCCTGTCATGGCTAGTATTTGTGGGTTCGGGAAGAGCTCATTCCTTATATACAAGAACAGTTCCTCATAGGGTGCATTTCTGCAGCCTCATACTGTGCCTCTGAATCATCTTGTTCCACTGCACCAGATGTGTCAGCAGACTCTCCACGTGTATATGCACGGTAGCAGGACCTGTGGCAGTGTCCCTCAGCAGCAACAAGTTTTCTGCTAGTGATGGCAAGCAGTCTCTGATCTTGCCTGTTGGTTGCTGCTTTTCGAACTCGATCATCAGCACGTAACTCAGAGCACTGTACGAGGGGTTCCCTAGTGTTTTGACTTTTTAGGTATTTGCTAGATTTTTCACAGAAGATACACTGTTTTTCAAATACTCTTGAAGTGCTTGGTGCCTCTCTAGATGATCTTCTAGAACGGTCTTCTCCAGGTTCCACAGAATCAGCTCTTTCGGTAATGGCATCCAGAAGCTTCTTCATCGTGAAAATACTACGGCACTTATGATGATACTGAACTGGTGGGACTTCTCCCTCGGGCAAGTTTTTGGCCAGCTCCAAAATAGGGATATGCTGGCTGATCTCTGCCGCTCTCAGCAGCGATTTCCATGAATCTAGGTTCTGTGGTAAAACTAGATTGTCTGAAGCCTCATCAGAGCAATGTATGATACAGGTCATGTGTGCCCGCTTCTTTGGCAAGGTACTGTCTTCTTTAGGATACATCATTGCTTTCAGGACACTATGAACACCTGTAACATAGATAGAAAGGTACATTAATTTTTTCATCACAAAACATTCAAGAGCACAACATTACTTCTTATCTATTATGGCAAGTTCTCTTGAATTATGTTGCAGACTGTTCCAATCGTATGTTACTGCTATCGGCATGGGCTCATCGAAATCGGAAAGTGTTATTCAGTCTTAATATCCTAGTATTAGTTATTCTTAACTAAAATAACTTAACTATTTAAATACATATGATGCTTAATGCACTGATGGTATCTGGAATAAATTTAAGTTCTATACCTGAAAGCTCCAAGTTTTTCAGATTCAGCAGTCTCTCTGGAAGCAGCAACGCTTCCATTGAAAGCTGAAATAGCTGATAACTGAAATGCTGAAAGTTGAAAGCTGCATTCTTTAGCACGATTATGATCAACCAAATAATTCTGGTAATGTCATTTAATGCCCAATAACATCAATTTTCACATGATATTGGTCGATTTTGCACATTTCGCAAAGGTGCCGACCCCCAAAAATTGTAACATGAAAAAAAGTATGAAAAGCTGCTTTTGTGCAAAGGTTATCACATATTAAATCACTTATATTAACCCCATAAACAACTTAGTAGGGGTAAACTTTTGCCCTCTCAGATGGTACCAACATCTGGTCCGGCCCATGGACTATAAATAAAGGACGTTTGAACGTCGAAAGATCTCGCGGTTACTCCGTTGTTTATTTTCCCTCGCGGCATATACCTTTATTTATGGATTTATCACGTTCCTAACTTTCTTGATTCAGTTTTATATATATATATATATAGATATATATATTAATATAATATATATATATATAATTTATTCAATGTCTGCTTCCTTTGCTTTTAAAGTCTCATTTTCAGTTAATGGTATGATAACTTTTTATGCACACATATATATGTGTGTGTATATACATACATACATACATACATATATATATATATATATATATATATATATATATATATATATATATATATATATATATATATATATATAGTGTCTGTGTGTGTGTGCGTGAAACTATAGAGGGAAAATTACGCTCGGTTGAATCTTCCATCAAATGAGCTCAGTGCCATATTCTAAAAGACCTAGGTCGAAGAACTACGGGTCCACTTAAAGTTTGAGAACATTGGTTATACCAGAGTCAAAGTAATAGGGTCTGCTCACAAGGCGGTACTAAAACCTATCCCCGCCCCATGTGAAACGTCATCAGTTACAAAAGGACCATATCTTTATGAAACTATATTTACGATAACATTTTCATATAACTATTTTTGCGATGGCTTTTTTTACATGAATTTTCCTTTTATTGCATGTTGCCGTATACTACGTTAAAGTACAAAGAACGCTCTTTCAAATGATATATAGCACATTACAATTACGATTAATTTCAAGCCCACAAGCGCGAACAGAATAAATTATCTACGCACACAAAAATGTGCAATTACTTCATCCGTCAACCTACATACATTCACGTTTCGTAAGGTAACTGACTAAGGGATGATGATAGAAAGAAACTGAAAAATGGATTAGAAAGCTGATAAAATTTACTATATAATGCATAAATAAAATTGATAGGTGTTCTCAGAAATTTTCGAGGAATTCTAGGTCAAAAACTTTAAATTTTATGTAAATATTTACCACATTTTTCTTACATAATTTTTCATCTTATTACATTTTGCCATATACCATGTAAAAGTACAAAGAATGCCCTTTCAATTGGTATATGACACATTACAATTACAATTTTTTCAAACCCATAATCGTGCACAAAAAATATTATCTAAGCACGCAAAAATTATAAAAAATTAAGCGTTCGAGGGAGATCTGAAATCTAGCCCCGCCCCTCGTGAAACGTCATCAGATACATCCATCCAGACTGACGAATAACTTTTTGTACTTTTTTTCGATAATATTATATTTGTTTGAGGTATGCATAATTAATACCTTTATATATACAGTTTGTGTTATATGAAAACTTATGTGTATATTTATATGATATGAAGTGCTAATGAGAAATTTGCTGGATATGTGTTCCCTGTATCATTTTCTTCATCATTTATTCCTTTGATACCCTGTATCATATATGATGTAATTCTTATACTTTTGATATTGTTTTCTTTTTTGAGGTCAAGTCGTGCAAATGCAACTGCCATTTTTTGCACTGCCTTTATCCACATTTTCTTTGTATTTATTGTATAACAATAAGTATTCTTAAGAAGATTTGGAAAATTTAATTAACCTATCATTCTAACCTTTAGCATAAAAAAAGTTGCTTTTCAAAGTGAGGTATGAACACAGTTACAGAACTAAATACATTTCTTAAAAATTATTTAAAATCTTGATAATATTACTACCTGAAAGAGAGAGAGAGAGAGAGAGAGAGAGAGAGAGAGAGAGAGAGAGAGAGAGTTGTCATGTTATAAAAATGGACTTGAAGAGACTACAGCAAACCAGTATATAGGTAAGTAAATAAATAAGTAAAGAATAAATATATGAAGAAAGCTGGAGTAGCTATGTGCGTTCAAACTTGTATATTTTATGTGCAATAAAACAAGGCTTGGTGACTAAATGAGAGAAAGGGTATAAAAAAACATCAAGCATGTGACCTCTTTACAGATTTTATCAAGATTTTATCAAAAACACCATGGAAAATGGATTAAATGTATAAAAACTAAAGGTTCTTTAAATATTTCAATGGAGAAGCACCAAAGTGTTACTCTTGTGACGTCACAGTATTAGCTCCGCCCCCACTGCCGAGTTGAGCCGACCCTATATACTTTGAATGGGTATTAAAAAACATCAAACATGTGACCTCTTTACAGATTCTGTCAAAATTTTATAAAAAAGAAAAAAAAAACCATGCGATATGGATTGAATGTATAAAAACTAAAGGTTCTTTAAGTAATTCAATGGAGACGTACGAGCAGTGTTACTCTTCTGACGTCACAGTATTAGCTCCGCCCCCACTGCCGAGTTGAGCAGACCCTATTACTTTGACTCTGGGTTATACGGTCCCCATCGACTGCTGAACGTGACGACTGAGATGAGTTTCTAGCATAAACAGCAGCATAGACGAGACAACATAAAAAATAAAGTAAAAAAAATACAAAGTAGTATACATCAGTTCATTCACAACTGACGTGAAATGCCGAATGCCATATAAATAAAATTACTCTTTTAAGGAAGAATGAAAAGAGGAATAACTGGATAAAAGAACATTGGAGAGAGATTAACATCCAGACATAATTGCAGTGTAAGTTATCTAAGAAATGTGTTGAGAGTATTATCTAGGTTCATGAGGAAACCTTTCATTTCAAAGGCTCAAATTCATGAGAGATGACACAAGAAATGTTCCTTCGAAGTCCTTGTTGATATTTATATGAATATGTCTTCGAGTATATATATCTATATATATATATATACATATGCATACGTATGAATATATACTTATATACTATATATATAAAGTTCGAAGAGACTGTAAGAATGAGAATTACTGGAGCATAGATTTGTATTGTGTTCTAGACGAGATATCTGCATACAGATAGGATTTTGACATGAGACTTAACACATAAGATAAAAGGATTGACGGGGAAGAATAATGTGGGTTCAGAGGAGGCAGGAGACGAGTGAATGAAGTGTTAATTATAAAACAGTTGCGTGGGAGGTTTGAGAACTAAGCGAAAGAGCTGTATTCTTCATATGATAAAAATTGCAATAAGTATAATGTGGGAGGGCGTGTTGATAAAGCGTGGTGTATAACATACTTTTTCTGAGAACCAACTATAGTCGATTTTTTTAAACCTGGCAAACTTGCACTTAACTTGCACTTAGCTGCTTGTCGCTGATTGGATGAATGTCGTGTTGTCCGAATCTCTCAGTTCTGTTTTCACACTGTTTCAGAATTGTGATTATACGGCCATAGATTGAGATAAGAGCCAAATTATGTAATGTTATGTAAATACCTGTTGTAATAAACTTAAGTATTAAGAAGTTACATACCAAATTATTATATAATAGTTAACAGTTATGAAACAGCACTCTCCGAAGCTGTAGACTTGAAATATGTTTCAAACGCATGAACTTTAATGTTTAAATTTCTAGCTAGGTTTTTAGCGCAATCATGCCATTGGTGGTTTGGGAAAAACAAAACGTATTTATTGTACATTGCTGAAGGTTGTATAACACTTAAGAACAAAATACTACGTAGAAAATGTAAGCTTGCCGAAATATTTGGGGTGGAGGAGTTGAAAAAGGAACAGCCGACGAGTTGTCGTCTGCACACACCACCATCATCAATCAGCTTAGAATCGGCTATCGAGCAGTTGGCTCAATGTCGTCGATTTCACCCATTTCAGCCATGGCCACAAGAGACGATATGGAACAAAGCAGAGATGAAGGCACTTCAAACACAAGGCATATGCATGCTGCT
>NC_061106.1:30700328-30710328 GCF_015104395.2 Macrobrachium nipponense
AGGTTAAATGGCTAATATTTCTTGGATAGCTTTTGATATGTCACAGGCATCAGTTAAAATGAACGCTTGTGCCTCTTTCAAAGACCAAAAGAGACCATTTTATTGGTTGTTGGTACAGTAGATAGGCTTTGAGATGCCACAGGCTCATTGCCCAAATAGTTACTTATACATATATTTATGCATGTATTTTTCTCTATACAATTATGTTAATTGAAACCTTAAATTTTGTAAATTGCAGCGGTCATAGTAAAAGGCTTAATTAAGCACAGCTGGCAATTTAGTGTGCTACCGTAAATTAGGACAATGTTAGAAACACTCGGTGCTTCAGTAGCACGGAATTCCAGGCGCTGATTTAAAAGTTGTTTACGAAAAACAATATTTCGTGGACTCTGATTTGCATAGTAGGTTATTTCAGTCCTATCTCATATTTGGATGACCTCAATCCCGCTTATACAACAATCGTACCAACACGATCACTTTGCCTCTGAAATCATAATTCATAGTCACTTAAAAACAACGAAATCTCATTTTCTTTTTTTTTCATAAATAACTCGGAAGAAAATACATTTTGCTCTTGGTTCTTCAAAGAGTTTTTAAATTCTTTGAGTTCTTTCGTTGTCTCCTTCCTCTGTCCCCGCTATTCAGTGCTAGATATTGCGCTGTTAGAGGTTTCAGCTACCATTTACCGTTGATTTCTGTATGCAGGAATTCTAACTTTGGTACTATTATTCCGAACGTATGATCTTAGGCCTACCTGTCAGCCTTTACCCGTTTGGTTTGGAGGATTGGCTTCACAGTTATAATCATCCTTTCCCTGTTATCTCCGTAGGGGTGTAGTGCCGTCAGTGCACCTCGCGTGGTGCACTGTATACGCCTTACTTTGCAGAGTCCCATCGGCCTCCAGCTGCAATATTTTTCATTCCATTTACTGTACCTCCGTTCATATTCTTTTCTTCCATCTGACTTTCCACCTTCTCCTAAAAGCTGTTTCCCTTCGTTGCACCTTTCAGACTTTCTTACTGTCTGTTTCATCTAAGTGCTGAATGACCTCATAGGTCCCAGTGATTGGCCCATAGCTTCAGTTCTGTAGTCTATATTCTATATTTTTTTCATCCTCTGCTATACACTTTTTTTACAATAACTAGAAATATATATATGTATATGTATATGCATATACATCTATTTATACGTATATGTGTATATTATATGTACCTACATAATATACATATATGTATAGCTATACATGTGTATAAAGGTACACAACAACTCTTTATTGAACATACATAGCGAATGTCTCCAATACTCAACCAGTGAGTTACGCCAGAGGGTGTGTTTCTTTGTGTCTCTGTTGTGAGTGTTGATCTGTGTGTATGTTTGTATAGAGTACAAAGAGAGAAAAATACCAGCATCAAAGAGGTTCGGGTGTTTTTATTCTTAGAAATTATATACACAGACAAAACAATAATGGTGGTAATTCCCCTCGACACATAAATAATGTCACAATATTAATCCTCATTTGGAAAATAAAATAATGTACATAGATTACACAGTATAGTCAGTTATATATATATTATATAATAAGAGGTCGCAAGTATACAAGCTACGTCGACATGATAGTATTTACAATTTAAAACACTTTTCATTCATCGATATTTTGTGATTTTGAAGCTTGATGGAGTATCCTTTGAAAATATATATTTCACGGTTGTAAGTTTTATGTCAGGTGTATGTATGTCTGTTTGTATTTATGTGTGTGCGTGTGTTCATGTGCGTGTGAATGTGATAGAGAGCGTATATTTGTAATGCATGTTTGTGACTGATTATGACACTTTGATATACACTTATATACATATATCCATGTACACTTATATACACACGTTTTAGATCAACGAGTGTTTGACTATATATATATATATGTGTGTGTGTGTGTGTGTGTGTGTGTGTAGTTTATGTTGTGCGTTCGCGCTTTTGTGTCTTTTTATTTATTTTTTTATCGTAATTGGCAATTAAATGGGAGGAATTCTGAATATGATCTCGAGTAGACCTCAATAGGAATCAGTGTCGTAAACTGAGTTAAACACAAAAGTCAGGCTTTTGCTATGTTTAAAAAGCTCACTTTTTTTTTCATAACCCGGAAGATGGTATTTGCTAAGTCATATCTATCCTCACTCGCAAGAGTTTTTTTTTTTTTTTTACCAAAGTGTTTTTAGGTAAACATACGCAGTCATGACTTCAGGACTCGAGAAAATAATTCTTCCACCAATTACGATTGCAACTTCTAGCCTGTTCGCGAGCAGAAGAATGAGTTATCCCATTTGCTTGCGCGCACCGGAGGAGACGTATATAAGTGTAATTTATAAAATCTTTAAATATGTTATATATGTGGCTTCATGAGGTACGAATTAGTTCAGTTTTAAAATGGTTTTCTTGTTTTCTCGTTTTTACCGTATACGTGGATAAGTGTCTTTTCGACCAGATTTTCATGAACAGGTAGGAACACTCGAATGCTCGGCTATGAAAGGCCTTCAGAAATGATATGGGATGCCCACAATACATCGTACTTGATCACTCTTTCCCGTAATGCCACAAGTAAGTTTCAATTGTCTTTTCTTCGGCCTCAAGGTATGTTTATCACATAAAAGAGCATCTATGCCTATTCGCGCCATAGTTCAAAAATATTCACAGGACAAGTGCAGAACACTTCTTCCTCCACACGGTTTAATAGGCCTACTCTTATGCCTCTTCCGCTTTATTCACAGATACGCTGCCTGTGAAAGTTTGGGTCTGTAGGAGTTTGGTACACTTTTCATGGAGAATAAATGCTTATACCTCAGTTGGTTACGTACTTCGTCTCTCGTCCAACCAACTAACCAACCCCGTTTGTTTTTGCATTGTTAAGTAACACAAAGTAGCGCACAAAAAATGGAGCGTTCCGCTCTGAGAAACATCGTCAGGTCCTTGAAGATTTCTAAACTAGCACAGTTGAAAATTAACGTCTCCGTTCACTGTCACTGATTATCCCTTGGGTAAGATTTCGTGATTTTTGAGAGATTCGTTAACACTAACACCACATTCATGCTTGAGTCTTCTTACTTTTCTGATCACCACGCCCTCGCGAACGCAAAGAGCACCGGCGCCATGCTCACTAAACTTGTTGTGGCCGCTGATAATTCTGCAAGAAAAAGGAAAAAAAACGTCACACAAATATTGTGGCAATTATACATCTGCTCATAGTTGACAATAAATATATGTATAATGCTTATTGCACATACAATTTTCGCCGTCTGAATGAGAAATGGGAGAACCTGTGTCAAACGGAATGATCAATGATCTTAGTCTAAGAAAACTCATTCTCACATGTGTCAATGTAATGGGAAAGTAAATCCGCAGTAGTATGACTGCGTGGTTGTGTTATTTAAAATAATATATAAAGCAAGGAGGACCGTGCAGGTAATCGAAAGCTTTCTGCTGTATATATTTTAAAAAACACAATGAAACAGTCATACTATTGGGGCTTTACTTTCCCAATGATCTTAGTGTACACACTGGGACTTAACATCATTATAGAACTAACTTGCGACTACGCAAGGAAGCATAATGTAATGCTAAGATGAACTAATCATATATTTCGGAAAACTTTATGAATGTCTGATCCCTTACCAAAGAGGTTCCTATATCTGGTCAACCATGTCTTATAACACCCTGTCATCAAGTCGACCCTTAAAATCAGTCTGATGACAGAACGCAGTCAGACGCAAAACCATCTTTTTTTCATTTACCTCATTCACAGCGAGTATGACCCGAGTGTTGTTATTACCACAAACATTTTAAAAGAATTGCATAGCTGTAAGTCACATAAAGTCTACATGATGTATACAGTAGCTTGTTTTATGTGTCAGCTGGAATATCTAGAAAAACATTGTAGTAAGTCTAGGTCTTCCTACAGATGCTCCTAAATTAAAAGAAGTTTATGAAAGGCAACAAGCCCTGCTCTTACAACGCAGCCTTATCTTTAAAAACTGTCCTATAAGTGACATTGTATTTGTCATTTTCTTCTATGTCTCTTACTTAGCTTCGCACTACTGGGGGCTGAAAAGCAACCTTACTACTGTTGGCTAAAAATGCAACCTTAAAATGTGGCTGAAAATGCACCTTACTAACTGTGCTAAATAAAAATGCACCTTACAAACTGTGGCTGAAAATGCACCTTACTAAACTGTGGCTGAAAAATGGCACCTTACTAACCTGTGGCTAAAAAGCCACCTTAAAACTGTGGCTGATGCCCACCTTAACAAAATGTGCTACCTAAAAATGCACCTTACAAACTGTGGCTGAAAATGCACCTTACTAACTGTGGCTAAAAATGCACCTTACTAACTGTGGCTGAAAATGCACCTTACTAACTGTGGCTAAAAATGCACCTCTTACAAATTTGGCTGAAAATGCACCTTAACTAAATCGTGGCTATAAAAAGGCACACTTACAAACTGTGGCTGAAAAAATGCACCCTTACTAAACTAGTGGTGAAAATGCACCTTACTAACTGTGGCTAAAAAATGCACCCTTAAAATACTGTGGTGAAAAGCACCTTTACGAACTGTGGCTAAAAATGCACCTTACTAACTGTGGCTAAAAATGCACCTTACAAACTGTGGCTGAAAATGCACCTTACTAACTGTGGCTAAAAATGCACCTTACAAACTGTGGCTGAAAATGCACCTTACTAACTGTGGCTAAAAATGCACCTTACAAACTGTGGCTGAAAATGCACCTTTACTAACGTGGCCTGAAAATGCACCTTTACAAACTGTGGCCTAAAAAAAAGATGCACACTTTACTAACTGGTTGCCTTTTAAAAATGTACCTTACTAACTGAGGCCCTTTTTTTAAAAATGCACCTTACTAACTAGTGGTGAAAATTGCACCTTACTACTGTGGCTAAAACATGAAACATTTACTAACTGTGGCCTGAAAATGAACCTTACTAACTGTGGCTGAAAAAAACTTGCACATTACTACTAAACTGTGGCCCCTAAAAAAAAATGCACCTTTACAAACTGTGGCTTGTGGAAAATGCACCTTACTTAACGTGGCTGAACACTGCCACCTTTTTTTTTTGTTTTACAAAAACTGTGTGGCTGTAAAAAATAAAATGCATCCTTACTAACTGTGGCTTAAAATGTACCATTACTTAAAACTGTGTGTGGCCTAAAAATGGCACCTTTACTAAAAACTGTTCCCCTATGGGCCTGAAAATTGCACATTAACAAACTGTGGCTTTCAAATAAAATGGCACCTTTAAAACTAACGTTGGCCTGAAAAAAATGCACCTTAACTAACTGTGGCTGAAATGCACTTTACTAACTGCGTGGCTAAAAATGACCTTACAAACTTGGCGGAAATGGGCACCTATAACTGGGGCTAAAAAGCACCTTACTAACTTGGGCTGAAAATGGCACCTTACTAAAAACTGTGGCTGAAAACACCTTACTAAACTGGTGGCTAAAAATGCACCTTTACAAACTGTGGCTGAAAATGCCACCTTATTAAAACTGTGGCTGAAAAATGGCACCTTACAAACGTGTTGGCTGAAATGCACCTTACTAACTGTGGGCTTAAAAATGCACCATTACAAACTGTGGGGCTGAATTAAAATGCACCTTACAAACTGTGGCTTGAAAAATGCACCTTAATAAACTGTTGGCTAAAAATGCCACCTTACTAACTGTGGCGAAAAATGCACCCTTACTAACTGGGTCTGAAAATGCCCTTACCTTACAAACTGTGGGCCTAAAAATGCACCTTACTAAACATGTGGCTTGAAAATGCAACCTTACTAACTGAGGCTTAAAAATGCACCTTACTAAACTGTGGCTGAAAATGCACCTACTTAATAACTGGGCTAAAAATGCAACCTTAACAAAATGTAACTAAAAATCGGCACCTTACAACTGTACTAAAAATGCAACCTTACTAAAAACTTGTGGCTGAAAATGCCACCTTACTAACCTGTGGCTGAAAAATGCCACCTTACTAAACTGTGGCTTGAAAAATGCACCTTACTAACTGTGGCTGAAAAATGCACCTTAACAAAACTGTGGCCTGAAAATGCCACCTTACTAACTGTGGCCTTAAAATTGCAACCTTAACTAACTGTGGCCTTAAAAAGCACCTTACTAAACTGTGGCTGAAAATGCACCTTACTAACTTGTGGCTTAAAAATGTTACCTAACTAACTTGGCTTAAATGGCACCCACTTACTAACCGTGGCTTAAAATGCACCTTACTAAACTGTTGGCTTGAAAAATGGCAACCTTACTAACTGTGGCTGAAAAATGCACCTTACTAAAACTGTGGCGAAAAATGCACCTTACTAAACTGTGGCTGGAAAAATCGCCACCCTTACTAAACTGTGGTGAAAATGCACCTTACTAACTGTTGGCAAAAAAAGCACCTTACAAACGTGGCTGCACACACCTTCTTGGCTAAAATGCACCTTACAACTGGTGGCTAAATGCACCTTACTAAATGTGGCTTAAAATGCACCTTCAACTGTGGGGATCACTTACAACTGGTGGCTAAAAATGGCATTACAACTGTGGCTTAAAAATGCACCTTACTAATGTGCTTAAAAATGCAGCCTTACAAACTGTGGCTAAAAATGCCACCTTAAACTGTGGCTAAAAATGCAACTTACCTTAAAACTGTGGCTAAAATGCAACTGACCTAACTGTGGCTTAAAATGCAACTTAAAACACCTAACGTGGACAATGCCAAAAATTAACAAAAACTGTGGCTAAAATGCCAAGTACCTTAACTGTGGCTGAAAATGCACCTTGCTAACTGTGGCTTAAAATGCACCTTACTAACTGTGGCTGAAAATGCACCTTACTAACTGTGGCTTAAAATGCACCTTACTAACTGTGGCTTAAAATGCACCTTACTAACTGTGGCTGAAAATGCACCTTACTAACTGTGGCTTAAAATGCACCTTACTAACTGTGGCTTAAAATGCACCTTACTAACTGTGGCTGAAAATGCACCAACATTGCAAAGGTTTCATATCCACTGGTGAACTAAATGACAATGTTAGAATTAACAGTAGTGCTAACCTTTCCAGTACTTGATTTTAATGAAGATGACACATAGAGAAATTCTTTTGTAATTCGACACTAAAACGCCTAAAACAAAGCGAATCGCAGACCTAATTTCGATACATGAAGTCGAACACAATAATTGCGTAGGTTCTTACTATAGGCCGATGATGCCCTTCCTTCCATGACGGAGGCATGGTAGGGCATGTCTCCCATGATGAGAGTCTCGCTGCTGTCCCAGTATATGTCCAAGATTTGCGCTATGCATTTCACGCTGACGAACCCCTGGCGCATCATTCTTGGTCTGAGGGCGAAGCGTAGGCCTAAGACGGCTGTCTCGAGGCCAGTGGAGGAGTCCTCGCGACTCTTGTAGTGCACTAACCATGATGGGTCAGCCTGTTGGGGGAAAACTTTCTCTTTAGTTTCATCCAAAAGTTATTAAATAAATAATGCCCACCAACTCACACACGTAAATGCAGTGGCGTCGCTATTGGTGGGGCCAGGTGATGGCCGAGCATCCCACCCCCCAATCAGATGCTTGAACCAAGACCATGAGATATCTCGGCGGTCTTGCTTGAACCCCCACTGGCCCCCCGGTTGAAATTTACATTACAGAATTTGACACATTTGCATATAGTATTAAGAGTTGAAAATTGGTTGAAAATTGAGCTCTATGATTTCAAATACAGGTTTACTAATTACTTATACTATTATCTTCCTTCATTCACTTGGATATATACATTCGAGAATATTCTATTTTACTAATTAGTTTTGTGTCATTTCCTATAGCCTCCACAAAGAATGTCTTGGCCACACCTAGGCACCCCCACTGTGGAATGCCAGATACGCCATTGCATACATGTGTGTGCTTAAGTGTGTATTTATCTATGATAGCGACCATAACCTAACAACTTCTTCATACTGTTTTTTTTTAAATGTTCATTGCTTAAAAGCCTTGAAGCCCAGATGAAGTAAAAATAAAGAAATCCAAGCTTCCAGTGGTGAGATTCGAACTCATCCACGATGGCTTGGGAAGAGAGTGAGGTAAAGCATTTAAGACTGTACTAAAAAGGTAGTCCAAGGAATGTAAATAAATTGAGAGGTGGTCTTTTATATATATATAGATATATATATATATATATATATATATATATATATATATATATATATATATATATACATATCAGAACATAGGATTACAACCATATGACCTGTTCTGATATGTCACAAAAAGATAAACAAATAAATTATTATAGCTTAGGGTTCTGGATATACATTGATGTAGTGCAAAGAAGATTATGTATAATAGTTAATTTGTTTAGGGAGGGAACGCTTAATTTTTTTGGCTCTTAGTAAGACAAATTTGAAGGGACAGTGTAGCATCAATGGAAGACAAAGGATAATTGTGTCTGTAGTAACACAAGACTGTAGAGCTAGGAGAGTAGTTGCACTTTGAGCTGATACTACAAGACTCTGGGATTGGAATGAAAATGAGCACAAAGATGTCACTTTAAGGATTACCAGGTGAGATTGTGGATAGGGAAAAAGCTGCAATAGCAAATGTTAATTATCCAAAAAGGGAGAAGACTGGGAGTAAATGAGTGTTCTTGGTAAAGTCTGAATCTGTACCTTATTGGATCTGGAGTATTGGAAAGGATGGTTGTGCTGGGGAATTTAAATGCAATAGTAAGTAGGTATGAAGTTACTGCAATAAATGAAGATAGGGTAAATATTTAGGAAATGTTCTTCGAAAGACATGCGACGGTATGTATAAGCTTTGAAAGTAATTAGTAAGTTGAATACGGTATGAATGGATCTAGAAAAGTTTTGGGGTGAATCATATTGGTGAAGATGAAATCCAATCCAAAGGATGTTGAGGGCAAATGGAATGGGCTACAACCAGTTACCAGAAATTCAAAGTTTTCATGATGGAGATGAAATTTTTGTTAGAATATGTGGACAGGAGGGTCTACATATTCTAATGTCTGGTGGCTTTCTAGATGTAGCAATGTGAGAAGTAAGAGGAACGACAGTAGATTTAGATGCAATTTGTAGGATGAGAAAATAGATCATGAGTGGACTGTGGAATGTCTGATGATGCTGGGAAACAACAGCACTGTCTGGGGACTGTGAAGAGGAAGCCATAGAACTACTTTAAGAGTTTGAAATTATTGGAAGAGAAAGAAACGCTAATTTGAAGACAGTCTGAGGAGAAATCAGAATGAAACCAAAAGAATATTGGATAAATAGGATGAAAGGGAACCTCAATTTCCTGGAAATACAAGAGTTGGAGGAAGATTGAAGCACATGGAATTGTGGGTGTGAGAAGTACTGGAGAGAAGGACTTTGATATCTCGGGAATGTAGGAGTTTGTGGAAGAATGGGGTACATGGTGTGGTAAGGTTTATTATGTCTTTTGTTTAAGTATATAAAACGGCTATGTAAAAGAAATTTTCTGCGTAGAGTGTTCAACACAATACAGTAAAGAAGGATGAATGTGGGAGAGCGTATTCCCTGGAACTAACTCCTTATTAAGGGGAGACGGTTAGTCTAAACAAAGAGCACGTGTTGACATGCTGACAAATGGAAGAACCCATTTTTATTTGGCAAGATGGTTTTCATTGTGTTTCATCATTTGCTCATAAACCAAAAGTCACCTGCTCATTGTTGACTAGGAATGTGAGGGTGGAGGGCGGCTGAGAATGAGGTGAGGAACAATTCAGGCGAACCTCTTCATGCAGCTGGTAATTAGGCCGAGTTCCAGTGATAAGTGGCTTATCATCTGGGAGATCTGTTGGAAAATACAGGAAGCAATTAATTATATCCCTTTTCAACTGAAGTCAATTTCTCGTTATTAATTTGTCATTTGTTTGAATAGGTCAACAGAGAACACGAAGTGAAAGAAG
>NC_061106.1:30715328-30725328 GCF_015104395.2 Macrobrachium nipponense
GAATTTTACCCAGATGCAAAAGGGGGTGGGTATGGGGTAGATGGCTAGGGCAAACTGAGAGTGGGCGTGGTAACAAACTCTTTAAGAACCGCTGATATTGTAGTTAGTGTATGACATCTCATCTATTAAAATTCTGTGTTCCAGATTCCACAATCGCGAAGAGAGGTAGTGTCAACTTTTAAGCTTTGGGATTATTAATGTGTCTTTGATATCAGAGCATCTAAATTTTACTTAGATGTAACTGAGAAGGAGAAGTTCGATTAGCCAAGTCCATTTGTCAATGAATTCTAGAACCAAGATTAAATTTGGATTTGTCTTCTGTACCTGTGGAGTTTTTGTTTTTTCGTTTAATACGTTTGCATGCTAAATGAGTTTGTTATTATGCTGTTGATCACATCTTATGTTTACGTTAAAATTTTTAAAAGATCACCATTTTCTAAGACCTATTCTGCAATAGTTTCCATAGGAAAATATCTGTTATACTTAACCAACCATAAATCTCATGTTAGCAGTGTAACAAAGATGCCATATTTAACGCTGACAAATCTCATTAAAATATTATAGTAGTGATGGGCGGTTAGCTAGCTATGCAAATTTCTAAGCTGAAGCTGACATGCTAAACTGAACAATGATATACACCGCCTATAATATAATTGCTCTCGTACCCATCTCAGGTATACCTGAGGTCATATTGGCAGGATGCTGTCACAACTCTGACGTTTCATATTGTCTTGACGTTTAGTTACATAATGTAATATAAATGCCAGTTCTCTCGTATTATTGCTACAGGATGGTTTATTTCAAACCTGATATTGCTACTAGGTTTCATTGACTCCAATATTTTCCAGATACTGACATTCGATTCCGGGACTTTCAATCGTTAGGAGATATTCATTTCCAGTTTTAAAAGATTTTTTCCACTAATTCTTATGATGATTTAAATTTCGGGCAACACGTTTTAAATTTTTCTCCACCCGTCGCATCATCCAGTTTTAGCAATTTTACGCTTACTCCCATGTATATTGTATAGATGATAATGTATTGATAAACCTAATTGCTTCCGTTATCCGAGAAATTAACTTCATACCTCAATCGCCTTCATTCCCATATTCAAAAATTATTTAAAAAGGAAAACTGAAGTTATTCTAACATTTTCGATTAATGTTCAAGTTTGAAAAATGGAAGTAAATTTCATTCATATGATAAATTGTAGTTCCGTAAGATATGTAACCACTAATTTTCTTCATTTCTTAAAACCTCAAGTTCACACTCAGCCACTTACTCTAACAGAATTCAGTTTCTCTTTGTTTTCCCCTTGAAGTGAGAGGGATATGTTTGTATTTATTGCTGGATAGAGTGAGGGAGTTTCTTTGCAAAGCAGACGAGTTAGAACGCATTTCAAAACAACTGGAAAATTGATACTTGGTGGTTCGTCCGAAGCGGAAGGATGTTGAGAGTGAGTATTCTGAACGAGAAGCTTCGCCATCTATGGTTGATTATTATATATAATATATATTATTTCTCTTGATGTCTCGGCTAATTAATTTAGAATTATATCTTTTAGTTATCTTGTTAGATTCAATGAAAATAAAACGTAGCTTTAAAAAATGGCCATTTTTAGCTCAGTTCCAATTGCCCGCCTGTAGTTTGTATTGTTTTTCTTATGGATAAAAAGCTAAATAAAGGAAAATCCCTAAATTTAAGTTAATACATAAGATGATAAGAGAGCAGACTAAAACGATAGGCACTGCAACACGATCCCGTACGAGAGAGAGAGAGAGAGAGAGAGAGAGAGAGAGAGAGAGAGAGAGAGAGAGAGAGAGAGAGAGAGAGAAAACAGAAAGTTTCCTGCTATATTTTGATAAATCGGAATATCTCTTGTAAAATATTGAAAATCAAGGAAAAAGCGAGAGATAGAGAGGCGAGTATATGAACTGAGTATTCCAGTTTGAAGAAAATGTGGCCTTACCTGGCCTTGGCAGCAGCTGTTGTGGGACGTTGTTGTCTAGATGTTGTTCGAAATACGGAAAGAAGACTAACGCAAGGATAGTCATCTTGTTTATAGGCTGCCTATTCACTGGTGAGGTTCCTCCTGATTACTGATGATGGAGGTGAACAGCCCAAGGAAATGGAATTGAAGGAGAGAATTTCGGCCTTGCGAGACACCATCCAGTACCAGAGAGAGCAGCAGGTGAACTTTGACAGGATAATTCATCAGCTGCAACAGAGGCTTGACTACTATGAAGAAATTCAGAAGGCGGGCGGAAGGGAAGAACGCGCTTGTGTGATCCAGATAATTAGGAGGCGTTGTAACAACAGGCCTGGCAAGAAAGGGCCCACTTGTTCGAAGCTGCGAAGTTGTTTCTGAAGGAGAACGATCAAGTGACGAGGGAAAATCGGCAGCTGGAAGACAAGATCCACAAGACACACAAGAAAATCTGTAGTTGATGGATTACACAAAGGAAATTGGGCAGAGAAACTATGCCCTATGTGAGAGGATAAGGGTACTGACAGTGCAACTGTCAGGTTGAGAGGCAAGAGAAACTCCTACGACAGAAGGAGAAAGACCTGCAGATAAAGACCGAAGAAGCGGCGCGGATGGCGAGACTCGTCCAGGAACGAAAAGACGCGACCGAAAAGCGCGAATCCGACAGGAAAGACGCCGAGGTCAGGTTCGAGCGCCTGCAGAAGGAAGTGGAAGACCTCACGAAGGAAACGTGTAGACTCCATTGTGAAGTTCAGGGTGCGAAACTCAAGAAGAACGAGCTGAGGTGCCTTCTTGAGGAATGAAATCATCGCTTCAAGTCGCTGGATAGGAAGACCGGAGTCCAGGACGAACGGAACTACAAGTTGGAAGATGAGGTTCGACAGCTGCGAAGAGCGAAGGAGAAATTGGTTTGCCAGCTCAAGAACCTCCAGGGGAATTACAGATGCCTGGAGAAGGACAACGGGAAAATGTAGGAGCAGCTGTCCATCTTAAAAAAAATGTCGCGATCAAGTCAAAGCTGGCCTCACGAAGAGGGATCAGATGTGAAAAATGTGAGGAGAATGTTTGTTGTATGAAAAGTTTTTTTTAATTTAAATCAATAAAGTTTATTTACAAACTGCGATTTTCATTTACACAATACTTTTTTGTAGTAAATTTTGTTATTTACATAATAATTGGAGTTTAACTCGAATTCAAAGGACTTCTTTCATAAATCCATGTGTTACCATTGATTTTAATTTGGAATGGATTTTAGGAGTCAACTGCAATACTTGATTTTATCTTTGAGAAAACTAAAGGTTTCTATTTCATGAAAGTTTTTAACTCTACTATATGAAAAGGTTTTATGTTTATATGTAATAAGTTTGCTTTGTTAATGGTTGCAGGAAATGAAAGTTAGAGGGAAATAAGTATGATAAAATGTTTTCTAAGAGTTTTATTGATTCGTGAGAGGGAAAGGAAAATGGGAAGAATGTAGAAACGGTGAGGAAAATGAGAGGATATGTGGAGTGCCAGGAGTAGAAGTAGAGGATACAGAGAATATTCATGGAGTGCCAGGAGAAGTAAAGGATTCAGAGAAGATACGAGTAGTGCCAGGAGAAAGAGAGGATTCAGAGAAGATTCATGAAGTGCTAGGAGAAGCAGAGGATTCAGAAAAGATTCGTGGATTATCAGAAGAAGAACCAGAGGATTCAGAGATTTTTGGAGTGCCAGGATAAGAAACAGAGGATTCATAGAAGATTCGGCCATGCCAAGAGAAGAAGAAGGGGATTCAGAGAAGCCCCAGGAGAATTAAAAGGATTCAGTGGCATATTCTGGTTCTAGGGTTAAGCAGAGGTGTAGCTATCTGCAGGAACGGCGGGCGATGCCCGCCACGGGTCCCGGGAATGGGCGGGCGAAGCCCACCACGGGTCCTGGGAACGGGCAGGTGGGGCCCGCCACGGGTCCAGGGAACGGGCGGGCGGGGCCCGCCACAGGTCCTGGGAACGGGAACGGGCGGGCGGGGCCCGCCACGGGTCCCGGGAACAGGAACGGGCGGGTGGGGCCCGCCACGGGTCCCGGGAACGGGAACGGGCTGGTGGGGCCCGCCACGGGTCCCGGGAACGGGAACGGGCGGGTGGGGCCCACCACGGGTCCCGGGAACGGGAACGGGCGGGTGGGGCCAGCCACGGGTCCCGGGAACGGGAACGGGCGGGTGGGACCCGCCACGGGTCCCGGGAACGGGAACGGGCGGGTGGGGCCACCCACGGGTCCGTGGGAACGGGCGGGTGGGGCCAGCCAGGTCCCGGGAACGGGAACGGGCGGGTGGGACACGCCACGGGTAGGGAACGGGAACGGGCGGGTGGGGCCCGCCACGGGTCCCGGGAACGGGCGGTGGGTGGGGCCCGCCACGGTCCCGGGAATGGGAACGGGGCGGGTGGGGCCCGCCACGGGTCCCGGGTACGGGAACGGGCGGGTGGGGCCCGCCCGCCACGGGTCCCGGGAACGGGCGGGTGGGGCCCGCCACGGGTCCCGGGAATGGGAACAACGGGTGGGTGGGGCCCGCCACGGGTCCCAGGTACGGGAACGGGCGGGTGGGGCCCGCCACGGGTCCCGGGAACGGGAATTGGCGGGTGGGGCCAGCCACGGGTCCTGGGAACGGGGGAACGGGCGGGTGGGAGCCGCCACGGGTCCCGGGAACGGGAACGGGCGGGGGGTGGGGCCCGCCACGGGTCCGTGGAACGGTCGGGTGGGGACCGCCACGGGCGGGTCTGGGAACGCGCGGGTGGGGCTCGCCACGGGTCCTGGGAGGGTCCCGGGAACGGGAACGCGGCGGGTGCCGGGTTCCCGGGAACGGGAAAGGGAGGGCGAGCCCGGCACGGGACCGGGATGGGGGGCGCGCCCATAGGGGGGGCGAACGGGAAAAGCCCCACTGGGAAACGGGAACGGGCGGGTGGGGCCCGCCACGGGTCCTCCCGGGGACGGGAACGGGCGGGTAGGGCCTGCCACTGGTCCTGGGAACAGGAACGGGCGGGTGGGGCCCTTCCCACAGTCCCGGGAACGGGCGGGCGGGGCCGGCACGGGTCCCGGGAAGGAACGGGAACGGGTGGGTGGGGACTGCCCACGGGTCCCAGGGAACGGGAACGGGCGGGTGGGGAGGGGCACGCCACGGTCCCGGGAAGGGAAACGGGCGGGTGGGGCCCGCCAGGGTGGGGAACCCGAACCAACGGGCCGTGGGGCAGGGTGGGAACGGGAACGGGGGGTGGGGCCAGCCACGGGTCCCGGGAAACGGGCGGTGGGAGCCGCCAGGGTCCCGGGAACGGGAAGGGCGTGGCGGGCCCTGGGAACCGGGAACGGGCGGGAGGGGGGGCCAGCCACAGGGGTTCCCGGGGAACAAAGGGCGGAGGGTTGGGAGCCCGCCTACGGGGTCACCCGGGAAAGGGAACGGGAACCGGGCGGGGTGGGGCCCCGCCACAGGGTCCCGGGAAACTGGGCAGGCGGGGCCCGCCACGGGGTCCCGGGGAACGGAACGGGTGGGTGGGGACTGCCACGGGTCCCAGGAACGGGAACGGGCGGGTGGGGCCCGCCACGGGTCCCGGGAACGGGAAACGGGCGGGTGGGGCCCGCCACGGGTCCCGGGAACGGGAACGGGCGTGGCGGGCCCCGGGAACGGGGAACGGGCGGGTGGGGCCAGCCACGGGTCCCGGGAACGGGAACGGGCGGGTGGGAGCCGCACGGGTCCGGGAACGGGAACGGGCTGGGGTGGGGCCCGCCACGGGTCCTGCGAACGGGCGGGGTGGGGACCGCCACGCGGGTCCCGGGAACGGGCGGGGTGGGGCCCGCCACGGGTCCTGGGAATGGGAGGGCGGAGCCAGCCATAGGTCTTGGGAACGGGCTGGCAGGCGGGCGGGGCCAGCCATTGGTCCGGGAACGGGCAGGCAGGCGGGCGGGGCCAGCCATTGGTCCGGGAACGGTAGGCTTGGGCGGGCGGGGCCAAGCATAGTCGGGAACGGGCATGCGGGCGGGCGGCGGGCGGGCGGGGCCAGCATATGTCTGGGAACGGGCGGGCAGGCGGGGCCCACCAGGTGTCCTGGGACTGGCGGGCGGGGCCAGCCAGGTGTCCCGGGAAGGGCAGGGGACACCCGCCAGGTGTCCCAGGACTGGCGGGCTATGCCAGCCAGGTGTCCCGGGACGGGCGTGCTAGGCCCGCCAGGTGTCCCTTGACGGACGGGCTGGCCCGCCAGGTGTCCCGGGATGGGCGGGCCTGGCCAGCCAGGTGTTCCGGAACGGGTGGGCCTGGCCCACCAGGTGTCCCGGGACGGGCGGGCGTGGCCCGCTAGGTGTTCCGGGACTGGTGTCAGGGGACACCTGGCGGGCCTGGCCCTGGGAAGGGCGGTCGCGGCCTGTCGGGTGGGTGTCCCGTGACAGGCGGTTGAGGCCCGCCGGGTGGGTGTCCCGGGACGGGCGGGCGAGGCCCGCCGGGTGGGTGTCCCGTGACGGGCGGTTGAGGCCTGCCGGGTGTGTTTCCTGGGACGTGCAGGCGAAGCCCACCGGGTGCGTGTCCTGGGACGGGCAGACAAGGCCCGCTGGCCAGGTGGGTTTCCCGGGATGGGCGGGCATGGCCCGCCAAGTGTCCCGGGACTTGCGGGTGAGGTCTGCTCGGTGTCCTTGGACGGGCTGGCCTGGGTGTCCCAGGATGGGCGGGGGTGGCCCGCAGTGTGTCTTGGGACACAATCCTTTCCCCCCTGATTGTATGCAAAAATATTGCACATTCCGTTTCTATTTAAAACTCCGTTTTCCTCTGAAATCTTGCGTTTTTTACTCGTAAAAGCCATTATTAGTACAATAAGATCTCTCCTGATGAGCAAAATTTATAAAATACCGGTAATCACAAATCAACCACAACAAATGAAGCTGTCTGATTCCTATATTATTCCTGTACGGTTGCACTGCAAAGCATAGCAGTGAGTGTAAAAACTGTAAACATCCAACCTTAAAAATAATGATCGATTCTGTGTTTACAATGGTCTTACAAGGGGTTACTGATAACAATGACCCCTCGTACCATCGGTTATTGAGGAGGGGTTGTTGATGGAAACACAAAAGAGAGAGAGAGAGAGAGAAAGAGAGAGAAGTTGTTGGAATATTCAGTTCGAGGCTCTCTCTCTCTCTATCTCTTTCTCTGAGGGCCGCACTATAGCTTATTCATTTTTAGGAGAAAGGCCCGCAATGAAAGCCTTTGAGAGCCGCAGGTTGCACACCCCGGATATATAATATTATATTATATATTATTATATATAAGATATATATATATATATATATATATAATATAACATAATATATATATAAATATATCCCTTATTATTTATTTAAAATTATATATTGTTTAAATTATATATTATATTATATATATATGGTATATATATATATGTAATATATATCTATATATTAGATATATATATAGTGGTATATATATATAGATATAGATATATATAATATATAGCATTATATATATAGATTAGATCCTTATATATTATATATATTATATAGAATTATCTTATATATATATAGATAGTAGTTTATATATTATTATATTTATAACATATATATCTAATTATATATATATATATATCCATACTATATTATATAGACATATAGTTATACATGTATTATATAGATATATTATATTCTATACATTATATATATAGAGATATATATATGTATATATTATAGAAGAGATATTATGTGGTAATATAGATAGTATGGAGAGAGAGAGATAAGATATAATAGATATTCAGTGTAATAATTGAATCATTAGAGATATACAGAAATTATATATGATATAGAATATAATATCTATCTAAAGTATAATATAGTATTAGAATTATACATATATATATATATATATATAATAGATATATATAATTAATGATATGTATAATAATAGACACAATATAGATATAGGAATTATTTATACAGCTAGAGATTATACATATATATATATATATTATATATATACAATGATATTATCATATAGATAGAAAATATATTATGTAGAAATATATGTAATATTGTATATATATATATATATCTAATATAGAAATATAATTATTTTATTAGAAATAAATATATCTATATATATTTATATATATATATATATAATATATATATATATATATATATATATATATATATATATATATTAAACATATACATAGTAGACGTATATGTATGATGTACCCATGTATGAATTATTCATATTCCGTCTATGTGATTATCAATTAAAAACTAAAAAAAAAAAATAAGCTTCGTATCGACTATCATCTTGTTTCCTATTACATTAGCAGAAAGTTTTCTAGATTTTCCATATTTAATTTTTCCTCATCTTTTCCATCGCCTTTGGATATCTGAGTCCGACAATCGGCTTACGCTCCTCGAGGGGTTTTCCAGACGATGATTGTACCTATTAATCCTGGATTGTACGTTCAGCTTAGTCCCAACCAGCATCAAAGCCGATTAGAACCGATGGATAAATGAGGTGGAATAAAGGAGAGGATGTGCTGCGTATAGGGTCACTCACTCCGATATTTTTTTTTTTACGTAATATGTCATTCTCTTAGTTGCAAAAAGCAGGGTGATGCGTTTCGTTTATAATCGAGCATTGCAATATTCCTTGCGAACATATTTAGATCATTCAGTGTCACGCGAAATGCAGGTAGAAGAATTCACGTTTAATATTTATAAAAGACAGAGTATTCGATAAATGACGAAGATGAAGGTGAACTTCTAGGAATATGTGGGCATCATATTAACACAATGTTGAATTTAAAACTATATACTAACGATTATCTTTCTATCTCATTACTGGGTGAGAAAGGAAAAACGAATTACTGTTTATTATTATTATCATTATTATTATTATTATTATTATTATTATTATTATTATTATTATTATTATTATTATTATTATTATTATTATATTATCAGAAGTCGTAATGGAAAGCTCAAGATTGAAGAACCCCTGGCTAAATTGAAGCTGTTTATATTTTGCCCAGGAAAGGGACGCTACCACCCCGTGTTTCTATAAAGTTATCTTATTGCCTATGGAACGGTTCTATGTTGAAAGAAATCTCGGTAACGCTAATATTCAACATTCTCTTAAAAGCATTCGCAACAATGATTCCATAAATGCATAAGGTTGGCTGTAATACCCTAAGAGAGAGAGAGAGAGAGAGAGAGAGAGAGAGAGAGAGAGAGAGAGAGAGAGAGTATATTTTGCTCATCAATTTTCATAGCTGTCATGTTTGGGTCTAAGCAAATTAGAAAATGCTTTTTTGGGTCTTCGCATTAGTGAACCTCTCATGAGACGTGAATACTTCATAACCAGGGATGAGGTATCTATTCCCTTCTTCCACGACCAACGGGCAGTTTGAACAAAAAAAAAAAAAAAAAAAAAAAAAACTTGTCAGCAGTAAAATGTCGCGAGAGCGACCTTTTTTCGAATCCTTGATAAAACTGGTGGTTTGCGTTTTGCATAACTGTCGATCCGTCCCTAAGAGAGAAAGGAAGAAATAAAAATTCGACGTTTCAGCTGGAAAAGTCAGAACAGAGAGACTTCGTCTGTGATGACTCGTCTCTTCTGCCTGCCGACTGAGACGCCAGGGAGATATAATTGTCTCGCGCAATGGTTTTGCCGTAAGTTCAGCAAACTACAATTCGGTATTTTATCATTGGCAGCTAGGATGATGGGAGAATTGTAAGTTAGTAACCGTATATTGGGAAAAAAAGTAAGAGAAATAATGAAAATAATATAATCTGAAAGATACGTTAAAAGAAATATTATTTCGTCTAATTACACAGCTGCTGTATTCAACTCCGACTATACATGTTCTTGTTCAATTTCCTTTGGGTGTTACCGTTCAGAGAATGCGTCTAAAATCCTCAAAAGTAAAGGAAACCATTAATAAATTGCGATAGAAAACCCAACACATCTGTCAGAATATTTTAGAGATTTTACAAAAGGTGTTCCTGAAA
>NC_061106.1:30730328-30752828 GCF_015104395.2 Macrobrachium nipponense
AGGATATCATTCTCCCATGTAACCACTTTAAAAGCATATGTTTTAATCAAGGACAGGGAATTTTTTAGCTGATAATAAGTTCGTTGTCTCGTGGGCTCGAACCATGGAAAACAGGAACTCAGGACTACAGTGACATGCGTTAAACCACGCGGTAGAGCGAATTGGATATTAAAGGACATTTGTAGCTTGATGCCTGTATATAAAATAAGGTCATGTGAAAAAATTCATTATATAACTATATATATATAATATATATATATATATAATATAATATATATATATATTATATATTAGCTATATGGTGCAATTTTTAGCAAAGTCATGTATAGTGTTTTTTAAGTCAAGTTCTATATGGTGTATTGCTTTCAATCAAGTCCCATATGGTGAGTTTTCAGTTAAATCCCTATGGCGTATTTTTTCAGTCAAGTCCTGCACCGTCCATTTTTTAAATCATGCTTCGTGTGGTGTCTTTTTATTTATTTATTTTTAGTCATGTTCTGCATGATATTCTCTACACTCACAATAACAGACACGCAAGTTGTTCAAACTTGATTTCCTACCTTTTCTTTTTCGTCTAAGATATTCCTCCTTTTCTAAATCCATTTCCTTTTCCCCTCTTATTCTCTTCTTGAAAGAACACCCGCTGTTAACCCCATTTATAGAGGCCTCCTTCATCAGCCTTTCAGCGCCAAAACGTCCGAGGAACTTAATGCGAGTTGATGGGACTTCCTGAGGTAAGCCTCGGTATTGTGAAACGGGGAGGAATAAAGAAAAGAGGAGAGAGAGAGAGAGAGAGAGAGAGAGGACCGGACTCCATTAATTATACCAATAAGGATCCTGGTTAATAAGTGACACAGTTGGGGAAACGGTCCTGACAAGACGGTCATTCGAGTTTGAGCGAAGAAGTCAAAGTCGTCTGTCTCGCTCTGTCGTCTCACCACTGGATGGATCTTATGCCTAAGAATTGTTTCTGTTGCGTTTGTTTACAGATTGTTTAAAAATCGCGCTTCTATTCACTTGAGGTACGGAAATGCTTTAAATGAAACTGCCTTAGTAAGTTCAAAATACCTTGACAGATTTATGTTTACACTGATGGTTCTGCTTGCTTTATATTCTGACATTTGTTTCTAATACCTAGATCAAACGTTTCTGGTAAATCACCCTGACAAAAATATATGTAAGTTTCCTTCTTGTTAAGTCACGCGTTTACGAACAGAAAACGTCATTCAATCCCCACTACTCTTGATTCATTTCCTTAGCACTGCTTTTCAGAATTATAACGCGAAAAGAAATTTTTATGTGCGCATCTTTCTGCGTTTTTGTTGTTAGAATTTTTTTCTTCTTTTTTTTTTGGCGGCAGTATAACACAGACCGTTAAAAGCGTTAACGCGGCCCTTAAACGAATCATGTCGTTGAGTCTATTGCGCCTGGTATTTTTATACTTGCCCGTATTATGACGTGAGTGATGAGGTCTTTCCGTTAAGCGTCCCACAGTCCTCCTCCTGCCCGAGTCAATTGCCCCGGTTTAGTAAAAGTCGCCTTGTCTTCCACAACCCCCACCTCCCATTTTTTTTTTTTTTTTTTTTTTTTCATTTCTCCTTTCCTCTACTAGCCTTTGCGTGAGTGTGTGTGTGTGTGTGATCACATGACTCACAATGGTTTATCATTTAACACAGGCACACATATTGTACCTACGATTGTGTGTGTGTGTGTGTAACCCATATGAAATGAATACTTGATATGGGAAAGTAAACTAACAATAGTATGCCTGTTTGATTTTGTTATTCAAAATACATAAAGCTGTATATAAAAAGGTTTATATATATATTTTGAATAACAAAATCAAACAGGCGTACTACTGTGGATTTACTTTCCCATAATATTCGTGTGATTATGAATTTTCTTGGAATGCCTGATATATACACATAGGTAAATCTTAAGAAGTGGGATTTTTCTGAGAGACACAGACGTTTATAAATAAGCAGACACACACACACACACACACACACACACACACACATATATATATATATATATATATATATATATATATATATATATATATATATATATATATAAGCTGGGCTGCTTTTCAAAAGTTGTAGTAAGGAGTCAGTGATAAATGTAAACAGAAAATTTTCCTGGGGTACAAACCCCCAACTATATTAAGATATAATTTCCATGAAAGTAATATCCTGAAACTTACTTTCCACTCACAATATTGTCCCTCAATTTCAGCCGATGAATTCCGCTGTTTTTGAGCTCAGAATTGCACTAGAAATATCTTACAGAAGAATGAAAGGGGAACATCTTAATACACATGGACTGAGCACTCGTGCCTTTCGATTATAAAGTATTCACGGACATTTATAAATACATAATTGCAAATTTCATGTTAATTTGTTACTGGTTGATCATTTATTTGTCCGATTAAATATAGATTTTTTTTTTCTTATTTTATTTATTAAGTTTTTATTTATTTATTTATTTATTTATTTATTTATTTATTTATTTATTTTATTTATTTATTTATTTATTTATTTATTTATTGCATCTACTACTCTCCCCAGAGATAATTTGACACGTGGGTTAATTATATATTCTAATTATCGTCAAATTCTAAACTTCCCAAGAAAATTCTAAACTTTTGAAGCGAAACAATTTATTATTCTTTGATTGGTGGACAGGAAATTTCCTGAGAACTTTTCGATCGTGTAAGTTTTGTACTGTAATACGATTAAACATCAAATTACATCGTGTCAGGGAATGGTTAGCAAAGTAACTTGACCAAGTTACCTACTCTCTCTCTCTCGCTCTCTCTCTCTCTCTCTCTCTCTCAAATTGCAGCCCTCTATCCTCAGTAGTTTATATTTTACTTAAGGTTAAAGTTAGCCATGATCGTGCGTCTTGCACCGCTGTAAGTGCCAATAACGCACGAAACCACCGGGCCGTGGCTGAGTTTCATGGGCTGCGGCTGAGAGTTTCATGGAACTTTATACACTGTATGGAAAACTCGATTGCGCCGAAGATACTTCGGCGCTTTTTGTACTTGCTTCTCATCCATTCAACTTTTTGTGTTCTGTGCATTTCGCTCTGATTTGCGTTTATAGATTCAATTCAGATGTTTAGTATCATTTTGAAGGCCTTATTTTCCTAGAAAAACAAAAACAAAATCCTTTATTTATGTCGACAAGTGCTCCAGAACTTTTCTTTACTCATCTTCAGAGACAATTTCACCTACTTTTCAATCAATTTCTACTTCATTAAGAAGTTATACTTTTAATGGTTCCTCTTAAAATCTAATCAGAACTCCAATGTGGCAGTTTTATAGAAAATTATAGTACGCACGTCCTTGTCAGGTATATAATATTATAATACCAGTCCTTAACGACCGTCTAATGGAGGTTTATTACATATTCAGAATGGCTTTCGTTACTCCAGATCATTCCTCAAAAAAATAAAAAGTGAAACAACTCTGAACGTATTAGGAAGTTTTCGCTAAAAATAAAATTATATTACGCAGTGCTTCTACTTTCAAAACAATAGAGACACGACAACAGAGAGGAATGGGAAGTTGAATTATATGTAAATTCAATATTTCCCCAATATTACTTTTAAAGAAGACACCGTTTTATTTTTTATCGAACCTACGCGAAGTAGACTCAAGGAAAAGCCGCGCTAGTCGGTTGCATCAAAACAAGCGCGAATCTTCTTCTTGCGAGTCCGTACGTCCTTTTAGCTCCCGTTCCGCCCAGATGAGATGAGAGTGACGCCTCATGAATAATGCCTTTGTTACTGCCATAAATTATGGATTTCCCGAAATTACCATAAAGTCATAACCTACATGCATAATGTGCGCCTCGTTACTGCTGTAAAAACTATTGACTTTCTTGTTGAAGTTCAGTTTCACTTAACTCGGGCTCTCTCTCTCTCTCTCTCTCTCTCTCTCTCTCTCATATAGGTCATTCAGCTTGACATTTGACCTAAATTTTATATTCCCTTCCACCTTCTTCAGGAAGTTTTATATTCTCTCGAATCAAGTTCCCTTGAAGTTGTTTGAATTTAGTACTGTGATGAGTCTGACACACGTACTCACACGCACACACAACACAAATACAAATATTTTGGGGGGCCATTTTAGCTGTAAACACACATATGACTGAACTGACTCGTTAGTGCATTTTCAAACTAAATTTATTGGCTGCTATCAAATTAAAATTCATGAGTGGGATCCTCTGGCAATTGCTCACAAAACAACCGATCAAAACATGGGGCGATCCCACAGGAAACCCGTCATATTTCGGGTAAAAAAAAAAAAAAAAAAAAGGAAAAAAAAAAAAAAAAAAAAAAACATTGATAAATGGGGGACCTTTGCGGGTTCGAATTGAACCATTGAAGGTTGTCAACCATTCTTGGACTTTAAGAAAGTGTGTAACTCTAAGGTTTTGAACAGGAGTGTGTAAATCCTACAGAGCTTGCCTTTTGAAGGGAAGCATGATAAATGAAGGAATTCTTTAGATAGACCAGGATAAAAAGAAAGAATCCATTGACCATATTCTGAGGTTATAGAAAATGATTCGTGACTGGGACAAAGGCTAAAATAGATTTGAGTTTCTTAATTAACTGCTCTTCGGCTTCGCAACCCAGCTTCAAGATCAGTTTTATTTTATCATTTTAGATTCGGTTACACAGAGAATTCTGATTTCGATCGGCTATGATACTTAATGCTTTTAACGCTCGTAATATTCAAGTATATAAGTACGGAAGAAATTTGAATACACAGTTCGTATCTTAATGATACATTCTAACTTTTTTTCAAAGGGCAAACTGTTAAATCAGTCCTTTATCAAAATCATCGCGGGCCCTAAAGATCAATTGTAATTTGACAAAATACTATGCGACAAGAAAATGTTAAAAATTATTATTTTTATGATATCGTTATTATCCAATGACACGATCATGATATTAAATTTCCAAAAAAGGAATTCAGAGTCACAATGTTCACCAGAGAATCGTTTTCTTATTATGAGCTTTTTCTTGAATGATGCATTGAAACACCCCCCACACACAAAAAAAAAAAAAATTAAATCAGGTGGTAGTTGTAGAGAAAAGTGGAACTGAAATTGAATTACTCTCTGCCTTTACATAGTACTATTATTAGCTGCTTTGTTCATAGTACTAGACCACCATGGAAATGTGAAATATGAAAAAAAAAATCAAAAATACAACTGTTACAGATTATAATCGTTGGTCGCAAATGACCAAATGTAGTGTTTGTGATGAGCGTAAGTTCTTTCCTTTGCAATAAGCAAATGGGAAAGCTTCAGTGACACGGCCATTAGTTCAAGAGATTAATCCACTTACACGTATGTTGCATGATATGTGCGCATAGCACATACAGAGAGAGAGAGAGAGAGAGAGAGAGCGGGGACCGAGAGAGAGAGAGAGAGAGAGGGTGGGGGTCAGAGAGAGAGAGAGAGAGAGAGGGAGGGTGGCAGAGAGAGAGAGAGGGAGAGAGAGACAGAGAGAGATGCCAAAAATGTGTTAGTTAATCATTCGATAGAGCCACATATGTTGTCCGATATGTGCGCATAACACATACATAGAGAGAGAGAGAGAGAGAGAGAGAGACAGACAGACAGACAGACAGACAGAGTTTCGTTAAAATATGTTAATTAATCATTCGCTTTGGCCACAAACTTTGTAAACACGTATCCTTGAATTTATTAGAGGATGAAACTAGATTAATGAAGAGATAGAGAAAGAATATGTTCAGAATTTTTAAATGAACCTTCAGGCATCATATGAATATTTTGGTCTGTCCTAATCCCCTTTCTACTTGATAAGGTAAAGAAGGGTATATATTTGCCAATATACACCGGGAGGATTGAATATTATCGACGAAAGATTTGAACGAGCCAGAAAGAAATTTGACGTAAGTTTAATCCTTGGCGCTACAGAAAACATATATAAACACAGGACTGACGTTCATCTTATATTGTCGTCCTAGAAACTAACAATGGATTTAATTCGACAGCCAAGGAGCATAAAAACATTATATCAGTCCAAAATCCGAATTATTGAGCTGATGGTAAGAGCAGTCGCCACGTAATCGAAATTAATCATACTTGATGAGTGGAGCAGCACATAAAAAACAAAATACCTCTCATCATGTTTACAATTAATCAGCACGATATTATAGGCCTATGTTTCATCTGTTTTTGCAGAGCTTCCTATTCATTCTCAGAACAATAGAGTCTCTCTCTCTCTCTCTCTCTCTCTCTCTCTCTCTCTCTCTCTCTCTCTCTCTCTCTCTCGACATGAGAGTTGCCTCACTCTGAGGGAGGGCCTGGGGCAACCCGAACGAGAGGTAGGTCTGTAAGATAAGGTCTCTCTCTCTCTCTCTCTCTCTCTCTCTCTCTCTCTCTCTCTCTCTGGTAGACATTAGAATTGCCTCACACTGAGGGACCTGGGGCAACCCGAACGAAAGGTAAGGTCTGTAAGGTAGTTCTCCCCCCCCCCACACCGGCCCCCCCTCTCTCCTCTCTTCCTTCTCTCCCCCCCCCTCTCTCTCTCTCTCTCTCTCTCAGCAATTAATGAAGTTCATTATTAGTTTAGCAGCAAGTAGGCTAGAATATGTACTAAACGTTCAATTTCATATTAGCCGTTTCGATCTGCGATCGTCTCCACATTTATACTACAACAGAGGACTGCCTCTCCTTCTCCTGAATGTGCAGTGGTTTTCATTCCGTTATCACCACGGCCGGAAAATTTATTCAGCACCATTGATGGCAAAAGTCGTTATCTAATAACTCAGACTTTAAGTTGATGACAAAAGGCAAAGCCCGAAATCGCGCTTTTGAGCCGAGATGAAAATTCCCTTCACGTCTAAAGTTATCAAGTCTGATCTTTGTTCCGGCAGGAAAGAAATAATAAAGAATTCCCGTGATATCTCTTTTCAGAATCTGAAATCGAGGATTTGAAAAAAGATATATGTATAATAATATATATATATATATATTATATATATATATAATATATAATATATATTTATAAGATATATATATGTATATATATATGTATTCATTTTTTTTTGTAATTTTACAAAAATGCGGACTACTGATTTGTGATTTGATGAGAGGGGTAATATTACAAGCAGAATGTGTGTGTATGTGTATGTATATACGATATATGTGTATATACACACACACACACACACACATATATATATATATACTTATAATGTATATATATGTATTCATATATATATGTATATATATATATATGTATGTATATATATAGATATATTATATATATTAATATATATTATACATAACATATACATATATATCATATATATATTATATATTTATACATACATACATATACATATTAGACAATAAAGGTGAGAAGAAAGTGAGAAGAGAGAGAGAGAGTGTGTGAGAGAGAGAGAGAGAGAGAGATTGGAGGAGAGGAAAGAATTCAACCTAAGGTCTTCAGCTTGAGTGATGAGGGTCCTTAAGTTGGCATTTATAGGTGTTTCACAGCAACGACTATCGAAATGGTTTCGGCTTTATCACGCCGAGCCAAAATGACTGGACTCTCTCTCTCTCTCTCTCTCTCTCTCTCTCTCTCTCTCTCTCTCTGTCTCTCAGTCTGATATAAATTAATGAACTCATAACGTGTTATCACCATCTTCTGTTCCGATTTTCAATGTGTACAGCACCTGCTCACGACAGAAATAGAGAACCACGTCAGGTAAGTACTGCGCAAGTTCTCATTGAAATCTGAGATTGTCGCGTAGGTGAATGTCGCTATGAAGAGGAGATACAAGATTGATCAATTACATACAGCGTTTCTGAGGAGATACAGGATTGATTAATTAAATAGGGCGTTTTTAAGGAAATACAGGATTGATTAATTACATACAGCGTTTCTGAGGAGATACAGGATTGATTAATGAGATACAGGATTGATTAATTAAATAGAGCGTTTTTAAGGAGATACAGGATCGATTAATTACGTACAGCGTTTTTGAGGAGATACAGGATTGATCAATTACATACAGTTTCTGAGGAGATACAGGATTGATTAATTTGAGGAGATACAGGATTGATTAATTACATACAGCGTTTCTGAGGAGATACAGGATTGATCAATTACATACGGAGTTTTTGATGATATACAGGATTGAATATTTACATACAGCCTTTCTGGAATCTTAGAAACTATAATTCAAGGATCATAGACGCTTGCAATGGGTTAAAAAGGACCTCACTCCTGTTCGCAATGTCTTTATGTTCTTGCAAACGGGTACCCAGTGTCCTTTAACGTGTATTATACATATAAATCTTCCTACTACTTCTTATTTAATGGAAGCCCAAGGTAATAGCAAGGATGGGAACGAACGCGTTTAACAGAGGTTTCACATTTTCGAGAAAGAATTCGCCCGAGCTGAAACGGCCCTTCTCCCAATATGTTCTTCAGCTGTAGACATGACCGAAGGCCAGACATATATTCCTTATCAACCTCCTCCCACGGCTAAACAGAGAGCTTTCGGGTTCTCGTTAACAACGTGCAATAGATAATGAACCAATAGAGGAGAGGACACCCGCGTCCAGTCGTATCGCAGGCGCCAAAATTGGAAACGACACACGGCTTCCGCGACCAATCACTTTTCGATATTGAAAATCTATAAGTGATAATTGCAGCTTGGCAGGCCAGGTATTAGCACAGTCACTGGGGGATAATTCCCCTCATTAAAATGCAGATGATATCTAATTACAAATCTAAGTTAGCCAAGCGTTCTATTGATAAATTCTGTGATAATGGCGGACATCATTTTCCTCGGGCATTTTACGTTTGTTCCTATAATTGATCCGGTCACCGTCACCCCGTTATTGACAAGTTTCCTGTAATGTGACGCGAGTTTATGACACCGATATCTAAAAGCTATAGATGTGCAAGTCTTCTGTCGTCTCTCTGTCTGTCTGTCTGTCTATCTATCTATCTATATGTCCGTCTGTCAGTCGAACACTGGCCTTGCAACGGGATTCTCGCCGGTGCTTTAATCGCTGACTTTTTTCAGAGTGAAATGTCAGGATCGCTAATTTGATAGCGATCATTAACATTTCATAAAACCGTCTATTTTTATAATTCGTAGTATTCATCCTCAGAACAATAGTGTCTCTCTCTCTCTCTCTCTCTCTCTCTCTCTCTCTCTCTCTCTCTCTCTCTCTATCGATCGACGAACAGTTACGCAAAGAAGCTCATTATTAGTTTAGTAGCACGGATGCTATCACAGACAAAACTCTCTCTCTCTCTCTCTCTCTCTCTCTCTCTCTCTCTCTCTCTCTCTTTGAGAAATTGACCAGGACGTGTGTGTCACCATTTGCTACATCGTTTCGTCAATCGTTGAATCCTATACCAATTAAACGTTCGTACAGGAGATCAGTAACAGTTCGCCAATCTTCAAGAATAATAAACGAATCTTTGTAATATCTTACGAACTACTTTCTCAAGAAAGCTAAAATCGTTGATGATTTCTCGGGAGTCTAAAATTATCTCTTAACGTAGCTACATCAGAAATCAAGACGGCCAAACCCCGCCCAAGTGGGAGCATATTCCTTCAAACCTGCAAATGCTCCTCAGTTTCCCCGAGGTCAGCCCACGCACACCAACCACTCCCTCTCTCTTTCCCCACGCAGTTTAGCAGGTGAGCATCACGCCCACGCTCCCAGCGCGCAACTGCTGCTTTGCTTTGACCTGATATCCAACTTCCCACTTCTTTTGTTCGGGAGGACAAGGCAGCAGACTCTCTAATGTCGCATTTCCTCCCGACTTTATTGGACTCAAAGACTTCAAGGATTCCTCTCCTCCCCTCTGAAAGAGGTGCTTGTTTTTTCGCTTGTGGTGGGCGGTTCTCTCTTCGTGCCAAGGGATAATAACTCGTAGCTCAAAGTGCTCGTGATTGGTGGTCGTGGAAAGACCTTAGCAGGATTAGATCGTGACAATTTCATAACGAGGAACAACAGCTGTAGCTGTCTAAAGCGAAGGGAAAACAAATGCTATTTTCATCGTTTTAAGAATTGTAAAATGTTGTTGATGATCGAAGCAGAGAGTTATCCGTTCACGAAGAATATCGAAGCGTTTCTTCATTTCCTTTTTGGAAAATTTAGATGATTTAGGTACCATAGACGAAGACTTGTCACTTTAGTTTCTATGTATAAATATATGTATAAATATATACACTTATATATACTTATATATATGACTGGTAAAAATGTTCTGTTGCAACAGAATTCAGTCTAATAAAAGGAGCCTATAAAAACGGCAAAATATAGAAAGTACTATAGTATTTCAGAGACTGCTGTCTCTCTCTTCGGGTAGGTTCATTACCTACCTGAAGAGAGAGAGACAGCAGTTTTTATGGGCTCCTTTTATTAGACATTATACATGATATATATATATATAATATATATAAATATATCTATATATATATATATATATATATATATATATATATATATATATATATATGTGTGTGTGTGTGTGTGTGTGTGTGTGTGTGTAGTGGGTGTGGTCGTCAGTGTATACATTCATCATAAATTCACTTTCCAGTTCAAAATTCATCCATATACACTAAATAACCTGACCAATCCGGCAACCACCTGCAGAGGAGATTAGAGAGTCGGTCCTAAGACAGATCTGCCTAAATGGAAGTGACTCCCTTGAGGGTATACCGTAGGGTATAAGTGGCAGCAGCGTTCCTCCATCGCCTTTGATGATGGCAACGCTGCTATGCCACGTATTTTTTACAAGTCAGGCGATTGCTAAGATAAGCTCTGGCTGAGCGCCTTTTCCAAATATTATAGTAGATTCACGTCAACTGTGCATTTGATGTTTAGTCCAGTCCCTTACGACGCTCCTGATTGCCTGTTGATAAGCCAATGACAGGGCTGGAAACTCTCAGTCTCGAGAGAGAGAGTTCGCATAGCCAGGATGTATGTTCCACGTCTCCTGAGGGATACGTCTTTCAGGAGGGAGTGGAACATACACCCTGCCTATGTGAACCCCCGAAAGAGACTGAGAGTTTCCAGTCCTGTGATTGGCTTATCAACAGCCAATCAGGAGCGTCGTAAGGGACTGGCCCAGACGTCAAATGCACGGTTGATGTGAATCTACTATAGAAGGTTAATCGCCCTGAGGTTGCTGGTGCCGTTTTTCCATACAACGGTGTTTTGACAGTTCAGAGTAAATTTTCGCCTAGAATG
Organism: Macrobrachium nipponense; assembly: GCF_015104395.2. Classification (NCBI taxonomy): domain Eukaryota; kingdom Metazoa; phylum Arthropoda; class Malacostraca; order Decapoda; family Palaemonidae; genus Macrobrachium; species Macrobrachium nipponense. The sequence goes on from NC_061106.1 coordinate 30,741,602, forward strand.
GTTTTATTAATAATCTTTAAATCTTAAACATAACAGTTGTATTTTGCTATCTTTTTATGCACCTTTGGAGGCAGATGATTTTGGAAAGGGAGTGTCCTGGGGGAGGGGGAGGGGGGGGGGGGGGGGGGGGGGGGGGGAATGACATTCTGACATATGGTGTGAGGGTGCTTGGGGCAAATAAGGTTGAAAACACTTGGAAACACATCTCATTTCTATATCACATCATATCATTAACGCTACTCTATCTGTAATTATTGTAAGAATGATGTGGGGTGGGAGAGAGAGAGAGAGAGAGAGAGAGAGAGAAAATATGATTAATTTATTACTCTATCCCAATTCCCTTTATTGACCAGTAGTCCATATGTGCTATCGTTTTTGGAGAACATCTGCTGCTTAAATATGTATTTATCTCTCTATCTTCCCTTGATAGTGACACCCCCCCCCCCACAAGGGTTTTAACCCTGTATACATCAACCTTTGAGGCGAGTTTAGTACAAACCCGTTGGGGATGACCATAAAAACTGTAAATATCATAATGATAATGACCCCAAGAAATATCATCCCTCTTGAACTCACTCTTTCCACTGTCTTTAGCGCTGAATGACCTGAAGTACCTCAGTAATTGGCTAGACAGCCTACTAAATTTCATATATCAACTACTCAACCATTTCTGCTCATTTTCTTCGCCTCTTTCGTCCTACACATCGTAATTGCCTTCCTCCTCATCCTTGTTATTGCGTTTTTACTCTTCCTCCTTCGCTGGAACTTAACAGACCCCCTGGAAATGGGCGTCTAGATCTCGTAGGAAACGAAGCTTGAAGTTGGCTCTTGAGCGCGTCCAAGACACCGGACGAGCCGAAAGAGAATGCCAGAGATCTATAGCTGGGTCCTGAGACAAGTCCCTTTACAGAGGCCATCAGATTTCGTGAATTTTGGTCTATTTCTGCAGCTCGAATAGTTTTGAGAAATTTGTGTTGTAGTCTTTGGAAAGCTCTTCGCTTTTCGTAATTGCGTTTGAGATTGCGTTGCCTTTTTCAGCGTAGTCAGAACTCTTTGTTTGGTGCGTTAAACCATTTTTTTTTTTTTTTTTTTTTTTGAGAAATTTTGATATAACTTGAAGGTGTTCCATGGATACGAAATGGAACACGACAGGTATTTCCAGTCAATTCTTAAGACCACCGCAGTTTTCCTTTTTTCTCTCTCTCTCTCATTTATCATTTTTACCCTTTTTGTTTGAGGTTAGGGGGTGGGGGGAGGTCGAATACGTTCATGCAATGTTCTCTTGGCGGGCTTCTAAAAAATAAAAAAATAAAATCCTCTGGCACGTCTACATTTGTGCAGATCCAAATATTAGATTGCAATTACATTGAAAAACTTACATCGACAGAGAAGTGGGAAATAGAATGCCTTTGGATATTCATTAATAATGTATACTAACGTTTGTGAATATGCATGCATGCATAATGAATACCAACGCATCATTTCGACAAAGTGCTTTACCGCGAGTTTGTAATGCATGATAAGTTCCCAACTTGCATGAATAATTAAATGCATCATTATTTATCAGAGTTTGCTTGCTGATATAATTTGTTATCGAAATAAATTCCTGGTGAAGAATTCCCTTGTAGGCTTATTCTCATTTTAACAATAGCACATACAGATAACCGCATTAGTATTGGATCCTAATCGAATATTGAATATTAACTTGTTTATTTATCAGGGTTTTTTTTCTGGTCTCTGATCTCGTTTTTCTGTATTTCCCATTCCTTCCTATTACTTCTTTCGTATAAAACAATATTCTTCGGAAGCTTGAATTTCTAGTCAGTGGCAGCTATGGTGGGCTAGCTCCTTATGAATAAAATTCATCTGAATAATAATAATAATAATAATAATAATAATAATAATAATAATAATAATAATAATAATAATAATAATATTATTATTATCATTATTATTAATAACAATAATAAAATCCTCATAGTACCACGAGTCTTCAAATGGAGAAACCAATCCACAGTTATGTAAATAAACAGCTATATTCAAATTTAAAACTTACAGTTTTAAATTTAAATATATGTACATTTACTGTGGATTTGTTTCTCCAATAATTATAATAATAATAATAATAATAATAATGATAGTAGTATATTTAAAGAGGACATATTCTAGGTCATAAACTGAGGAACATCCATACTGCGACCCTCAAGGGTATTAAATCTTAAATAAATATATTATTTTTGAAGGAATAATTAAGTATATAGGTTATAAACTAAAATTCAATAAATAAAGGCAGAACATCTTGATAATGATACCTATTACAGTTTTCTTCAAAACATTTAAAACCGGTTCAACTGGTCAATCATATCTGTGGCATATTTCTCACAAGAGGGACGCTGAGAGGAACCTCAAGCAATGCCTACAGTTCACCAAGTGAGGTGCACTAGCGGCAATGCCCTCCTAATGGGTTATGATTGAAGGAAACGACGAATGAAGGGAAGCTAGTGACAAAAGTAATAAAAGATCTTAAGATTAGGGTCGTCACCTACTCCCAGGTGCTATGGTAGGTTCACATCAACCGTGCATCTGATGTCTAGGCCCGTCCCTTTCGACGCTCCTGATTGACTATTGATAAGTCAGTCACAGGGCTGGAAACTGTCCGTCTCTCGAGAGAGTTCACATAGGCCGAATGTATGTTCCACCTCTCATGGGGAATACCTTTGACAGGCATATCCTTCAGGAGATGTGGAACATACATCCTGCCTATGTGAACTCTCGAGAAAGACTGAGAGTTTCTAGCCCTGTGATTGGCTTATCAACAGCCAATCAGGTGGGTCGTAAGGGACGGGCCTAGACATCAAATGCACGGTTGATGTGACTACTATAGCACTCAACATGGCGCAAGCTCCTGGGACGTGTGTTTAGGACCAAGCTTTCGGGGATCAATTTACGCCCATTTATATGCTGTGGTCGACAAATTATTATATTAATAAACGGTATCTTCGTGCGGCCGTCTAGTTCACATTTACCATACGGATTTCGCACTAGCACCTCGGAGTAGGTTTCTCATATTAGCACCTCGGAGTAGGTTTCTCGTATTAGCACCTCGGAGTAGGTTTCTCGTATTAGCACCTCGGAGTAGGTTTCTCGTATTAGCACCTCGGAGTAGGTTTCTCGTATTAGCACCTCGGAGTAGGTTTCTAGTACTAGCACCTCGGAGTCGGTTTCTCGTATTAGCATCTCGGAGCAGATTTCTCGTATTAGCACCTCGGAGTAGGCTTTCCTCAAATTAAGGCGACCTCGGAGTACGGTTTTCCTCATATTAGCAACCTCGGAGTAGGTTTCTCGTAATTAAGCCCTCGAATTGAGGTTCTTTCCGTATTAGCACCTTCGGAGTAAGGCGATTAGCACGGGATAGGTTTCTCGTATTAGCACCTCGGAGTAGTTTCTCGTATTGAGCACCTCGGAGGATAGGCACCCCCTTTCGGAGTAGGTTTCTCATATAGCACCTCGGAGTAGTTTCCTCATATTAAGCACCTCGGAGTAGGTTTCTCGTATTAGCACCTCGGAGTAGGTTTCTAGTACTAGCACCTTGGAGTAGGTTTCTTTTTTTCGTATAAGCACCAATCGGGAGTAGGGTTTTCTTCGTATTAGCATCCTCGGAGTTAGGTTTCTAGTGACTAGCACCTTGGGAGTAGGTTTTCTCGTATTAGCACCTCGGAGTCAGGTTTTTCTAGTACTTAGCACCTTCGGAGCAGGTTATTTCTCCGTATTTTAGCATCCTCCGGAGGGCAGGTTTCTCGTATTAGCACCTCGGAGTAGGTTTCTAAGTACTAGTCACCTTGGAGTAAGGTTTTTTTCGTATTAGCACCGCCTCGGAGTTAGGTTTTCTACCGGTATTAGCACCTCGGAAAAGTAGGTTTCTTAATTACTAGCACCTTTGGAGTAGGTTTGACTCTTATTTAAGCATCCTTCGGAGGTCAAGGTTTCTAGTACTTAGCAGCCTACGGAGTAGGTTTTCTAGTACGAGCAATCCTTCGGAGCAGGTTTCCTCGTATTAGCAACCTCGGCAGTGTAGGTTTCTCAGACTAGCACCTTCAGGAGTAGGTTTTCTTTTTCGTTATTAGCGAACCTCGGAGCAGGTTTTCTCGTATTAGCACCCCTTTCGGTAAGTAGGTTTCTTTTTAGTACTTAGCACCTTCGGGGAGTAGGTTTTCGAAGTACTTAGCATCATTCGGATGCAGGTTTTCTCGTATTAGCATCCCTCGGAGGATCAGGTTTTCTCGTACTAGCACGCCTTTCGGAGCTAGGTTTCTCGTATTAGCCCTCCGGAGTGGTTTCCTAGTACTTAGCAACCTTGAGTAAGGTTTCTCGTTATTAAGGCTATCTTTCGGAGCCAGGTTTTTCTCGTTATAGCACCGTTTCGGAGTAGGTTTTCTCGTATTAGCACCTTGGAGCAGGTTTTTTTCTAGTATAGCACCTTGGAGTAGGTTTCTCGTATTAGCACCTCGGAGTAGGTTTCTAGTACTAGCACCTCGGAGTAGGTTTCTCGTATTAGCACCTCGGAGTAGGTTTCTAGTACTAGCACCTCGGAGTAGGTTTCTAGTACTAGCATCTCGGAGTAGGTTTCTGTACTAAGCATCTTCGGAGTTAAGGTTTTCTAGTACTTAGCACCCTCGGAGTAGGTTTTCTAGTACTAGCACCTCGGAGTAGTGTTTTTATTACTAGCACCTCGTAGTAGGTTTATTACTAGCAATTCTCGGAGCAGGTTTCTAGTACTAGCAATCTAGGAGTAGGTTCTCGTACTAGCACCTCTGGAGTAAACGGTTTTCTGTAACTAGCACCCGGAGTAGGCATTTAGTACTAGCCCTCGCGTGGTTTCAGTCTAGCACCTCGGAGTAGGTTTCTAGTACTAGCACCTCGGAGTAGGTTTCTAGTACTAGCACCTCGGAGTAGGTTTCTAGTACTAGCACCTCGGAGTAGTTTTCTAGTACTAGCACCTCGGAGTAGGTTTCTCGTACTAGCACCTCGGAGTAGGTTTCTCGTACTAGCACTCGGGAGGTAGGTTTCTAGTACTAACACCTTGGAGGTAGGTTTCTCCGTTACTAGCACCTCGGAGTGTTTTTCTAGTACTAGACCTCGGAAGAGGTTTTCTTTTAGGTATAGCTAAAACCTTCGGAGTAGGTTTTCTAACTACTAGCACCTTCGGAGTAGGTTTTCTAGTACTAAGCACCTCGGAGTAAGGTTTTAGGTACTAAGCACCTCGGAGTAGGTTTATTCTCGTACTAGCACCTCCCCCTCCCCACGGAGTAGGTTTTCTAGTGACTATGCCCCACCGGAGGTAGTAGGTTTTCTAGTACTGAGCACCTTCGGAGTAGGTTAGGTTTCCTAGTACTAGCACCTCGGGAGTAAGGTTTCCTCCGTACTAAAGGCACCTCGGAGTAGGTATTTCTAGTACTACAGCTTAACCCGGAGTAAGGTTTTCTAGTACTAGCACCCGTCGGAGTAAGGTTTCTCAAGTACTAGCACCCTTCGGAAGTAGGGTTTCTAGTACTTAGCACCTCGGAGTAGGTTTTTCTCAGTTACTAGCAACCTTCGGAGTAGGGTTTCGAAGTAACTAAGCCACCTCGGAGTAGGTTTCTTAGTACTAGCACCTCGGAGTAGGTTTCTCGTTACTAGCACCTAGGTAGTTTTCTAAAGGTTTTACGTTATAGCACATCGGAGTAGGCTTTCCTCGATAAGCTAACCTCGAGTAGGTTTCTTTTTTTCCTCGGCATTTAGCACCTCGGAGTAGGTTTCTAGTACTAGCACCTCGGAGTAGGTTTCTCGTATTAGCACTTCGGAGTAGGTTTCTAGTACTAGCACCTCGGAGTAGGTTTCTAGTACTAGCACCTCGGAGTAGGTTTCTAGTACTACGCGGAGTCACCTCGAGTAAGGTTTTTCTTTTAGTACTAGCAATCACCTCGGAGTAGGTTTCTCGTACTAGCACCTCTGAGTAGGTGACGCGTAGCTAACAAGCCATAGTACCACCGGAGAACGTCTGTGTTTGTGAGAGAGAGAGAGAGAGAGAGAGAGAGATAACAGACCATCACGAGAGGGATCCTTGGTTGCACGCTCCTAGGGGCCTCTTCGGAGCCACGAGTTTAATTGTCTCCATGAGGTCAATTACCGAATGGTCGGTTCCCTGTCAGAGAGAGAGAGAGAGAGAGAGCCAGAGAGAGAGAGAGGGTTGTGTCTGAGGGGGCGTCAGATGCGCCACTTCATCTGCAAATCGGATCAGAGCGTTCTCATTGTGTTGGGTTTGATATTCCCCGCCATCAGACCACACACTTCAAGGAGGACTATGGCGCTATTGTGTTGAATATCTCTCCCCGGCTGAAATGCAATTTTGAATCCTCTAGTACACTTACGAGATCGTCGTTCGTTTTGCAGATTCGATTTTTCAAGTTCTTTATAAAAAGGCTTTTGCCTCATATCAGTACCGATTATTAATTTTGGACGCTGATGGTCAAATCATGATCTGTTAAAATGAAGAGTGCCTTAATTACATCTAAAAGGAAATCTGATTGCCTGTTATTTTTCCTATCTATCGCTTGAACTGTTATAAACTTTTATCCAAATCGATATTCCTCGGGTTTTATCTTATCGTTCCTCTAAACTCCAAGTATATTAATAATTTTGCTTTAAAAAACAAAACCTTTAAAGGAATTTTTCCTGGACGATGAGACTCCACCTCTCTCATCAGAAGGTGTAGTAGTAGTGGTAGTAGAAGTAACAGAAATTCACCTTTGTAACGGCTCCTTGTCCCGTTCCTCTTTGCCTGTGGTTGTGATGGTTGAGTTTCATATCCTGGTAATATTTTTTCCTAATTCAACCTTTAAGTGGCATGAAATTGGGATTTGGCTTTGTACCGCTTTTTCTCAACATCGTAACTTATTTATTTTTCGCTTACTCGATTGAGTAAGCCTACTTACTACTTTGTTGTTGTGGTGGTAGTAGCGGTACGATAGGTCTATGGAAGAGCCTAAAAAGGTCTGGAAAAGGTGTTTCGCCTTGAGTTAAAGATACAGGAATTTTACGATAGGATATCTAGGTTTTATTTATTAGAATGAAAATTTAAAAAACAAGCAATGTGCATGGTAAACAGTACAGAAAAATAATTTCTAATAAAATATAGCGTATCTATTTTAATTTTCGTTGGTGAAACAAGGCTGTATTTGACAGTCGATTTCACCACGATCTAATTTACTTTAAACGGAAGGAATAGAATGTTAACAACACATATGTGTGAGGGAAAATCTTTCATGCAACCCGAGTAAGCTGGAGGATGGATCATGCCTTGTTTATCTACTCATTTATTTAATTATTAATTCTATATTTATTTTTGTGGTGAATATTTTATTTAACTTGATCGGAAATTCTTATTACCTATCCTACGGTCAAGATTGCAACCCAAGTTAGCTGCAGGGTGGATCATGTCTTGTTTATCTACTCATTTATTTATTTATTAACTTCTTTATTTATTTTTGTGATGAATATTTTATTTAACTTGGTCGGAAATTCTTATTACTTAATCTACGGTCAAAGTTTCGGTAAACTGTAAGATCATTCATAATATCAAGTAAATGAAGTGTCCGTTCGCGTTCGAATTTCTTCCTCCTGAATGTCTAAACGACTTTAATTAAGGATAAATACATCACTGATATTCGGACATCTATCTATTCCCTCTGCAATTGTAGTATTTTACGTTTCAGGCTCTCTGAAATACTGTACTGCCCCCATGAAACGATTGTTATAGCGGTTAGTCATCCGAAAGCAATACGTCAATCTATAATGATGCAAAAAATTTTCGTGATAATAGTTCAGTTGTGGCTTTTTCATTTGATTAAGTGATTACCGGTGTTATTTATGTATGCAAGATGGTCGGAAAATGTGAACACTGATTGGGAAATCTTTTTAAACAATGTAAGTGTTGTGGAATCTCTTTTAACAACATAAATGTTGCGAAATCCATTTTAACAATTGAGAAGAGAATTCGACATGGGTTATTTTCAGTTTTTGAAAGTCCATAAATGGAAGGGTAACGAAATCCAACAGTTTTCAGAAGAACTGTGAATATTGCAAGAATCTATTTTCTTTCCTAAGGTTGCCTCTTCCCTTAGGGGGGTACAGCTGTCAGTGCACGCCACACGGTGCACTGTAGGTATTACTAAAGGTAGTACTAAAGTGCTCCAGCGCTTGGCTTTGTAGCCAAATTTCTATAGAGAAAGTGGCTTGTAGAGGCCACTTCTGTATTATTTGGAAATTTCGCTTTCCATCCGTTCAGTCGAATCCAGGTAAGATAGTCACAGGTAAGAAAAAGTCACAGAAAAAGTCATAGGGTAAAAATTGGCATCCATCTTCATAGATAGTGACCCCAAAGGGTAAATTTTAACCCGGTATGTATCCTCCTTTGTGGCGTACTTAGTACAAGCCTTTTGGAGATTATCATAAAAACAAAAGACTGTACATATCAAAAGGTAGTGACCCCCAAGAATTATCGTGAATTTTTCCTTGTGACTTTATCACTGGCCACCATAAATTAATATTCACTTTTTCCTGTTACTTTTTCCTAAACAAAATTGTGACTTTTTTCCTGTGACTATTTTCCTAGCCAAAATTGTTAATTCTTTCCAGTGATTTTTTCCTGTTACTTTTTTCCTAGCCAAAATTGTGACATTTTTCCTATGAATTTTTTCTTGTGACTTTCTTCTTAGCCGAAAATGTGACTTTTTTTCCGTGACTTTCTCCCAGCCAAAATTGTGACTTTTTTCCTGTGACTTTCTTCTTAGCCAAAATTGTAAATTTTTTCTTGTGACTTTCGTCTTAGCCGAAATTGTGACTTTTTTCCTGTGACTTTCTTCTTAGCCGAACATGTGACTTTTTTCCTGTGACTTTTTTCCTAGCCAAAATTGTGACTTTTTTTTCCTGTAACTTCTTTCCTAACCAAAATTGTGACTTTTTCCTGTTGACTTTCTCCCAGCCAAAATGGTAACTTTATTCCTGTGACTTTCTCTCAGCCAAATTGTGCTTTTCCTGTGACTTCCCGCCCGCCCCCCCCCCCCCCCAAAATTGTGACTTTTTCCTGTGACTTTCTCCCAGCCAAAAATTGTGACTTTCTTCTAAGCCGAAATTGTGACTTTTTTCCTGTGACTTTCTCCCAGCCAAAATTGTGACTTTCTTCTTAGCCGAACATGTGACTTTTTTCCTGTGACTTCTTTCCTAGACCAAAATTGTGAATGTTTCCAATCACCTTTCTTCCTGGCCATAATTGTGACTTTTTTCCTGTTACTTTTTTCTAGCCAAAATTTTTGACTTTTTTCTTTGACTCTTTTCCTTGCCAAAATTGTGACTTTTTTCCTGTGACTTTTTTCTAGCCAAAATTGTGACTTTTTTTTTTTCCTGTGACTCTTTTCCTAGCCAAAATTGTGACTTTATTCCTGTTACTTTTTTCCTAACCAAAATTGTTACTTTTTTCCTGTGATATTTTTCCTAGCCAAAACTGACTTCTTTTCTGTGACTTTTTTCCTAGCCAAAATTGTGATTTGTTTCCTGTGAATTTTTTCCCGAGATTTTTTTTTTTTTTTGGCAACCCCTTCAGTCCTGAATGGCAAAATTTGAAGTCCCTGATTTTGCTTTGTAATTCCCTGTAATTCCTTCAGATCTTCTTCTTCCTAGCTTTAACCTATTTTTATATGGGGTCGCCGTTGTGAATGGGTCGTCTCCATCGATTTCTGTCCTGTTATGGTTCTCGTTAATACCTTTCCATAACATATCTTCCCCTACACAATCACGCCATCTCTTTCTTGGTCTTCCCTTCTTCTTTCTACCCAGCACTTCCATTTCCATCGTATGTCTTCCAACATGATGTTCCTCTCTTCGTAACAGGTGTCCATTCCATCGAAGCCCTGTAATTCCTTCAGGTATAGGAGAAATAGCAAAATTTGTCTTTTATTATCAAGGAAAGAAGGACATAGATTTGAAAAAAAAACTAGACGCCGTTATATCAGTCTATTACAGTTGTATTCCACATAGGAAAATGAAAAAGTTATGTCTCAGAAAATGCCCAACAGCTTTTTTCCTTAATAAACGCTCCAAGAAGAGGTCCATTGGAGGACGAAACTGTTGGGCATTTTCTGAGACATACCTTATTCATTTTCCTATGTGGAATACAACTGAATTACTATGTCTTCGTGCCTAAGCTGGTTGTCAACCAAATCTTCATGGCATGGCTAAAAGACACATTTCTTCATCACGATAACTGGTCAACGAAAGGCTCCTTTATCAAATGCTGAATATCGCCTATTATTCTTTTCCTTTATACATCATTTGGTACCCAAAACGCTTAAATGACGCGAACAACTATTTGACTATAAGACTATTCTAGATGAAAGCAGTTTCTTAGCTCCGCCCACATACACAAGCGAGCCGCTCTATAGCTAGGACGATTAATCTATGCAAAACTAAAGTCACTCGGAGTCGTTAATCAAAATGTTGTCATTTCAGCGGGGATTACGTGTCCTCACAACTATGATTAACGAGCTTACTACAGCCGTTCTTCTCCGTTGCAAACGGTCTTTAAACTCCGCCATTGACTTTATAAACTGCGCGCCGCGATGCTCAGCCAGATTGCACGAGAGCAAAATAAAGCCTGAGATTAATATAGTGTTCCGTGCCGTGGGTGGTAAGGTACGCAGCATCATTCATGGCTTAATGGCTCCTTTCATACATCACTTTGTGCACACCAACCTGTCTTACGTATCTCGGTGTCATTCTAAGGAGAGAGAGAGAGAGAGAGAGAGAGAGAGAGAGAGAGAGAGAGAGAGAGATTAATGTTGTATACGAGGATATTTGGAAACTTGGAAAACTTAAGGAGAGAGAGAGAGAGAGAGAGAGAAGAGAGAGAGAGAGAGAGAGACTTAAAGTTGAACAAGAGGATATTTGGAAACTTGGAAATTTAGAGAGAGAGAGAGAGAGAGAGAGATTGGGATATTTAATGTTATAAAAAACGGTACTTAAGAAACCGAAGGGGAGAGAGAGAGAGAGAGAGAGAGGCTTTTAATGAGAGAGAGACAGACTTAAAGTTGTACAAGAGGATATTTGGAAACTTGGAAAACAAAAGGAGAGAGAGAGAGAGAGAGAGAGAAGAGAGAGAGAGAGAGAGATATTTAAAGTTGTATAGGAGGATATT
>NC_061106.1:30760328-30777828 GCF_015104395.2 Macrobrachium nipponense
GGTAGTGCATGATTCGTTCAGTCTTTCTCTACAACGAGTTAGATGCTATTCTCATGGGATCAGGAATACCTGTTTACTTCTATAATAACTGAACAAAAATTGAAAAGTAAATAACGTTTTTTTTTTTTTTTTTTTCAGGATACTATGAGATGTTTCTCAGCGTCTTGATTGTTTGTGAAATATGTAAGGCAAGAAATATCCAAAAACTTAGAAAAGTAACCACAATTGGATGAAAAGATTCCTGTGGCAAATCTACTGACTTCGTTTTACCGTAAAACACAAAAAGACCAAAAAACAATTATCGTTGAAATACCAGGTCTTAATTCCTGCTTATTCTCTCTCTCTCTCTCTCTCTCTCTCTCTCTCTCTCTCTCTCTCTCTCACGAACGCAATAAACGGGATTCACAAACTTCACAGCATTTTCTAGTAATAAGGCGTTTGAAATAAAAGCGTTTGATTCATTTTAACGGGAAAAATACCAGCTACAAAAAAAGACGTTCCGAAATAGAACAAATTATTAACGAGCATAATACCAGGGATAAAAAAAAAAGAGGTTAAAAAATAGACGCAAATTAACGTTTTTTAACGAGCAAAATACCAGCTACAAAAAAAAAGACGTTCCGAAATAGAAACGAATTAATGTTTTTTAACGATCAAAATACCAGCGCCCAAAAAACACGTTCCGAAATAGAAACAAATTAATGTTTATTAACGAGCAAAATACCAGCTACAAAAAAAGACGTTCAAAAATATACGCAAATTAACGTTTTTTAACAAGCAAAATACTAGCTACAAAAAGAACAACATTCCGAAATAGAAGCAAATTAAGGCTTTTTAACGAGCGAAATACCAGCCTACAAAAAAAGAAAGAAAGAAAGAAAGAAAGAAAGGCTAGATAATTACTGCTCAGAGATTACCATCACGGTGCTGCGTTTCCGCTGACACATTCAACGTGGGTTATATCGGTCGCGCTAAGATAGAGCCTTTTGGATCTCGTCTCTTTAAACGAATGCGATGCACAGACAGAGAAAGCAGCAGCAGTGTAGCAGCAGCAGTATAGCAGCAGCCGCCTTCGTCTGAGCCACAAAACAACGAAACGCAATAACGCACTCACACCTTCAGGAAAAAAAAAAAACGGTAAATTCAAAGCAGCAACATAACTGTCCGCAGCCATTTGCATTCTAAGTCAAGTAATTACCTGACAGAATTCGAGTCGCGAAAATATTTCTGGGCCCGAAATTTCCTAAATAGAACCCGAGGACAACGAGCGTTACGTAATTGCCAGAATCCGCCCGAATAAGACCGAGATTATAAAATCTGCGGAAAGGATTAAATATGGATTTCAAATGTAATAATAATAATATTCTGGAGAAGACCCTCACAGTTAGAAAATAAATAATAATAATAATAATAATAATAATAATAATAATAATAATAATAATAATAATAATAATATTTTGGAAGAAGACCCACTTTTAAACAATTTCTATTGAATAAAATGGCAAAAATTCAGCGAATTAATCCTATATTATCTTTACTATTTTCTTAAAGAAAATATATGAGATTAATTCGCTGAATTATGCCATTTTACTCAACAGAATAATAATAATAATAATAATAATAATAATAATAATAATAATAATAATAATAATAAAATAATAATAATAATAGTAATAATAATAATAATAATGATAATGAAGGACACGATCAGGAAAGAATATATGCAGAGACTTAAGGCGATACTCAAGTCAAACTCAACGCCGGAAATATGAATAAAAGCATAAACACATGGGCAGTGCCAGTAATCAGATACAGCGCAGGAATAGTGGAATGGACGAAGGTAGAACTCCGCAGCATAGATCAGATAACCAGGAAACATATGACAATACACAAAGCACTACACCCAAGAGCAAATACGGACAGACTATACATAACACGAAAGGAAGGAGGGCGAGGACTGCTAAGTATAGAGGACTGCGTCAACATCGAGACCTTACCTTACAGACCTTACATCTTGTTCGGGTTGCCCCAGGTCCCTCAGTGTGAGGCACCTCTAATGTCTACCAGAGAGTTGCTAGTACATCTTCCGGTATATCTTGCATCTTCCCAATCTTGGATGGTCTGGGATGCAGTTTAGATATTTGTCGAGCTTATTCTTAAACACATCTACGCTCACTCCTGATATATTCCTCAGATGAGCTGGCAACGCATTGAATAGACGCTGCATTATCGATGCTGGTGCGTAGTGGATTAATGTCCTGTGTGCTTTCCTTATTTTTCCTGGTATAGTTTTGGGCACTATTAATCTACCTCTGCTTGCTCTTTCTGATATTTTTAGTTCCATGATATTTTCTGCTATTCCTTCTATCTGTTTCCATGCCTGAATTATCATGTAGCGTTCTCTTCTCCTTTCTAGACTATATAATTTTTAAGAATTGTACGTCTTTCCCAGTAGTCTAGGTCCTTAACTTCTTCTATTCTAGCTGTTAAAGGACCTTTGTACACTCTCTATTTGTGCATATCCTTTTGATAGTGTGGGTACCATATCATATTGCAATATTCAAGTGGACTACGAACATATGTTTTATAAAGCATAATCATGTGTTCAGCTTTTCTTGTTTTGAAGTGCCGTAACAACATTCCCATTTTTGCTTTACATTTTGCCAACAGAGTTGCTATTTGATCATTGCATAACATGTTCCTATTCATCATCACACCAAGGTCTTTAACTGCTTCCTTATTTGTGATGGTCTCATTATTAGGTCCCTTATATGCATATAGCTTTCTTTCTCTGTCTCCATAATTTATTGATTCAAATTTATCAGAGTTAAATACCATCCTATTTACCTCTGCCCAATCATATACTTTGTTAAGGTCTCTTTGTAGAGCGTTCCTATCTTCATCACAAGTAATTTCTCTACTTATTCTTGTGTCATCTGCGAAACTACTCACTACCGAATCCTTCACATTATTGTCTATGTCTTCAATCATAATAACAAACAGTATTGCAGCTAACACCGTACCTTGCGGCACACCGGATATTACCTTGACTTCATCCGATTTCGTCGTTTGCAATAACTATCTGTTTTCTGTTGTGTAAAAATTCTTTTAACCATCTTCCTACTTTATCCACGATATTGTGTTTTCTAATTTTCTTCGCTTAATATATTATGGTCTACTTTATCAAAAGCTTTTGCAAAGTCTAAATAAACCACATCTGTTTCATTTCCGCTTTTCATATTTTTGAATATGTTCTCACGGTGGACTAACAGTTGGGTTTGTGTACTTTTTCCGGGTACGAAACCATGTTGTCCTTTATTAAACAAATTATTTTTTATTAAATGTTTCATAATATTTTTCTTCATTACCCTTTCATACACTTTCATAATATGTGATGTTAGACTCACAGGCCTATAATTACTTGCCTCTAGTCTTGATCCACTTTTGAAAGTAGGGTAATATATGCTAATTTGTGCTCATCATAAATCTTGCCTGTATCTACACTTTGTCTTAATAATATTGCAAGTGGCTTTGCGATAGAATGAACTACTTTCTTTAACAAAATAGCAGGAATTCCATCAGGCCCTGCAGCAGCTCCATTTTTAATTTCATTAATAGCCTGCACAATATCAGCTTCATTAATATCTAGGGGTGAATTCTCTCTTATATCGTTCTGCCAGTATGTTGCAAATTTCCTTTTTTTCATTCGTTAATCTCCCTTCAATTCTCAGAGGGCCTATTTCTATTCTTCTTTTATTCATCTTCTTCGCATATGAGTATAATAGCTTGGGGTTTTGCTTGATATTTAATAGGGTTTTTTCTTCCAAGTCCCGTTTTTTCATTTTCTTTTGATTGTATAATCTTTTGTTCTGCATTTTCTATCTTACTTTTTAGTTCTATAACTTTCCATGCATTTTTTTCTTTTGCAAGACCTTTTTTCCACTTTCTGATTTTCTGGAACAAGATCCTTCTGTCTCTTGGTATGCATGAATGATGTTTACTTTTCTTCTTCGGTATATATTTTTCCACTATTTCTCCAATATTTTATATAATATCTCCGTATTTACCCTTATGTCATCACTTACGAAAATGTTATCCCAATCTTTGTTTAATCCTTCATTAATTTCTGACCATTTTATATTTTTACTGTAGAAGTTGTATTTTCCATATCCTTCCCACTTTTTCATTTCTTGCTTATCTCTATTTTCACTTGCTTTGGAATGAACTGTTAATTCTATGACATTATGGTCTGAAATACTCGCATTATAAACTATTATTTCTTTAACATAATTCATCTCGTTCACAAATACTAGGTCTAAAGTAGTTTCCTTTCTTGTTGGCAGGTGATTTATTTGTTGAATGTTGTATTCTAGTAGCATATCTAATAGCTTTTCAAATTGCCTCTTATCTTCTGCACTACTATTACTCTCTTTTTTATATGTATAAGTACAACCACAATCTCCTATTCGTTCTTTCCATTCTACGAAAGGAAAGTTGAAGTCACCAGATAGGAGAATAGTCCAGTCCTTGTGATTTCTACATATATCATCCAATTTTTTTCAATTATTAAGTCAAACTTCTTTTAGTATTAGGAGGGGTCTATATATTACTATGTTCATCAATTTTTCAGATTCAAATTCTACCGCTATTAGTTCACATTCTGAGTTACTATATTTCTCATATATTTTTCCTTGTTTTTTGTCTTTCCCATATATTGCGGTTCCCCCTTGATTCCTATTTTTTCTATCTGATCTATAAGTTTGGAACCCTTTTATTTGATCATCATTCCCAGTCTCTTGGGAATACCAGGTTTCACTTATATTCATTATATCTATTTTCTTTTCATTTTGGGTTAGTTCTTCTAAGTACTCTATTTTTCTTTTTGAGTTACTCGTAACTAAACCCTGCGCATTCATCACTATGATGGTTTGCGTGTTTTCTCCTTCATTTAATACTGGTAGTAATAAGGATTTTCCCATGTCTCTTTCCTGTTCTGGTATGTTGTTCTTTTTTTCATTTCCAGAAATTCTGACATTAAAAAATCCAACTTTTCCATAATATTTGGGGGGATCTTCCTTTCATCATAATTATTCATTTTGTGTCTGAATCTGCAATTTTCTCCGTTTCTGCAATATCCTCTTGCATAATAAATACAGTTATTATCTCTTGAGTAGAATTTCGGAGCTGATGCTTTGAAATTTTTTGCTGACACCTCTGCATATCTCACTGGGGCAATATCTGAAAACCAGTGAAGACGAGTGGCTAAAGAGTGCATGGAAAGAAGGACTAATAAAAGTAGACGAAGACCCACAAATATACAGACAGGAGAATGACAAACAGGACAGAGGACTGGCACAACAAACCAATGCACGGACAATACATGAGACAGACTAAAGAACTAGCCAGCGATGACACATGGCAATGGCTACAGAGGGGAGAGCTAGGAAGGAAACTGAAGGAATGATAACAGCGGCACAAGATCAGGCCCTAAGAACCAGATATGTTCAAAGAACGATAGACGGAAATAACATCTCTCCCATATGTACGAAGTGCAATACGAAAAATGAAACCATAAACCACATAGCAAGCGAATGCCCGGCACTTGCACAGAACCAGTACAAAAAGAGACATGATTCAGTAGCAAAAGCCCTCCACTGGAGCCTGTGCAAGAAACATCAGCTGCCTTGCAGTAATAAGTGGTACGAGAACCAACCTGAGGGAATGATAGAAAACGATCAGGCAAAGATCCTCTGGGACTGCGGTATCAGAACAGATAGGGTGATACGTGCAAATAGACCAGACGTGACGTTGATTGACAAAGTCAAGAAGAAAACATCACTTATTGATGTCGCAATACCATGGGACACCAGAGTTGAAGAGAAAGAGAGGGAAAAAATGGATAAGTATCAAATCTGAAAATAGAAATAAGAAGGATATGGGATATGCCAGTGGAAATTGTACCCATAATCTAGAAAAACTAGAGGCTGAAGTAGCTCCAGGACTCATGCAGAAGAGTGTGATCCTAGAAACGGCGCACATAGTAAGAAAAGTGATGGACTCCTAAGGAGGCGGGATGCTACCCGGAACCCCACACTATAAATACCACCCAGTCGAATTGGAGGACTGTGATAGAGCAAAAAAAAAAAAAAATAATAATAATAATAATAATAATAATAATAATAATAATAATAATAATAATAATAATAATAATAATAATATTTTGGAAGACGACCCTCTTCTAAACAAATTCTGTTGAATGAAATGGCAAAATTCAGCGAATTAATCCTATATATTATCTTTTCTATTTTCTTAAAGATAATATATGAGATTAATTCTCTGAATTCTGCCATTTTCTTCAACAGAATAAAATGAATAATAGTAATAATAATAATAATGATAATAATAATAACTTTATTTACAACTGACACTGGTTATTCTACAATCCATATTAAATACATAAAGGTAAAGTAATGACAGATCAGCATTAAAATAAATTCCTAGTAAGTGAATACTAATGTAACAGGTGTTTCTTCAATTTATTCTACAACGAATGTAGAGAGGCAGCACCCTTGATATCTTGTTTGTATGTATGGTGTTTTTACGTTGCATGGAACCAGTGGTTATTCAGCACGGGACCAACGGTTTTACGTGACTTCCGAACCACGTCGAAAGTGAACTTCTATCACCAGAAATACACATCTCTAACCCCACAGTGGAATTTTATATCTTGTGGTAGCTTATTCCACAGGGAAGGAAGGAAAGGCCTTTAGACGGGAACTCCCTTGGGCCGATATCTGTTGTCGCTCTTTTTACAACAATAAATTCACAACCCTAACGAGCATAAACGCCAGTTACTGAGTTAACCACATTAAAATGATACAGACAGCCATTCCGGTAAAATACCTCTTAAAACTTTAAAAATAAGCACAGACTTCGTCAACATACTTGATCTTTAACCTTCAACCATTCTAGTTTTTGTCAGAACAGGAGAAATATGATCATAATTCTTAATATCGCCCATACAACTGTTACTCTAGCAGCTAAAATTACAAGTTTATTTTTTAATTTTGTCGAGATTTTGTTATTCACGCTATCAAAAGCTTCAGAGAGATCCAGTGACACCCTTTAATTTTCTATTTTATTATATATTCCAACAGTTACCTTCAAAAGAGCTGTCTCAGTAGATAATTTAGACCTAAAGCCATGCTGGTGTTCAGATAAAAGACAGTTTTCTACCAAATATTTTGTTAATTGGTTTGCAATAATCCTCTCGAGTACCGTAGACGAAGTAGGTAGCAGTGAGCTTGGCCGATAATTTTTTATGTCATTTCCATCAACGTTTTTAAAAACAGGAATAAGGAAAGGGTATTTCCATAGATCAGGAAAAGTGCTAGTTACGATGGAAGTATTGGTGAGTATTGTGGTGTACAATACTATTATAAATAGTGCATCCTTGTTAATCTCTGAGTAATACCATCAGATCCGCATGGGTTGGAGTTATTTAAATCCGTTAATAGTTAATATAACTATCTCACAGTCTACTGGAGAAGGTATGAATTCACGCGGATTACTTATTGACCAATGACATCGAGCCTCATCCTCGTACGTTTTTTTTTTTTTTTTTCTTATTTTCTTGCATTCGCAAACTACTCATTAAACTCTTCCTCTTTACCGTCAACATCCTGTTTACAGATAGTTGTGCCTCACTGCTAACAATATGGAGCATATTTTGAACTACTTTCCGTGTTTTACGGTTGTTATTTATTGTATCTTTGAATTCTTGTCTGCAGTGTTCTTTTCTCCTAGAGTCCATCATGACTTTTATTTTTTCCCTTCAATTCTCTGAAATTTTCTGCCAGTAATATATTATTTCTTTGGGCTTTAAAGATTTTTCATAACTTCTTTTATATCTTGGGTTACCCAGGGGGGCAGGGAGGGGTCTGTTTGATTTCATTAGTCATCATCGGTGCACATTTGTCAATGCAAGAAACAAACATCAGTGTTTAGTATTTCATTTAACAGGGTGACTTTATTCAGTAACAAGTCGCATAGTGTCTGAGAAGAGTAAAGGAACAGATGACAATGCTAGAAGTAAGTAGGGGAGTAGGCGTATTCGTAAATGAATGACTTGTTTTTATGATGGTATGTGTCAAAGAACCTTTGTGCTATACTATAATATAGTACATGATTTAGTGGAAGTTAACAGTAAATTCTTACTCCTTGGCGAATGTAAAGCGTATTCACAACTCTCTCTCACAAACTAAAGTAAATAATTCCCCTTTAAAGTTATAAGGACGTCCATTTCTCTCTCTCTCTCTCTCTCTCTCTCTCTCTCTCTCTCTCTCTAAAGTGCCGAGCAATTTTATTACGTTCTTAGCCTGGTGGTCTGAGTTAGCAAAATCATCCAGTGCAGAATATAATATAAAAAGGGTTTTCAGTACTTACAATTGAATTCATTTCAACCATCTGAATTTACGGTGAAATCCTGAACCACAAGAAAAACTCATAGCATCCTCGGAAAATCATCAGTGAAATCCTGAATAAGTTCTAGCCAAACACCACAACCAAAACTTGTACCATCCTCGGGAAATCATCAGTGAATACAGAATACACAAGCCTTGACTAAGACTTTGAAACCGCCAGTAAGTCAATTAACCCATCCCAAAAGCGATTGGTAAATATCTTCGCTCATTGCCCGAAGTTCTTATGCAAATTGCCGTGCTGCATCAAAAGGGATGTGGAAAGTCAGGGCTTTGTCATTTCACAAGTTGAACTTGACTGACATTTGCTTACCTAAATAGCAGGGACAAGTCCACGGCTTTATTTCAGCCGAATAAAGCCCAGGGTTAATCAGCTTAATCTCATTTTTTGGTGGGTAGGTCTATGTTTTTTTTCTATCTTTTTTCCAGTCCTTTGTTCTCCTTTTCAACACTGTTTGGCAAATGCCACGTTCCTGGAAGCTACTGTTTATTCATGAATATTCTTGTAAAATTAATGTTGTTCCCCTTTCAAATTCCAAAGTTGATTCTTAAACTGTCAATTATCATAGCATCTTATTACTTATATTTAATACTATCATATTCAGTGATAAATTCAACATTTGTAAAGTTCAATGAAATGCTGATGGCTATTTTAGTAAGGTACGTCCCTAGAAACGTCATCCGGTTCAAGACAAATGGTTTGATGATACATTTAGCCGACCTTACTATGATAATCGGACCGAATTCAACACATGGAGGCGAATCGTTCAAATGAAATTTACACCATTTTTGTCGAGTCTCGCCGTCCTGCGAATAGAATTTACCACGTATCTGAGAGAAGTTAGAATAATTCCTCAAGAAGGAATCACGAAGGAATTGCTCTGCTTCATCTTTGGTGGACCAAACTGGCATCATCTATCTTCCATTCCACTACTACTATAGTAGATCAACCGTGCATTTGATGTCTAGGCCAGTCCCTTACGACGCTCCTGATTGGCTGTTAATAAGCCAATCACAGGGCTGGAAACTCTCAGCCTCTCTCAAGAGTTCACATAGGTAGGATCTCTGCTCCACCTCTCCTGAGGCATATGTCTTTCAGGAGAGGTGGAGCATACATCCTGCCTATGTGAACTCTCTCGAGAGACAGAGTTTCCAGCCCTGTGACTGCCTTATCAGCAGCCAATCAGGAGCGTCGTAAGGGACTGGCCTAGACGTCAAATGCACGGTTGATGTGAATCGACCATAACAGATGATGATAGATTGGTTACTGGCCCTAAGTAAGTGGCTGAACTGCTTCTACGAGCTTTTAAAGATGAGCAGTCAGCTGAGGACTGTCCTCTTTGATACTTGTCATCCTGAGCCTATTCTTACATTTGCATTTCGCTCTAGGGTTGTTAAGAAAATTCTTGATAATCTTCATATTTCCACGGATTTTGAGAAAGCAATTATTTATGAATTTTATGGACCGCAAGAAATTTGTAAGTTCCTCGTTGGACGAGTGGGTTATGTGCTCGCCTACCGATTCTGTGGTCCGAAGTTCGCTCCCCGCTCTGCGAACGCGGAATCAGTGGATTTTATTTCTGGAGATTAGAAATTCATTTCTCGATATGAGGTGATTCGGATCCCACAATAACTTCTTGGTCCCGTTGCTAGGTAGCCAATTGGTTCCTAGCCACGTGAAAAAAAAATATCTCATCCTTCTGGCCAGCCCTAGATGAGCTGTTAATTAGCTCAGTGGTCTGGTTAAACTAAGATATATTTTTTATTAACAAAAATAATTTTTAATGTTCCCAAACTAGAAGTCTAATCTAAATTTCTCTTCTCTTCTAATGATGATTTACGTAAAACAAAAACAAAAAACAAAAAAAAAGTTGTAAAGGTCTTTATCCAAGAATTTCCATTCGTAAACCTTAAAATTATTCCACAAAAATAGAAAGGACAGTAAAGTTCGGGTCTCATTTTCAGATCTAAGGATAGACTGTGTCC
Organism: Macrobrachium nipponense; assembly: GCF_015104395.2. Taxonomy (NCBI): domain Eukaryota; kingdom Metazoa; phylum Arthropoda; class Malacostraca; order Decapoda; family Palaemonidae; genus Macrobrachium; species Macrobrachium nipponense. The sequence continues at coordinate 30,770,795 of NC_061106.1, forward strand.
TTCTCTAACACCTAACATATAACCTTATCCCAAGAGCAATCTGGGAGCCTATGTAGGACGCGATGCAGCTTGCCCAGGCCTGAATGATCAAACATAAGTAATCAATCTATAAAATGTAGATTGATATAAAAAAAAAAACTTTCAAAATAATAGCTGCAACCCAGCATGAGGACGAACTAAATTTTATATCTATTTTCATAAAAGCATTCGCTCCATCGTTAAAAATACGAGAGAGAGAGAGAGAGAGAGAGAGAGAGAGAGAGAGAGAGAGAGAGAGAGAGAGAGAGACATTTGGATTTCGGTAAGAAAAACATTAAATGAAAAAACAGTGACGATCTATAAAAAAATAAATAAATCAAATATTCACTGTTAAATACGAGAGAGAGAGAGACAGAGAGAGAGAGAGAGATTTGGTTTTCGGTAAGCAAAACATTAAATAAATCAGTGACGATGTATAAAATAAATAAATAAATAAATAAAAGATTCGCCGTTAAATACTCGAAGAGAGAGAGAGAGAAGGAGAGGGAGAAGAGTAAGAGAGAGATAGAGAGAGAAGAGAAGAGAGAGAGAGAGAGGAGATTTGGATTTCGGTAAGCAAAAAACATTTAAAAAAAAATCATTGACGATTGTATAAAAATTAATGAAGTAATAAATAAAAGGTTCGCCGTTAAATACTCAAGAGAGAGAGAGAGAGAGAGAGAGAGAGAGATTTGGATTTCGGTAAGCAAAACATTAAATAAATCAGTGACGATGTATAAAATTAATAAATAAATAAATAAAAGATTCGCCGTTAAATACTCGAGAGAGAGAGAGAGAGAGATTTGGATTTCGGTGAGCAAAATATTAATTAAATCAGTGACGATGTATAAAATTAATAAATAAATAAATAAAAGATTTGCCGTTAAATACTCGAGAGAGGAGAGAGAGAGAGAGAGAGAGAGAGAGAGAGAGAGAGATTTTGGATTCGGTAAGCAAAACATTAAATAAATCAGTGACGATATACGAAAAAATAATTAAATAAAAGATTCACCGTTAGATACTCTAGAGAGAGAGAGAGAGAGAGAGAGATTTGGATTTCGGTAAGCAAAACATTTAATAAATCAGTGACGATCTACGAAAAAATAAATAAATAAAAGATTCACCGTCGTATTCACGAGAAAAAAAAAACTTTCCGGGGAACCACGAAGCAGTCTTCTAGCAGAGACGCAACATCCTTAAAGATCGAATTAGCAAACAAGGTCAAAAAAAAAAAAAAAGAGAGAGATCCACTTTACCTTCTACAACTTTCCCAAAGGAAAAGAACCCGAACCGAAAACAAAATCCTGAGTACAAACTCATAACCCGCATAATAGTTTTAAAAGGCAAATGGTCGAAACTTCGGCCAACTTCGAAGTCTTCGCGGCAAATTGAAGCGACCCAGAAAAAAGAAAAGAAATTTCCCTGTAATTGACAGCAGGTCTAAAGACGACGGACTTGCAGGAACTGTTTTTACTTCTCTCTCTCTCTCTCTCTCTCTCTTACCTTGACTTCTGAGGAAATCCTTGAAAGGAAGCGCACTTTTCTCTCTTCGCCAACTAACTAGATTTAGTCAATACTCTTCGTTAAAAAAAATGCAACCACCTCTCTCTCTCTCTCTCTCTCTCTCTCTCTCTCTCTCTCTCTCTCTCTCTCTCTCTCTCTGTCTCACTCTTTCTGCTAACTTCTTATTGGACTCTCTTTTTTTCTCTAACTTGTCTCTCTGTCTCTCACTCTCTCTCTCTCACTTTTTTTTTCTCTCTCTCTCTCTCTCAGCTTTAACGCTTTGCTGAATAAAATTGAAAAAGCAAAATTGATGAGATTTGACAGGGCTTAAGGTAAGTCCCCTTGAAAGGAATACATTGGCAGTAACACAAGTGAGCGGAGAAAGTTTAATGCATTCGCGTAAGAGCGCGATGTCCAACGCATCAATCTGCAAATCCCGCTGGCTAGCGTTGCAGTTTACCCAGTTGCAAGAGTAGTTGGCCTGGAATTGAAACCCCAGATGGTTGTAAATAAAGATGTGGAGACTGAAGCGATGTCTCTTAGAATACAGGATAGGATTTTAAAATGGCTGTGTGGCAACCTAGAGGAACAGCACATTAGTTTCTAACAGTACAGAATTAGGCAACAAATGGACATAAATACAGAGAGAGAGAGAGAGAGAGAGAGAGAGGGAGTTAGCTTTCAGTGGTATCACCTTCCTCTTGTTCATGGCATTACTGTTCGTGGGACTGTTCTAAGTAATTACTCTTGTTAATGCACAAAAGTTGTCTGCTACCTTTCGGCCAAGGTCGTGAATGTCTATTTCATAGACATGCAGGTCATCATAAAATGGTGTTTTATGAGCTCATATCCCGGTGCTTCAAGCAATATAAGTAAGATTCATATTCGCAAGTTTTATAGGATCATTTAGGAGATTTCGGGAGAATGGCCCCGTACTTAACCTTGAGAACTGTTTGCATATGAAAAAAGAAAAGAGAATGAAAATAAGTTTTAGGTCATGTGTATTGAGAAATAAAAACAAAGGGCAATTATGGAGAAATATATCCATAGTTATTACAAATTGGTTCCTTGCCACGAAAAAAAAGAATAAGAAAACTAATCCTTGAGAACTGTTTGCATAATACGAAAAAGAAAAGAGAATGAAAATAAGTTTTATGTCATGTGTATTGAAAAATAAAAACAAAGGGCAACTATGCAGAAATATATCCATAGCTAAGTAACCGTATTACAATTTGGTTCCTTGCCACAAACAAACAAAACAAACAAACAAACAAACCTAATCCTTCGGACCAACCCTAGGAGAGCTGTTAACCAGCTCACTGGTCTGGTTAACCTAAGATATACTTAACTTGAAAATTATGAAAGCTACAATAGCAGAGTTACCATGCATTATCTCCAGATATAATACATTAGATTTATATAATGTGATAACCTATTGTAATAAGTTCTGCCGAGGAGTTTTAGACCAATAGCTTAATAATGGGACAGACAAACAGTCTAAGAAGCTGATAGAAATAAAGAGGAATACAACTTTAATAAGAGAAATGTATGTGTAATATCATTAGCGTTTTAGCCACAAATACTCTTGAGGTTTCTGCTGATGAGAACGTTATTACTATCGATCACAAACAATGATTATCAAGGCTTGTTGAAAGCATTTATCAGTTGTGTCCGCTTGCAGTATGCCGGGCATGACACACTGTAGATGACACTAGAAATTCCATGCAGCTTTCCTTTGACACCAGCTAGACTGCCCTCACCACCTGGCTGTCCAACTTCTCGAAGTTAAACTTGTCCTGGAATTCTCCCCCTCCCCCTTTGTAAAAGCAAATCTTTTAGGCGAAAACTGTGGGAGTCTAGAATTTCGAATCGTGGGTTTCTCGAAAGTAATCTATAACAATAGATATAACCATAGTACTATAATATAGCTAGCATGACTATCATAGCTATAACAAGGACATCGTCGTTGTTGTTGTTATTGTTGTTATTGTTGTTTTCGTTGTTTACAATGGATGCACTTGCAATATTTCTGTATTGCAGTTAATGACGATGTTGCATTGTTCCATGTTGTGTGTTGAGAGCCTTGTGCTTATTTCGAAGCAATTGCAGCCTTATTTATACCTTTCTTTTGCAGCTGCAATTTCTGTGTTTTTTTTTTTTTTTTTTTTTTTGTGATCGGAAGGTGGATAATCAACATGCCAAATTGCATATAACCCCTGTAAGTGTATCCTTGCATTCTTATCCTTTTCCTATAGAATAATTAATATCAAATTATTGCTGTTGTTAGTGCGTCTGCTACACACACACACACACACACACACACACACACACACACACACACATATATATATATATATATATATATATATATATATATATATATATATATATATATATATATATATATATATATATATATAGATATATATATATATGTATATATACTAGATATAAACATATATGTGTGCATATATATACATAGAGAGAGAGAGAGAGAGAGAGAGAGAGAGAGAGAGAGAGAGAGAGAGATACCCGTCACTTAAAACTTCTAGAGCCGAGGGAACGCGTAGTAGCCTCGAAGTTGAAAAATTTCAAGTCGATAAGGAAAAACCGGGAAGGTAAAACAACTGCAAATCTCGATTACGGGGAGTGCCACCAGCTCTTGCTTTCGGTCAAGGAATGCTCAAGTTTCGTTGCAAAGCTGATACGCCTTCCGGTCTACTTTTAGTTTTCTGCCGGCTTTGTCTGTCCGTCCGCACTTTTTTCTCTCCGCCCTCAGCTCTTGAAAACCAGTGGGACTAGAGGGCTGCAATTTGGTACGTTGATCATCCACCCTCCAATCACCAAACGAACCAAATTGAAGCCCTCTAGACTCTGTAGTTTTTATCTTGTTTAAGGTTAAATTTAGCTATAATCGTGCGTCTGGCAAAGATATAGGATAGGCCCCCCACTGCCTTGGTTAAAGTTCCATGGGCCGCTGCTCATACAGCATTACACCGAGGACATCGAAAGATAGATTTATTTTTGGTGGCCTTGATTATAATTAGCTGTACAGAAAACTCGATTCCCTCGACGTATTTTTTACTTGAGTTCATTTTCTGCACTTAAGCTGAAACACACTGGAGACGATGTGATTTGTCTCAGACATATTTTCCTTTTTTCTTTTTTCTTTTTTTTTTTTACTCATTTGGGTGGTTTGTTTCTGAAAGCCTGTTAACCTGAGATGATTTGCTGTTTTTAAAATACAAAACACAGCTTGAAACCTGTCCCCTGTCTGACTAGGACATTCCTGAACTGCGTTTTTCTAACCTACGTAATTGCCATTTATACTCCAGTTTTGCCATAAGCGGAATATTGCATCACTTGAGATGAAAAAGAATCTCTTTTGTTCAGTGATTTGGCCCAATTGTATCTATAAAAAATGGATATTCCTCCCAAAAGAAATAATTGAAAATCTAATATTAAAAATTATATCGACGTTCTGGAAGACTTTGAGCAATTTCTTAAATACAGTATATATATATATATATATATATATATATATATATATATATATATATATATATATATATATATGTGTGTGTGTGTGTGTGTGTGTGTGTGTGTGTGTGTGTGTGTGTGTATCTATCTATATATATTAAGAAATTGCTCAAAGTCCTCAGGAAATCGATATGATTTTAATATTAAATTCTCTGCAAACATTTCTTTTGGTAAAATACTGAGAGGGAATATATATATAATATATATTTATATATATATATATATATATATATATATATATATTATATATTATCTATTTATATATACATATATATACATATATATATGTGTGTCTGTATAAATATAGATTCACACACACATATATATATAATATATATATATAATATATATATATATATATTATAAATATACAGACATATAACAGTAAACGTAATATTAAAATGTCGAATGTATCCCCAGGTAGTAGTCTGAAACGTCTCCAATCGTAATTCAAAGCCAAAGGAAGACTGCTTATCTCCATTTGCAGGATCAGTTATTTCGCATCACGAAAGCATTATCCCCCGAACAGAATGACTAACTATCCGCATTAAACTGACTGAGAACTGAATTAGAAAATGATTCATCAAAAGGAGATTTTCGACATCTCCGAATCGGCAACTCTCGTCTAGCGCACGGGAACGTCTGATGAATATAATTATATATAATCCACGCAACGCTGCAGCGGAATGTTCTCAGTGCATAGTAATGATAACAATTAGATGTTTATTAACAATTATTCATGCATTATGTCAGCGTCCAAAGTATAATCAGCAGCGAGTATCAGGTTTTGAATCGATCGGTGAAATTCTGTCTGAAGCTTCAACATTTGAAATTAATCGAGTTATAAAGTTTACGAAAAATTGTAATATAATTGACAAAACATATATAAAAAATATAAATAAAAAAAAACCCTGTGTGAGCTGATAATCAGCTCAGTGGTCTGGTAAAAATATTTTGATAATAAGTCTTTGGGAATGAAGTTACTATATTCCCACGACATTAAATCTTAACCCTAGTATACGCTGGTGCCCATTTACAGCTGGGTGGAATGGTAGGCGGCATTCTGGGAGCATTCCGCGGACCTAGCAGACGTGAGCTAAATACTTCACCAGTCAGCTACTATAGTACCCACTTTTATTGCACTATTCGCGGTTGGCGGTGTGGTGACTGCTTCTCGATGCCTATCTATGTATCATTGTTTCTATATATCTATCTATACATAGGTACGTACGAATAGATACCCATCTGTAAAGAAGTACTAGGTCTAGGCTACATTCCCCAAAGAAGTAAAGCTATTCTTACTTGTTTATTATTGACGCAGAGCTACAAAGAAGCTGGAGAACGTATACAGGAATAGGTACGCAAATCCTCTACTTTGTGAAGACCCACCTTCCCACGACCTTATCTCACTAACACATTGGAATAGATTATTTTCGAACCTTGTTGTGGAAACTACTTTCCATCATCTCTTCATTCAGGCAGCAACAGCAACAGCAACAGTAGCGAAAGAAAATTATGAATAATATTACGTGTTTAACGTGGAGAGATGAAGTTACTGTTCGTTGATTGCGAGGTAGAATTTAAAATTTCATCGCCATATTAGAGATGGGGGTTAACTGTTCGCAATTTAACCAATGATGAAATATGTGTTACTCGTGAGGCTGTATTTTATCAATCTTTCTGAATCTGTGGATAGGTTCCTTGGTTTGGTTTGTTATTTCGTTGAACTGTTAAAAGAATGTTATTCTAATGTCGTGAGCATTATGAAGAGTTCCTCTACGTGAGTTACATTTTTTTATTACTTTGCTATTTCTTAAACGCGTTTTGAAAATGTCAGTAAAATGGTAGTTTTTAATTTTATTGACTGAAAAATGCTAAAATGCTCCCAACTGCTGATATAAACTATCATATTCAAATTATTACAAATTAAATATCAGGAATATTCCGACTTCCTTCGGTGATCTGTTGAGCAG
>NC_061106.1:30784152-30809598 GCF_015104395.2 Macrobrachium nipponense
TGTGTGTGTATGTATATATAATATATATATATATATATATATATATATATATATATATATATATATATATATATATTATATAATATATATATATATATATATATATATATATATATATATATATATATATATATATATATATAGTATATATATATATATATATATATATGTATATATTATATCTATATATGTAAATACAAAAATACATATCTATATATATATATATATATATATATATATATAGATATATATATATATATGTATGTATATATATATGTATATATCTAGATATGTAAATATAAAAATACATAAATCTATATATATATATATATATATATATATATATATATATATATATATATATATTATATATATATATATATATATATATATATATATATGTATAATATATGTAACATTAAAATAAACTTAAAATTACAATAAGAAATTAAATAAACTTAAAAATTACAATAAAATTTTAAAAATTAAAAAATAATCAGAACGCTAAAATAGGGAATGAGAAGAAAACTACCTATTCATAAAGAAGGAAAGAGCTGAGTGACTAAAAACGGTAAGGTCTGCATACAACGTAAAACCTCACGCCAGAGAGAGAGAGATGACGAGGTGTTGGAGTTTAAACTAGGTGAAAGGTGCTTAATAAACAATGACTCAAGGGTAGTTAGATGGGTAGTTTGTTTTGTGGTGCCAATTATAGAAAAATGTTTCTTTTCGATAGTAACCTTACAACTCTTTGCATGAATTCTTATATTAGAGAACTCGGGATTAGAGATTCTGGACCCAGTTCTATAACTTAATCCCAAATGGCTGTAATAACGGACTTGTAACAGTCTCCGTGAAGAACCAACATAAATACCAAGACATCTTGGGCATTCAAATTTATATATGATATTGGACTTCATGAAATCCTGTAATTTGTCCTTGTAATTAAAAAACCCTCCAATTTTTTGTGGATTCATGGGAATAAGATTAAGTTTCAAAAAACCAAATTCCTTTTCAATAATATTTCTAACTTTTACACGTAAACTGTCTGAATGAATAAATGGGATGGGTGCATACATAGTTAATTTAGGTACATTAAAATTAAGGGTGGGTGCTGACAGATACCTCGTTAGCAATTTTATTAAACAATGTTAAAAACCAGCTTTTTGGGAAACGAGTTTCTTTAACAAAATATTCGGAAAGAAACTCGATTTCAAGATGAAAGGAGAGCCAATCAGATGTGTACCGAAGGGCCCTAAAAACCAAAGTAGATATAGCATTAATCTTAAAATTACGGAAACACGAGCTAAAAAAGTTGTTTCCGAGCCCAGTGAAGGTACTCTTTCTAAAAACACTTGTGTTGAAAAGGTGGTTATCTCTAGTTATTTTTATATCCAAAAAGGCCAGGGAGTCATCTTTCTCATTTTCCAACGTAAATTTAATGTTAGGATGGGCTTCATTTATGTAATCTAAAAAAAGCTGGCATTGCCACGAAAATTTAAATAAGGCAAAAGTATCGTCAACATATCGTCTATAAAAAAAGTGTCTTAAAATTCCCAGGACAATCATTAAGAAAATTCTCCTCCAAATGTCCCATAAAAAAATTTGCAAACAACGGTCCCAAAGGAGAACCCCTGGCAACCCCCTCCGCCTGCAGAAAGAGCTGCTCATTAAAAAACAAAGGTGGCATCTTGCATAGCAAGTTCCAAACACGTTTTAAAAAGTTGTCTATTAAAACCACAGAAAGTCTCATCATTACTAAAAACTTTATCCAAAATGATTTCAATTGTCTGAGAAACAGGGACGTTAGTGAACAATGATTCAACGTCCAAACTAGCCATATATATATATATATATATATATATATATATATATATATATATATATATATATATATATATATATAGATATATATATATATATATATATATATATATATATATATATATATATATATATATATATATATATATATATATATATATATATATATATATGTATTATATATATATATATATATATATATATATATATATATATATATATATATATATATATATATATATATATATATATAAATATATATATATATATATATATATATATATATGTGAATGTACTTCTAAGTATTAGAAAAGATTACAAGATCATCCATATAGGCATGTAGGTTATCCCCTAAAAGTCTCCAAACACTATATTGTAATTGGGGCGCAACGTAAGCCGGAGGCATACGTAAAAATTGATAATGTCCCCTGAGTGTGCTGAAAAAAAAAAACGGTGTATGAGGTACAATCACTTAGGTAATGGTATCAGGTAAAAGCCTTTAAGTAAGTCCAAGTTGGTGAAAAAAATTTATTCTAACCTAACAGAGATAAGATGTCGTCGGTACATCGCACTGGAAACTATCGGGAGTCGTTTCCTTGTTTAAGCGACAGAATCTACGCAGATACGCCAAGTCCGATCTTTTATGGCATGACGTTTGAGGGAAAAATTATATGGGCTTATTTGATTTCCTAATGACTCCTATTACTAACATTTTTCAACTACGTCATTTATCTCTATTTTGAAATTTCATTGAAAGTCTACACGAAGGTACGTATATAGCTTAATGTTTGTCCTTAGACCGTATTTTGTTTTCAATGACATCCGTTTTTCTCCCAGAGATCACTCGCTAGTGGAGAAACTTCCTGGTATTCAGGTAAAAGATAAAAAAAATTCTGCTGAATCACCTCTGCTTGAATGACTTTACGGATATTACTTTAGATAGATTATCAGAGAGATTCATCCACGACTGGTTGGGCGTGATTAAAAATTAGCAACAATAGAAAATGCGATATTTATAACTTCCGTATCCACGATATGTATACTTTTAGGGCTTTGTTCGCGGAAATCGTTATATTTCAGAGTGTCGGGAAGGATTAAAATTTCATTTCCCAGCAAAGTCTTTTTACACGCACTAAGACATTCGAGGGTGCATGCTTCTCGAGATTTTGCGTGCAAATTGCGACTGCGGTTGTGGGAGAATTCTGTTGGGTCATTTGAACAATGTTACGATTTATGAGACAAATGTATAGTTCCTTTATATAAGTTATTATTTGATTAACTGTCTCATTTTTGTTCAAAACGGATTTTAATATGTTTGAAGGTTTATAGGATTTTCCTTTGATAAACACGCCTTATTTTGCAGGATGTAAGATAATATTTTGTATACCCCTAGATGAATCTTACAATTACACTAGATACAGATCAATTTTTTTTATAACTATAGAGGTATCTGTAAGCGCTCGCTTATCCGGACTTCTCATTAGGGAAGTTCGAACAACAGACGGTGAGTCCGTAAATACAAGATATTGCGTGTGCTAAAGAAATAAAACAAGATATTCTAATTTTTACGGCGCGTACAGTTGGGCTTAATCCACCAGTATTTATTATAACTTAATGTATTAAAATTAAAACGAAAACCTGCTCTGATTACTTATACGGTCGTGTGTTTCATAGGAAAAATCCTTTTTAATTCAAAAAGATATTGGTATGAACCAACATCGCTTTTCCCCACTCTGCTAGAGTCGCTTATTGTGTGGAATTTGCTATGTTTTGAACACTTCGGCAGTTTTGACTAACCTTGACCGCTTGACTAGGTGACACAGTAACCGAGTTTGCTTGTTTGATTCTGAAAGGCTACTGTTTCTATTTCTTTTTGTAATAATTAGGATCCTTCTCTTTATTACCATCGGCAACGTATTGTGTGTTTTTAGCATTATGTTGCTGTTACGTATAAAGCAATGAATGATGAAACTATTAGGAACCTGAGCGATTACTAATAACGACAAGTTATCTCTACTGTATTCAATATTAACTGTTTGTACTTCATTCTTTGCTAAAATTTGAAATAGTGAGGGATCCTGGTCAGCGCATTTAGCCTGATGAAAGTTTTTTACAGACATGTTATTCCTTGCAATCCAGCCATATTTTTAAAGTTGAGTTGAGTCATTGAGGTTCGATATTTTATATAACTCAAAAACTCAAGGCTAAAACTGCGATCGGGACTTTGCAAAGGAGCATTTATTGTCATGACCCGAAATAGTGTTACCTCTAATTTATATAGATTTGTACGGGTGTTCCACTTGTTTTTTGTGTGTTTTCTAATCACTACGGTGCTTAACGACCCTACCCATGCATCTGTATAAATACAGACGTCCACTGCGTAAACGCATATTCACTGTTTAATATGATTTGTTACGTAAGGGATTAATAATCACCCAAAATGATAAAGTTAACATAGTATATGATTATGATATTTCAGTAGAACTTCTGGAAACAGACACTCAAAGATAAAAACTCGCAGTAGCGAAATCTCAATGATATAGATAATTTCTGTAAAAAAGTAAGATTAAGAATGTCTCGTAACTTCAGCCACAGGAATAACGAAATTCGACCTGCAAGGAAACACTCAAAGTTACTCCAAATGAATAAAAAATTGTACTTAGCTTGCTTTTGTGGGAAGTCACGGTGTTCCGATAACGACACCCGGCCTGGGGTCCTCCTCTATTTAGCGGACGACCTGGTTTGGCTTCAGTTTCCCCCGTGCGCGTTGTTTCGATGATTCGAGCCCTTGAAAATCCGATGCTGCAGACGCGTTCGGTTTGTTTCTTGCAGTGCCGGAAACGCTCACTAACGATGTTTTCTTGAATGATTCTATTGAGAGACGAAGCTTCCGTTGCCGTAGGAAAAGGACACGTCGGTTTTGTTTCTTGAAGTTATTTACTAACGATGATACTAAGTTGCTTGACGAATCTTGTTGTTTTCTGAAGTCGCTCACTAATGATGATACTAGGTTGCTTGAAGAATCTGCTGCTTTCGTCGTCGTTGACTTCATGATTTATTATTCTGTTTTTTTTCTTCGTAGGACGTTGTAGAGTTCTTCTATCCCACCGCTGCCACCAATATTAGGGCTAGTGCCTTGTATTTTAAGGCGCCCTATGAGGTAATGTTAGACTAGCGATAATCTATAGGCTAAGTCGGTTGGTATTGCACTTCCATCTTCAATGGAGTGTCTGGGGTTTTGTAGATCACTTACGAAGTCGGTATTATCTTTACGACGAGTTTATGTAAACTCATGGTTCGGTGAGGTTCTTGTAGAAAACACAAGGTATAAAAAATAGTATATTCTTCTGAAGTTTTACATGATGAGATCAGATATGATCGTACAAGTCTTCTATGGGACGATAGCTTGATCGCTTCTGCCAATGATGATGGCTAATCCTATTCCTCTACATGATAAAGCTTAGGTAAAGAGGTACAGGTCTTCTAATGACGATAGCTAACACTGTTCTGCCTGTCTACCATCTCTGTTACAAGTTATGAAGGAACAGACAGTAGTTCGAACATATGAACATACTATCAGATGACATAGTTTCATACGAACACACAATCAAATGAGACACGCTACAGATCACGTAGGCCGTTTGAATAATAGGTCGGGGTAGTTGTCTCAAGCAGGGAGCTTGGACTAATGTTTTATAAACAATTGAATGACTACAGGTGACGGCATGTTATCTTAGCTTACATACTTATTGTATACGTCATCTTTAGCGTCTCTAGTCTGATCACATTCCTGCAAGCAATCTGGTTGACCTCTTTAGTTTTAGACTTTTATATATATGGACTAACATTCCATATTTTTATTATGTAAACACTTACATATATATGTATGTATGTATATAGATAGATAGATAGATATATCCATATATATATATATATATATATATATATATATATATATATATATATATATATATATATATATTGTTAGGAACGATTGTTCACTTGGTGGATTGTTGCCGTTTTTGTTTTTAATTGCTGGCGAGTTGACGTCTGTTGGATGGCGTCAAACTTCGTCAGTCAGGTTCTGGAGGGCAGAACGACCAGTCAGGTTCAGAGAGGCAGAGTCTTGGCAGCAGAGCAGCGGAGAGTATCTGAGGACGAGTTGGTGGTTGTATCAACCCTGTCTTGATCGTCCAGTGGTCGAGGAGGACCTCCATACTGTATCTGAGGACGAGATGGTTGTTGTATCAACTCTGTCTTGATCGCCAGCATGCGAGGAGGACGTCCATATTGTTTCCAAGGACGAGGTGGTTGTCGTATCGGCTCTGAATTGATCGTCCGGCATTGGACTGTTGTCCTCATTGTTTGAGGAAGTGTTCCCGTTTTGCTCTGTGTATCATTATGCCGCTTCAGTGGATTTTAATTTTATGTATTATGCTGCCTATTTCTATTGATTATGTTTACAGATTGTGTGTTTTTCATGGCTTTTTTATTGCAGGGGTGGATTTTATTGATTCTTCGACTGGTTTTACATATTATTATTGTTTAGGTTTATAATTTTTGTGTTTTTGCCACCCAGAACCTTGACTCACTGTATATTATGTATTTAACTCTTTGTAAACTAAATTAATTTTAGGGTAACTTTTTGGTTTTGTATGTCCCTCCCTCCTTTGTTTGTCACCTGTCGTCAGTCATTTCAGCCCAATTGCTTATTATTTTTAAGAACCTGTCGATCTCGAGAGTCGAGATCGTAATATATATATATATATATATATATATATATATATATATATATATATATACATAATCTATCTATCTATATATATACTATATATATATATATATATATATATATATATATATATGTATGTGTATATATATATATATATATATATATATATATATATATATATATATAGTATGGAGACAGGAGCAATCACTCAGGGATAGACATATTGGAGTAGGGAGACACGTTCTGTCTTTCATCCATTTATTAGTGCCGACGTTTCGTATCAGCTTCATACATTTTCCAGGCCGAAACGGTTACACATCACTTGCGTATAAGTAAAAAGATACACACAATGTTTACCAACACCAAAATTAAAAACCTTTTAATAAATTAAGAATAAAAACAGAGTAAAAACAGAAACAGAATAACAGTGAAAGAGCTAGGAGCGAATACAGAGAAACAAATTAATTAAAAAATAATAATAATAGAAAAATATATAATAATAATAATAATAATAATAATAATAATAATAATAGAACGAACAAGACACCTACCCACAGCGGTAGCGTAAGGAGAACTGACACGAAAAATTGTTATGGAAGGGAGTGTAAACAAAACAACAGGTAATTAGGCAATAAACAATTGGGTGGAAGACGACTGGTGGTTAAGAGAAGGTACAGTTAACTTAATCATTATTGATTCAAGGGTGGTTAGTTCGTCTATATGTCGGGTTCTTCCTACAATATTAAAATGACTGGCATCTATGTGTGTTTTGCAACTTTTACTGTGATTTCTTATGTTAGATTGTTCTGGATTTGATAGTCGACTACCCGTTCTATAGCTAATTACAAGTTAAGGATAAGATCAGCCCCCTGTTTGCCCCCGGTGTCGTTTATTAGTATAATTGTCCCAGATGTGATCTCGGCACTTACATCGGTTGCACCAGGAGGCTGCTAAAAGTCCGAATTTCCTCTCATCAAGGAATTAGCTATAGAACGGGTAGTCGACTATCAAATCCAGAACAATCTAACATAAGATATAAGTATCTTTTTACTTATACGCAATTGATGTGTAATCGTTTCAGCCTGGAAAATGTATCAAGCTGATACGAAACGTCGGCGCTAATAAATGGATGAAAGACAGAACGCGTCTCCCTACTCCAATATTATGTATATATATATATATAAGTCATATCACATTTCCGCGATTCATATACATATATCGAGCTACAATGTATATATAGATATATATATAATATATATATATATATATATATATATATATAAATATATATATATAATATATATATATATATATACATATATATCTATATATCATATATATATATATATATATATATATATATATATATATATATATATAGATATACTATATGTATATGATATATATATATAGATAGATAGATATACAATATATATATGTTTATATATATATATATATATACTATATATATGTGTGTGTGTGTGTGTGTGTGTGTGTGTGTGTGTGTGTGTGTGTGTGTGTGTGTGTGTGTGTGTAAGTAGACGTAACGTGCAGGTTATCATCAAAAAAGAAAATGTCTGCGATGACAAACCGGGAGCGACTGGAATAATAAAGTAATAATATTGACGGAAACTTAAAGCAACATTTACCGCATCAACAATATCCAAATTTAAAAGGTGACCCAATCTACTTTCTAATTTGCTTTCAAACTCCAAAACTTTTTCGAAAGGCAAAACGCAAGGGTGCATTTAAACAGAAATATCTTCTAACATTACTAATGATCCCCTTTTGAGTCTCTGCTCCGGCTACGAGCTATATATTAATTAATATATATTTCCTCTCATTTATAGATAATTGATTATATATTCCTTTTCATTTTTTAGATTCTGTGCATCGGCGTTATAATTGTAAATTTAACTCTAAATTTATTTGGCAATGAATATAGAATAGGTTTTCTTAATTCACTTCAGTCCATATTAATGTTCGTTCATTTCAGCACATTTTGCTCTTAGAGAAATGTACGTAACATTCATTATTAGTACATTCAGCACATTAGTGATCAAGCGAAGATCGAACACAAGGGAAAAAGATAGATAAGGGTTACGCGTGACATCCTTTAATACTTAAATTAACAATCGAGAAAGACTGATAAATACTACACTTGAATAATATGGCAAAGTAGCCAATAGAAAAAAACTAGACAAAGACAGTTAACATTGAATGTCAATTATGCACCAAAATTTCAACGAAATGAACCAGATCAAAAACCCAATCTAAGTTACTCTAAGATAGAAAAGCAAAGCATAAATTATTATCAGCAAGAATCATAACCAATATATATATATTATATATATATATATATATATATATATATATATATATATATATATATGTATATATATATATAGTATTATATATATATATATATAGATATATATTATATTAATATATAATATATATATATATATATATATATATATATATATATATAAGGACTCAAGCGAAAGAGAGATTAAATGCCCTTCCAAACTAGGGGCAAATACGCGGAGGGCAAGAGGCACTGTTACCAATTTTGTGGGTGGATGGCGATCACGAGTTTGGTCCAAGTCATAGTTTCGCCTGCCTGTGCCTACTGCCTGCCTTGGACTGTCTGATCTGGTAACACTGTTTAAGGGCGCGGGAATTACGGGACTGTCTTTCCTCCTCGTGTAGAGAGAATTAAAATCACCAGCTTATTTTTACCGATTGTAGACACTATTTAATCGAACTCTCTTCAATTCATACTAATCACAGATCAGTGGCGTGGTCGGTATGTTGTTGGCGTACCACCTCGGTAGCCGCGAGTTCGATTCTCGAGCATTCCACTGAGGGGTTAGAGGCGCGTATTTCTGGTGATAGAATTCCACTCTCGACGTGGTTCGGAAGTCACGTAAAGCCGTTGGTCCCGTTGCTGAATAACCACTGGTTCCATTCAACGTAACACGATAAAAACAAACAACCAAATAATACTAAACACAGAGAACCACATAGAATTTCAAACGTTTCCCCAGATTGGATGGTATGTTCTCATATCAACGTATTTTTAGCGCGGCTCTACAAAGGTAGTTGGCCTTCTCTCTATTGCTTATATTTCTTTTTGAAGGCAATTATTTTAAAAATAGTGGCTTTTCCCAGAATCTTTAAATCCGTATCTTGGTAATGTCTATTTCATTACAGTTTCAACATCTTTTAATATCAGTCTTGAAATTTAACATTTCTTTTTAAGATTCGCAATTTAACAACCTCAAGTAGAATTGATATTTCAGAAGTAAAAAAAAAAAACATAGAAAAATGAATGACATGTAAAGCATAATGAATGAACATAGGAAATCAAAGGTTAAAAAATAACTCATGAAGGTGGATAAAGAAATAATAATGAGTATCAAATATAATACGCACTGCAACTTGCTAACTGTCTCCTTAGAAAGGATGAGTCGCATAAAATCAGAAATAGCTCAGCTCAAGAAGAACAAATTGTTTAAACAACAACTGCCTGTTACGGACCGAGAGAGAGGTCCGCTCTAAGTTCGATATGAAAATAAACAAAAAGAATTCAACACAAAAAGGAGAACTAAAATTGCAGACGTCTTCTTGACTCCGTATTGCAGAAAGCAATGTCTACTCTTGATACTTGAAGGGCAGGAAGTCCTCAAAACCTCTTGTAGAACGCTACTTCCCTGAAGTCTTGCTCTACATCGAAATGCCTCGGTCATCCACTCCCGGACGACTTGACCAGAATTCGACCCAACTCTCGAGCGCCTTTTTCTCTCTGATCCTTCGTCTGTTCCTTCTTCTCTTATCTCTCTTTGATGATCTCTGCTGCTGATCTCTCACTGTGACTCTTACTGATGATCTCTGCTCTCTCACTGATCTTATCTGTATTTATACGGCAACCTGGGGGCGTGGCCTACCAACTAACGTCACAGGCTCCCGAGATTACCAGAATGTGTTAGAAGAATCCCGACGAAGTATTGCATCATATTTCGCTGCATTTTCTGACGACGTGACGGCGTGTCGCATTCCACAACACTCCTGCCGATTCTAGAACCATCATGAAACAGGCACCTCCAACACATGCGCGAAAACCTCTGTGCTGCAGAACTTCTCGAAGAAGATGCGTTTTCTTTTCCCTTAACCATGACACGTCCCCCCAAAACGAAAAAAATGAAATCAACTTATTTTATTTTTTTCTAAAGAGAAACAAGAATTAAACAGCAGGGGAATAATTCTGCATCAAGTTTTAACACTTCTTCATTCACTCAACCACTCATGCCAAAACAGAAAACGGTCATTAGGCTACTCATTCTGAAAACTCTAGAGAGGCTATTAGCTATCACATTATCCTTTCCTCTTACCTTTCCGTTTTCTGAACTCTAATTGAAAACTTCAAAATTCTTAAGTAATTCTGAATTTTCTCAAAACACCATTGCATGGGCGGGGGCCACGTTTACATCCATCCACTTTGCTCTACTTTTACCCATATCAATTACATAATGTATATTTCCCCTCTTCTCTAACACTGAAAAAGGACTTTCGAACTTATAAGGTAAAGCGGAACCTTCTTTCTGGACTAGTACTAAAACTTTATCTCTTACACACAAACTTCTCATTTCTGCACTAAGATCATGTTTCCCTCGACATCCACTCGCGTTCTCTTTCACTAGTTCCAAGCGCTTCCGTTCTCCCCTTACTTCTAGGCAAAGGTCCAACCATATTGTTAACTACATTCTCAAAAGATTCGCCTACTGAAGGAATATTACACAACGGAGCTCTGGGAATTACTTGATTCGGTTTCCCGGCAATTTGGCATTCATGACAGCTTAAAACATACCTCTTTACGTCACTCTTCATTTTAGGCCAAAAGTACTCCCTGCTAATACACCTGAAAGTTTTATTTACTCCTAAACACTAGCTCACGAAGCTTCCTAGGAACCACTAATTGTTCGGTGATTTCTCCTTTACTACCTGACTTAGGAGGACAAACATAACAACACAAAACTTTAAACAAAAAGTTTCCTTACACACATCATCGAGATCATCATCCAGCTCACATTAAAAAATTCGGGTTAGTGTCTAATCCTCTCTCTGAAAGTTGACTAGCTCATCCTTATCCGAAAGATTAGTGCCTAAGTCATCACCGTAACGAGTACTAGATACTTGTACATTTACTACGTTACTCTCGACAGCTACACCTTCCGTTTAGCTATCACTGTCAACAATAGAGTTAGGTTTCTCAGCCACACTCATACCAAGATCAACCTCGCCACCTCTATCACACTCATTCGAATCCACGAACTCACTCACATTCGAATCCATGCACTCACTCTCGTTCTAATCCACGAACTCACTCTTGTTTGAATCCATGAACAAATTATGACCGTAGTCTATGTCTGTATCTAAACCTGACCTAGTTACTACTATTTCAGGCACTGGAATCTCACCCACAACAGGATTCACATTCTTGGATAGAGCTAAGTAATTACCGACAATAATGTCAATGCCATCAATGGGCAAACTGTCAGCAGCTGCAAGTTTCATTTCTCCTGACACTACCTGATTTTCTAAATTCAACTTCAACAAAGGACAAAGAACACAAGTGTTAGGAAATCCACCTAACAGGACTTTTTCTTCCATATTGATTTCTGCCCTGTTTGGCACACTCTCTCTCCTAATCAGTGAGACAGCAGCTCCTGTGTCTCGAAGCAAGACTACTTCTCTCGAACCTACTCCTCCAAGAGAGGAAACTACGCCTTCTGACAGAAATTCACCAAAAAATTTCCTAGTTTCTCTCATCACATCATTCCTACTTGATGAAAGGTTAACTAGAGACACTGGTTTCTTAACGTCCTTCCTTTTTACTGCACAATTTCTTGCTAAATGCCCTTTCCTATTACATCGGAAACAAGTTCATTCTGAGCCACTAGATGCCACTTTACTCTTACAAACCTTAGACGTATGACCAGGTTTTCCACATGTATAACAGGAATAGTCACTTTTACTCGCATTGCTAATACTAGAACTGAAACCTTTACTGCTTTGTACTCTACCAGACGAAGGATCATTTCATTTCTTACTAACACTCAAATTATGAGTTAGACTAAATCCGTCAGCTAACCTAGATGCTCCTGCAAAAGATACTTCTCGCCTATTTTCTATATAAAGCTTAATCTCAGGGGATACATTATCTTTGAGGTTTTCTAGCAACACTAAGTTCTTCAAACCATCAAAATCCTCAACTTTAGCAGAAGTTAACTAATCAAAAAACAGCCTTTCTAGCTTCTTACCGTATTCTTCATACGTAATATTTTCGTCCTTTCCCAAATTCCTAAATTTCTTACGGTACGCCTCCTGTACTAGCCTATACGCACTAAGAACAGTTTCTTTCACAATAGGCTATCATAATCATCACATTCCTCCCTAGACATGCAACTATACACAGTAAGTGCCCTACCACTCAAAACTACTGTAAATATAAAGTCCACATTTCTTTAGGAAAACCTACTCTTTCCACTAATTACTCAAAACACATGAAATATTTCGTTACATCTTCCTCATCAAACTTTGCTACTAATTTCAGCACTGCATTCATACCTAACCTATCAGTTTCATTTTCGTTCTGGCCTGACTGACTGTTAAGAGTGCTTTGTCTTAACAGAGCGATGTCCAACTTATGCATACATTCTTTCTCTCTTTCTTCCTGCTCATGCATACGTTCTTTCTCTCTTTCTTGTTGCTGCATTTCTCTCTCAGCTGCTCTTTCCTCTCTCTCAGCCGCTCTTTCATCTCTCTCATACTTTTCCCTTTCTTTCCTTTCAACATACTCACTGAGATCATTCCGCTCTAGGCCTAGGAGCTTACCCGACTCAATAAACTCTTTCACCATCTCACTCATTCTGGTTCTTTCTATATTCTCCCTGTTTCAAACTGTTACAGTGCTGAACATCCTGGCAAGATCACCACAATGTTACAGACCGAGAGAGAGGTCTGCTCCAAGTTCGATATGAAAATAAACAAAAAGAATTCAACACCAACAGTTGAAACTGGGGATACGAATATAGAAAGATACACAAACACAACAAAGGTTTGTTTACAAGCTTACTAACAAAGATGAATGCAGAATAGTGTCTCCTATTTACATAACACAAGTAAAATCTTACAATGCGTGAACTGGGGAAACAGTGAGGTATTGCAAATAATTGCTGGCCAGTTTTGCGCTGTCGGAGATCTATGCTCAAAACGGCGGCTTCACAAAATGAGAACTGAAATTGCAGACGTCTTCTTGACTCCGTATTGCAGAAAACAATGTCTACTCTTGATACTCGAACGACAGGAAGTCCTAAAAACTTCTTGTAGAACGCTACTTCCCTGAAGTCTTGCTCTACGTCGAAATGCCTCGGTCGTCCACTCCCGGACGACTTGACCAGAATTCGACCCAACTCTCGAGCGCCTTTTTCTTTCTGATCCTTCGTCTGTTCCTTCTTCTTTTATCTCTCTCTGATGATCTCTGCTGCTGATCTCTCACTGTGACTCTTACTGATGATCTCTACTCTTTCACTGATCTCATCTGTCCTACCTCGTCAATCGTATTCATACGGCAACCTGGGGGCGTGGCCTACCAACTAACGTCACAGGCTCCCGAGATTACCAGAACGTCTTAGAAGAATCCGGACGAAATATTGCATCATATTTCGCTGCATTTTCTGACGACGTGATGGCTTGTCGTGTTCCAGAACACTCCTGCCGATTCTAGAACCATCATGAAAACAGGCACCTCCAACACATGCGCGAAAGCCTCCGTGGTGCAGAACTTCTCGAAGAAGATGCATTTTCTTTTCCCTTAACTTTGCTATAAAGCAATTGAGAAAGGTTGCGTTCAGACAGTGTGCATTCAAGTATTCAGATCCATACCGTCCTTTTTGGGCAAGAAGCCTTAACAAGCGACATACAATCATTTACTAGCTAGTTACTTTTTCCCAGTTCAAAATTTTGGAAGAGAGAGGCAAGCAGAAAACTATCGTTCGTCTGGAACAGGAGATAATGACAGAGGGGAGGATGGCGAAAGGATTTGAGAAAGCTGCCCAGTTTTAAACATGAGTTTCTATTCCTATTTCTCAATGAGAAAATTAGCAAGTTGCAGTACGTATTATATTTGATATAGATTATTATTTCTTTATCCACCTGCACGAGTTATTTTTAAACCTATGATTTCCTGTGTTTATTCATTATGCTTTGCATGTCATTCTTTTTTTCTACCTGGTTTTACGAACAAGGAAAAGAGATTAATGCCTCACCAAAATAAAAATAAAAAATAAAAAATGTGACGCCAGTGCAAGACATGTGTCGGTCAAACATTATCTCTTCGTGTACTCCTCATTCTTTCCTTTTATTATTGACTAAGGTTGTTGCGTACGTGGGACGTGAAGAAAATCATGAATACAACTACTTATCATTTTCTGCTTGAGGGAAACTACATAAAAGTACCGCAACACGAATAACAGATTTATGATAACAGTACATTCACGTTCCAGGCTGACGTTATCGCGCTTGAAATCCTATTTGGCAAAGAAACGGCAGCATGATGACAGTTTTTCTTTCTATTTTTTAAATACTAAACCGGGAAATCGGTTCAAGAACCTTACTTCTGGCTACAACTAGGCGCCCAATATTTTCTTGTATTTCTTGTATTTAGATTTTATGTGCTTGTTGCTCTCTAAAATGCAAAGTTGGAGGTGCAGTTTTAAAACTTCCGACAATAATAAGTTTCGCAGGAGAATAGAGAACTGACTTCTTCTATACTCAAGGTCCTTTAAATATACCCAGAATATATTTAAAGGACCTTGGCTGTACATCAACCGTGCATTTGATGTCTAGGCCCGTCCCTTACGACGATCCTGATTAGCTGTTAATAAGCCAATCACAGGGCTGGAAACTCTCAGTCTCTCTCGAGAGTTCACATGGGCAGGATGTATGGTGTATATATATATATATATATATATATATATATATATATATATATAGAATATATATATATATATATATATATATATATCATTCGAGCTACAAATGTTCTTTAATATCTAATTCAATGTCGATCCTGATTTCGTGCCTGCCCATTGGACGGTGGTTCGATCCCATGAGGGAACGAAATTATTATCAACTAAAAATTCCCCGTCGGTACATATATATGAAAATATATCAGTTCCGAGGTAGAGTGAATTAGATATTAAAAGACATTTGTAGCTCGAATGATTCTTATGAATCACGGTGAGGTGATAATTATTCATATATATATATATATATATATATATATATATATATATATATATATATATATATATATATATGTGTGTGTGTGTGTGTGTGTGTAATAATAAATATATATATAAAATATACTTTCAGCTATATCCACTCTTGTAAAAGCCTGAATTTCAAGGCTCGATGGGTGTAACCCAAACCTTATAACAATACCAGTTGCATGATGTGAAACTCTACTGTCCTGCTTATTATTCCTTGTAAATTCCCTCGGGGGTAACTTTAGGAAAATACCCTGAATGTCTTCGCCGACCGGTCGTGCGGCCGAGATCACACCTTTCTCTTTCCTTAATGCACAAATATAGCTCGAATTCTTTATGAAATTACAGGTGATTGTCGCGTGAATGTTGCAATATGTGAGTAGCTGGCAACCGGTGACTGACTGCCCGCTTTAAAAGGACTGTGAACCTCGCTTGGAAGTCACTCGTTCCCCAAGACTGCTTTGTGTGAGGAAGCAACAGAACATATCTTCAAAATGGTAACGTTAACGAAAGTATTTTTTCGCTTCAAATAATCCCGCACTTGATACTTTTGTAAGGAAAATCAAAGCCATTTCCTTGACAAAAAGCTGTTCGTTCTGGTTGTCGGTGAAAATGACTGAAGATTATCTTTGCCTCTGCTTCGGTACAGTTGAAATGTACAAGTCGTACAGAACAGAAGAATCTCAGACTTACGCCTTTACAAGATCATTTATTGTTGTGAGAGACGAACAGTCAAAACTGAAGTCATGTCAAGACATCAATCATTTTGATTTCCTTCCAGAAAACTGTCACTTTGGCTCTCATGGCTGTCCTGTTGGTGGGCGTGGCACTTGGAAAGCCTCAGGGGCACCCAAACAACTGCAACAATTGGTGCAAAAACAGCGCTGGTCAGTTCACGTGCTGCGACAAACTCCGTGAGTATATTTAGTAGCTTTTTCTTTTAGGAATTCCTTACGCGCTCTTTCCCTCTCTCAGTCTGTATTATAGGATCAGGTTGTAAGTGACGCTTTCAGCAAATTTTGACATTTCTGTTGGGATTGAATAATTTTGAATTGAATTTATATTGAAATTCATGTTCACTTGTTACCTTGGATCTTTTATGAGACTATTTCTGATATTCCTTAACAGCAAAATGCCCTGTTGATAATCGACCAATTGGAGAGTGTAACCGGCCATTCGGATCAGCAGCAGCCGGCGTCTCTGGTCCTCTTGTAAGTTACACGACGTTTTAGTTTGAAATCTCGTAGTCTTTTGAGTCATTGTAATACTAAAACATAATGAGATAGAGTTAAACTTGATATTAGAAAAATGTGTTGCAGAATATAACCCTGCTTTATATGAGTCAAGTTGGAATCAGAAAGAACTCAGTTTTAGCTTTGGCTGAGGCACATTGCATAATGGTGATCTTTCTTTTCTTCCAGCGATGTGCAGATGACAGCTCTTGCGGGGCAGGTGCCATCTGCTGCCCTGATAAGTGTCTCGGATACACCGTCTGCAAGAATCTCTGACTTGTCTGATGCTTCCAAAGCATTTGGGATACAGATGTTACAAATGCAGATATCTAATCTGATTTCTAAAATCAACGTTTGTTTTGAGTGATGTATTTGTTGTTGTATGTATTTAATGACTGCTTTGTATTACATCAGTTGTTTTAAGATTATGTTGTTGCCTGGTTACTTTTGAAGAGAAAGTTACTAATAAGAACTGTGATAAAACGCTCTTAGTCTTTCCTTAGAATAAAATCCATATGTTATAGATACTCGACATTACTCTGGTACAGAAACACAGACTCCCTCCTCGGAAGTACTGATATCTGAACTGTCCCTGTAAGCTTCAGATTGAATATTAATCGTAAGCTGATTCGCTCTTTTAGAATATGTCTTTTCTGTGTTATTCTGAAGTCCCGTGAAACCGTTATAACGGTGGTATTTTCTCTATGTAGGCTACAACGAAAGAAGAACAGCCAAAGACGTTGGCAGCTAGTTGGCTGGGCTTGGGTAATTCAAAAGAGTCCCTTGTGTCTATAGGGCCAGAATAACCAATTAATCTTCTCTTTCTTCTTTCTTAGGAATATATATATATATATATATATATATATATATATATATATATATATATATATATATATATATATATATATACTACATATATACATATAATACATATCCATCATGCCTAATTGATTGCAACAATGGTTTAGTTACCCACTCATAATACTGGTCTGTTTTCTTTGAAAATTCAATGGAGAAAACTAGAACTTATTTGCAAGGTACACTAGGCTATATGATTTCCTGTTGTATTTCGCTTATTTGTTTCTGTTTTCTGTTATTAAAAAAACATTCACTTATGTTTAGGTAGATGTTAAATTTAATTTTTTTATAGTTATATAAAAATTCGACACAGTTATTACTTCAGTACGCATGTGCTATTTTTCTTATTAGGCTACTAATTTTGCTTGTGGTCATTACTAGCTATATTGCACTGTTACTTGAATATCAAATATCTTCGAGCTGGAGCATATTCCTAAGAACAGAATATCAGACGATCATAATACCTAAAGCCCCTCAGGTTACAAGTACGGTGGAATATCATAGTTTCAACCCTTGGTTTCAGGTGTTTATGATGATATAATTTTATAAATATAAATCAGTGTTCTGTATATATACTATATATATATATATATATATATATATATATATATATATATATATATATATATATATATATATAAGCTGCACATTTAGAGGTTGAGAAAAGAGCAATAGATTTTTTTTTATCTTTTATAGTCTGAAAAACTTCACATAAGTTTGGGAAAAATATTGTTATCATTATTTTGTTCAAAACATCATTTTCCAATGGAACAACAGTACAGTAAGCTTAATTTCCAAAAATGGTAATGGCTTGCGAGAAAAATGCTAAATAGCAAGGAAGAGGCATAAAAATTAACGTAAATTTTGCAACAGTATAGGCGTAGTCCTGACGGGAAATAAGCAATATTTAAACGAAGGATATAGCAGTTAGTTGAAAAGGAAACTAATGAATGAATAACAGAAATTCGAACCCATGACAGCTGAATAGAGATAGTGCCCTAAATAGCCGAGCAGACACAAACAGCGGAGTATTGTACCAATCAACGAAATGAATCACAATATAACGGAGAAAATATTGAAATCCCCAATTACCAATGACCAAAAGGAGAAGACTGGATGTTTTTATTTCAAGCCTGTGATATCAGGTCTGTTTTAGAAACTCGCTGTGGATAGAAAGTTGAAAATGAGAAAACTCAATAAAAACTGACTTCAGCCTCGCCAGTCAGCTGAAAAGCGAATAAGTCCACAACCAGTCAGAATATCTGATGAGTTGATGTGATGGTAATTGCGAGTTGCTGTCAGAAGACTGATTGCTCACATATTCTGATTTTCTTGAAGAATAAAAAGGAATTTTTCAAACCGCGCCTTTATTTCCAAATTCATTAAAAAGTATAAAATCAAAGTTTCTGTGACCTACAATATTAATGTTTACTTGACAAATCAGTGAAGTTAAATAAAACCACGTAATAAAAGAAATGGTGATTTGTTAAGAAAACGATTCACAGCCCTTTCTTCATCACATGAAGATAGCTCTTTAAAGCCAATCTTGCACACACAAGTGAGAATAATAATAATTCATATTAATCAGCTATGAAGTGTAAAATTGAACGATAAGATTCGGCCACTTCCCCCAAAATAGATGTCTTCTCAACTTCAATTTGCCGCCCTCTCGAGGCTACGCCCCGGGGACATATGTCCCCCCCCCCCCCCCCACCCGGCCAGTATCAACCCCCTCACGACGCCTCTGAAGATTCGGTAATTCAGAATATGTAAAGTGTATCTCCAATAGATGCGATTACACGGATTTCTCAGCTATAATTGACATCTTTCGACAGTTACTCTCTAAAAAAATTGTCACCAAGGGAGCTTTTTTTAATTCATTTTTAGTAGAAAATATTGGAGCAAACCCCTCCATCCATTGATGTGGGGGAAAGCAACTTCAGATAGTGACCATCGTATCTTTTTTTCAGACATGCGTCATCATTAGCACCCTATTTGAACTATCAAACGTTTGAATGAGACTAATATCTATTTTGGAATGGTTTGTGGTTTAACAACCAGCCTAGCAGCATAGAATATGTGATGTGGGATCTTTCTTAAATAGTCAAGTTAAGTATATCTTAGTTTTACCAGACCACTGAGCTCATTTAACAGCTCTCCTATGGCTGGCCCGAATGATTAGATATTTGTACGTGGCTAGGAACCAATTGGTCACCTAGCAACGGGACCTACAGCTTATTGTGGGATCCGAACCACATTTATATCGAGAAATGAGTTTCTATCACCAGAAATAAATTCCTCTGATTCCACGTTGGCCGAGCCGAGAACCGAACTTCGGACCACCGGATTGGTAGCCGAGAGCGAAAGCCACTCGTCCAACGAAGAGCGTTCTTAAATAGCGACCCCAAGGGTTTTCTGGGGTCGTTACCAACGACTAATATTTTGATGCTTTTATGATAATCCCCAACGCGCTTGTACTAAGGACGCCGCAAAGGTAGTTCAATGGCGAGTTAAAATGGTTCAAACTCGTGGGGTCAATGTTTAATGAAATTATTAAATTCCATTTAGCAAATGTCGCCCAAATAAATAACGAGGCTTCCTACACTAAGGATAGTTCAAAGCTTATCTTTAGCGTTTCATTGTTTTTCCAAAGAATAATGCATAAAAAGGGCCCTCCTCCTGTATACAGCGTTCTTCACTAACTTTCAGCAGATAGCGTTGAACTGAAACTAAAATAGGACAGGTACTGAATTCGTTAAACATAGTTTGGAGGGAGTTAATTACTCAAAATTTACGATAAAAAATTTACGTTCAAAATCGTCCAAGAAAAATAAAATGATTGTAGAAAATAAAAATAAAAATTAAATTTTTGCCACAACTTTAACGGAAGAGTTAATGCTATTTTCAAGGTCTAGCCCTAAAATGTGACTGCAAATGTATATCATTCATTTCAGGGTCATGTTTGTAGGGGGAGTTCAGCAACAAATATCAGCGCTTCTGTGGAGGTAGTACACCCATCCATACCAGAGCAATGTCGAGTATCTTTAATATGTGGATTTTATTTGGCTAAGGAAAGAAAAGGAGTCTTTTATCACAGTTCTTATTAGTAACTTTCTCTTCAAAAGTAACCAGGCAACAACAAAATCTTAAAACATCTGATGTAATACAAAGCAGTCATTAAATACATACAACAACAAATACATCACTCAAAACAAACGTTGATTTCAGAAATCAGATTAGATATCTGCATTTGTAACATCTGTATCCCAAATGCTTTGGAAGCATCAGACAAGTCAGAGATTCTTGCAGACGGTGTATCCGAGACACTTATCAGGGCAGCAGATGGCACCTGCCCCGCAAGAGCTGTCATCTGCACATCGCTGGAAGAAAAAAAAGATCACCATTATACAATGTGTCTCAGCCAAAGCTAAAACTGAGCACTTTCTGAGCCCCAGCTGAGTCGTATAAAGCAGGGTTATATTCTGCAACACATTTTTCTAAAATCAAGTTTAACTATCTCGTTATATCTTAGTATGACAATGGCTCAAAAGACTACGAGATTTCAAATTAAAACGTCGTGTAACTTACAAGAGGACCAGAGACGCCGGCTGCTGCTGATCCGAATGGCCGGTTACACTCTCCAATTGGCCGATTATCAACAGGGCATTTTGCTGTTAAGGAAAACCAGAAATAGTCTCATAAAAGATCCAAGGTAACAAGTGAACATGAATTTCAGAAAGATTTAATCTAAAATGATTCAATCCCAACAGAAATAGGAAAATTTGCTGAAAGCGTCACTTACAACCTGATACCATAGTGCAGACTGACCTTACCTTACAGACCTTACATCTTGTTCGGGTTGCCCCAGGTCCCTCAGTGTGAGGCGCCTCTAATGTCTACCAGAGAGTTGCTAGTACATCTTCCGGTATATTTTGCATCTTCCAATCTTGGATGGTCTGGGATGCAGTTTAGATATTTGTCGAGCTTATTCTTAAACACATCTACGCTCACTCCTGATATATTCCTCAGATGAGCTGGCAACGCATTGAATAGACGCTGCATTATCGATGCTGGTGCGTAGTGGATTAATGTCCACCTGTGTGCTTTCCTTATTTTTTGTTTTTCTGGTATAGTTTTGGGCACTATTAATCTACCTCTGCTTGCTCTTTCTGATATTTTTAGTTCCATGATATTTTCTGCTATTCCTTCTATCTGTTTCCATGCCTGAATTATCATGTAGCGTTCTCTTCTCCTTTCTAGACTATATAATTTTAAGAATTGTAGTCTTTCCCAGTAGTCTAGGTCCTTAACTTCTTCTATTCTAGCTGTAAAGGACCTTTGTACACTCTCTATTTGTGCAATATCCTTTTGATAGTGTGGGTACCATATCATATTGCAATATTCAAGTGGACTACGAACATATGTTTTATAAAGCATAATCATGTGTTCAGCTTTTCTTGTTTTGAAGTGCCGTAACAACATTCCCATTTTTGCTTTACATTTTGCCAACAGAGTTGCTATTTGATCATTGCATAACATGTTAAAAAAACTATTCATCATCACACCAAGGTCGAATTTAACTGCTTCCTTTTGTGATGGTCTCATTATTAGGTCCCTTATATGCATATAGCTTTCTTTCTCTGTCTCCATAATTTATGATTCAAATTTATCAGAGTTAAATACCATCCTATTTACCTCTGCCCAATCATATACTTTGTTAAGGTCTCTTTGTAGAGCGTTCCTATCTTCATCACAAGTAATTTCTCTACTTATTCTTGTGTCATCTGCGAAATAACTCACTACCGAATCCTTCACATTATTGTCTATGTCTTCAATCATAATAACAAACAGTATTGCAGCTAACACCGTACCTTGCGGCACACCGGATATTACCTTGACTTCATCCGATTTCTCGTCGTTTGCAATAACTATCTGTTTTCTGTTGTGTAAAAATTCTTTTAACCATCTTCCTACTTTATCCACGATATGTGTTTTCTAATTTTCTTCGCTAATATATTATGGTCTACTTTATCAAAAGCTTTTGCAAAGTCTAAATAAACCACATCTGTTTCATTTCCGCTTTTCATATCTTTTTGAATATGTTCTCACGGTGGACTAACAGTTGGGTTTGTGTACTTTTTCGCGGGTACGAAACCATGTTGTCCTTTATTAAAACAAATTATTTTTTATTAAATGTTTCATAATATTTTTCTTCATTACCCTTTCATACACTTTTCATAATATGTGATGTTAGACTCACAGGCCTATAATTACTTGCCTCTAGTCTTGATCCACTTTTGAAAGTAGGGGTAATATATGCTAATTTGTGCTCATCATAAATCTTGCCTGTATCTACACTTTGTCTTAATAATATTGCAAGTGGCTTTGCGATAGAATGAACTACTTTCTTTAACAAAATAGCAGGAATTCCATCAGGCCCTGCAGCAGCTCCATTTTTAATTTCATTAATAGCCTGCACAATATCAGCTTCATTAATATCTATGTCAGCTAAATATTCACTATTTTCATCCCTTTACTTCTATATCATTATCTTCATTATCTATTCTAGGGGTGAATTCTCTCTTATATCGTTCTGCCAGTATGTTGCAAATTTCCTTTTTTCATTCGTTAATCTCCCTTCAATTCTCAGAGGGCCTATTTCTATTCTTCTTTTATTCATCTTCTTCGCATATGAGTATAATAGTTTGGGGTTTTGCTTGATATTTAATAGGGTTTTTTCTTCCAAGTCCCGTTTTTTCATTTTCTTTTGATTGTATAATCTTTTGTTCTGCATTTTCTATCTACTTTTTAGTTCTATAACTTTCCATGCATTTTTTTCTTTTGCAAGACCTTTTTTCCACTTTCTGATTTTCTGGAACAAGATCCTTCTGTCTCTTGGTATGCATGAATGATGTTTACTTTTCTTCTTCGGTATATATTTTTCCACTATTTTCTCCAATATTTTATATAATATCTCCGTATTTACCCTTATGTCATCACTTACGAAAATGTTATCCCAATCTTTGTTTAATTCTTCATTAATTTCTGACCTTTTTATATTTTTACTGTAGAAGTTGTATTTTCCATATCCTTCCCACTTTTTCATTTCTTGCTTATCTCTATTTTCACTTGCTTTGGAATGAACTGAATTAATTCTATGACATTATGGTCTGAAATATTCGCATTATAAACTATTATTTCTTTAACATAATTCATCTCGTTCACAAATCTAGGTCTAAAGTATTTTCCTTTCTTGTTGGCAGGTGATTTATTTGTTGAATGTTGTATTTCTAGTAGCATATCTAATAGCTTTTCAAATTGCCTCTTATCTTCTGCACTACTATTACTCTCTTTTTTATATGTATAAGTACAACCACAATCTCCTATTCGTTTTTCTTTCCATTCTACGAAAGGAAAGTTGAAGTCAACCAGATAGGAGAATAGTCCAGTCCTTGTAATTTCTACATATATCATCCAATTTTTCAATTATTAAGTCAAACTCTTTAGTATTAGGAGGTCTATATATTACTATGTTCATCAATTTTTCAGATTCAAATTCTACCGCTATTAGTTCACATTCTGAGTTACTATATTTCTCATATATTTTTCCTTGTTTTTTGTCTTTCCCATATATTGCGGTTCCCCCTTGATTCCTATTTTTTCTATCTGATCTATAAGTTTGGAACCCTTTTATTTGATCATCATTCCCAGTCTCTTGGGAATACCAGGTTTCACTTATATTTCATTATATCTATTTCTTTCTTGATTTTTAATAACATTGTCTATCCATGATAGACATGTTGAACAAAAAATTCTTGTATCTTTTCTCAAATCTTGTATTACCTCAGCCACACTGTGGATGGGTCGGAATGTTGCATGCAGCACATTTTCTGATTAGGTTTTGTGGATTGACTATGCTATACCAAACCTTACACAGTTTTGCATGCTTTTGGCATTCTTTTTCCTAATGCATCAATTAGGATATTCACAAGATTCACCTATTCATTTTCTTTGTCGGAATATGTTGGTTTATGTATATTTTCTTTATGAGTCTCTTGACCACTTGGATTTTATTTGGAACTTCTTCAATTATTTTCAAGATGTTTTCATTAGATTTGTTCCAGTTTGAAGGATTATATCCTTCTAATATATCTATGAATGCTTTTGTATCTTTTGGTTAGGACTGTTCTGATTTCATGATGAGAAATGCCAGTTCCCTTCCTGCTACCTCATCGTATTGCGAATCTGCTAAACACGCCAAATTACGGTCCACCGTCTCACCGACAGAGAAAGAGCGCGTAAAGGAATATCCTAAAAAAAGAAAAGGCAACTAAATATATCAGGAATTTGTATCGCATGCACGTGAACTGACCAGCGCTGTTTTTTGCACAGCAAAATTTGTTGCAGTTGTTTTGGGTGCCCCTGAGGCTCTTCCAAGTGCCGATCGCCCCAACGAACAGGAACAGTC
>NC_061106.1:30810098-30822598 GCF_015104395.2 Macrobrachium nipponense
GACTGTTCCTGTTGGTGGGCGTGGCACTTGGAAAGCCTCAGGGGCACCCAAACAACTGCAACAAAATTGGTGCAAAAACAGCGCTGGTCAGTTTCACGTTGCTGCGACAAAAAACTCCGTGAGTAATATTCAGTTGCCTTTTCTTTTAGGAATTTCCTTACGCGCTCTTTCTCTGTCTCAGTCTGTACTATGGTATCAGGTTGTAAGTGACGCTTTCAGCAAATTTTCATATTTCTGTTGGGATTGAATAATTTTAGATTAAATCTTTCTGAAATTCATGTTCACTTGTTACCTTGGATCTTTTATGAGACTATTTCTGGTTTCCTTAACAGCAAAATGCCCTGTTGATAATCGGCCAATGGAGAGTGTAACCGGCCATTCGGATCAGCAGCAGCGGCGTCTCTGGTCCTCTTGTAAGTTACACGACGTTTTAGTTTGAAATCTCGTAGTCTTTTGAGCCATTGTCATACTAAGATATAACGAGATAGAGTTGAACTTGATATTAGAAAAATGTGTTGCAGAATATAACCCTGCTTTTTAAACGACTCAGCTAGGGCTCAGAAAGTGTTTCAGTTTTTAGCTTTGGCTGAGACACATTGCATAATGGTGATCTTTTTTTTTCTTCCAGCGATGTGCAGATGACAGCTCTTGCGGGGCAGGTGCCATCTGCTGCCCCCCTGATAAGTGTCTCGGATACACCGTCTGCAAGAATCTCTGACTTGCCTGATGCTTCCAAAGTATTTGGGATACAGATGTTACAAATGCAGATATCTAATTCTGATTTGTGAAATCAACGTTTGTTTTGAGTGATGTATTTGTTTGTGTATGTATTTAATGACTGCTTTGTATTACATCAGTTGTTTTAAGATTATGTTGTTGCCTGGTTACTTTTGAAGAGAAAGTTACTAATAAGAACTGTGATAAAACACTCCTTGTCTTTCCTTAGCCAAAATAAATCCACATATTAAAGATACTCGACATTGCTCTGGTATGGACGGGTGGACTACCTCCACAGAAGCGCTGATATTTGTTGCTGAACTCCCCCTACAAACATGACCTTGAAATGAATGATAAACATTTGCAGTCACATTTTAGGGCTAGAACTTGAAAATTGTGGCAAAAATTTAATTTTTATATTTATTTTCTACATCATTTTATTTTTCTTGGACGATTTTGAACGTAGATTTTTTTATCGTAAATTTTGAGTAATTAACTCCCTCTAAACCATGTTTAACGAATTCAGTACCTGCCTATTTTAGCTTCAGTTCAACGCTATTTGCTGAAAGTTAGTGAAGAACGCTGTATACAGGAGGAGGGCGGGCCCTTTTTATGCATTATTCTTCGGAAAAACAATGAAAACGCTAAAGATAAGCTTTGAACTATCCTTAGTGTAGGAAGCCTCGTTTTTATTTGGTATTTGGCGATATTTGCTAAATGGAATTTAATAATTTCATTAAAACATTTGAGACCCCACGAGTTTGAACCATTTTAACTCGCCATTGAACTACCTTTGCGGCGTCCTTTGTACAAGCGCGTTGGGGAATATCATAAAAGCATCAAAATAGAGGCTGTAAATATCATAAAGATAATGAACCCCAAGAAATATTAGTAGTTGGTTAACGAGCCCAGAAATCCTTGGGGTCGCTATTTAAGACCGCTCTTCGTTGGACGAGCGGTTTTCGCTCTCGGCTACCTATCCGGTGGTCCGAAGTTCGGTTCTCGGCTCGGCCAACGTGGGAATCAGAGGAATTTATTTCTGGTGATAGAAATTGATTTCTCGATATAATGTGGTTCGGATCCACAATTAGCTGTAGGTGCCGTGCTAGGTGACCAATTGGTTCCTAGCCACGTAAAAATATCTAATCCTCGGGCCGCCCTCGTCCAGCCCTAGGAGAGCTGTTTAAATCAGCTCAGTGGTCTGGTAAAACTAAGATATACTTAACTTGACTATTTAAGAAAGATCCCGCATCACATATTCTATGCTGCTAGGTCTGGTTGTTAAACCACAAACATTCCACATAGATATTAGTCTCATTCAAACGTTTGATAGTTCAAATAGGGTGCTAATGTTTCTGTTGACTTTTCTTTAGGAAAATAATTGAATACAATGGGGAATACTTTGCTTTCCAAACTAGCATTAGTGATGACGCATGTCTGAAAAAAAAAAGATACGATGGTCACTATCGAAGTTGCTTTCCCCACTTCAATGAATGGAGGGGTTTGCTCCAATATTTTCTACTAAAAAACAAATTAAAAAACCTCCCTTGGTGACAATTTTTTTAGAGGGTGACTGTCGAAAGATGTCAATTATAGCTGAGAAATCAGTGTATCGCATCTATTGGAGATGCACTTTACATATTTTGAATTACCGAATCTTCAGAGGCGTCGTGAGGGGGAGGCTGGGGGACATATGTCCCCGGGCGTAGCCTGAGAGGGCGGCAGATTGAAGTTTAGAAGGCATCTATTTTGGGGGAAATGGCCGGCCGAATCTTATCGTTCAATTTACACTTCATAGCGGGATTAATATGAATTATTATTATTCTCACTTGTGTGTGAAAGAATGACTTTAAAGAGCTATCTTCATGTGATGAAGAAAGGGCTGTGAATTGTTTTCTTAACAAATCACCATTTGTTTTATTACGAGCTTTTATTAAACTTCACTACTTTGTCCGTCTCTCTGTTTTGAGTGAAAACTTGCAACCGAATTTTGACCCACTTCCGATCGATTCCGTCCAGATGTGGTGTACAAGTTTTGATTTTATACTTTTTACTGAATTTGGAAATAAAGGCGCGGTATAATTTTATCGTTGTGAGGTAAGCTTAAGTAACCATTAATATTGCAGATCACAGAAACTTTTATTTTAAACTTTTTAATGAATTTTGAAATAAGGCGCGGTTTGAAAAATTCCTTTTTATTCTTCAAGAAAATCAGAGTATGTGAGCAATCAGTCTTCTGACAGCAACTCGCAATTATCATCACATCAACTCATCAGATATTCTGACTGGTTGTGGACTATTCGCTTTTCAGCTGACTGGCGAGGATGAAGTCAGTTTTTATTGAGTTTTTCTCATCTTTTCAACTTTCTATCCACAGCGAGTTTCTAAAACAGACCTGATATCACTGGCTTGAAATAAAACATAAAGTCTTCTCTTTTTGGTCATTGGTAATTGGGGATTTCAATATTTTCTCCGTTATATTATGATTCCTTTCGTTGATTGGTACAATGCTCCGCTGTTTGTGTCTGCTCGGCTATTTAGGGCACTATCTCTATTCAGCTGTCATGGGTTCGAATTTCTGTTATTCATTCATTAGTTTCCTTTTCAACTAACTGCTACATCCTTCGTTTAAAAAATATTACTTATTTCCCGTCAGGACTACGCCTATACTGTTGCAAATTTACGTTCATTTTTATGCCTCTTCCTTGCTATTTAGCATTTTTTCTCGCAAGCCTTACCATTTTTGGAAATTAAGCTTACTGCACTGTTGTTCTATTGGAAAATGATGTTTTGAACAAAATAATGATAACAATATTTTCCTAAAACTTATGTGAAGTTTTTCAGACTATAAAAGATAAAAAAACAAAAAAAAATATATTGCTCTTTTCTCAACCTCTAAATGTGCAGCTTATACATACATATATATATATATATATATATATCTATATATATATATATATATATATATATATATATATATATATATATACAGAACACTGATTTATATTTATAAAATTATATCATCATAAACACCTGAAAACCAAGGGTTGACACTAATGATATTCCAAACCGTACTTGTAACCTGAGGGGCTTTAGGTATTATGATCGTTTGATATTCTGTTCTTAGGAATATGCTCCAGCTCGAAGATATTTTGATATTGAAGTAACAGTGCAATATAGCTAGTAATGACCAAGCAAAATTAGTAGCCTAATAAGAAAAATAGCACATGCGTACTGAAGTAATAACTGTGTCGAATTTTTATATAACTATTAAAAAAATTAAATTAACATCTACCTAAACATAAGTGAATGTTTTTTTTAATAACAGAAAACAGAAACAAATAGGCGAAATACTAACAGGAAATCATATAGCCTAGTGTACCTAGAAAAATAAGTTCTAGTTTTCTCCATTGAATTTTCAAAGAAAACAGACCAGTTATTATGAGTGGGTAACTAAACATTGTTGCAATCAATTAGGCAATGATGGATTATGTATATATGTATATATATATATATATATATATATATATATATATATATATATATATATATAATATATGTATATATATATATATATATATATATGTGTATATATATATATATATATATATATATATATATATATATATATATATATATATATATATATATATATATTCCTAAGAGAAGAAAGAGAAGATTAATTGGTTATTCTGGCCCTATAGACACAAGGGACTCTTTGAATTACCCAAGCCCAGCCAACTGGCTGCCAACGTCTTTGGCGGTTCTTCT
Source organism: Macrobrachium nipponense (assembly GCF_015104395.2). NCBI lineage: Eukaryota > Metazoa > Arthropoda > Malacostraca > Decapoda > Palaemonidae > Macrobrachium > Macrobrachium nipponense. The sequence goes on from NC_061106.1 coordinate 30,814,587, forward strand.
TGTGTGCAGCCTACATAGAGAAAATACACATTATAACGGGTTTTACGGGACTTCAGAATATCACGGAAAATGCATATTCTAAACGAGCGAATCAGCTTACGATTAATATTCAATCTGAAGCTTACAGGGACCGTTCAGAATATCAGTACTTTCCGAGGACGGAGTCTGTGTTTCTGTACCAGAGTAATGTCGAGTATCTATAACATATGGATTTTATTCTAAGGAAAGACTAAGAGCGTTTTGTCACAGTTCTTATTAGTAACTTTCGTTCCAAAAGTAACCAGGCAACAACATAATCTTAAAACAACTGATGTAATACAAAGCAGTCATTAAATACATACACAACAAATACATCACTCAAAAAAACAAACGTTGATTTCACAAATCAGATTAGATATCTGCATTTGTAACATCTGTAACCCAAAATGCTTTGGAAGCATCAGACAAGTCAGAGATTCTTGCAGACGGTGTATCCGAGACACTTATCAGGGCAGCAGATGGCACCTGCCCCGCAAGAGCTGTCGTCTGCACATCGCTGGAAGAAAAAAAAAGATCACCATTATGCAATGTCTCAGCCAAAGCTAAAACTGAACACTTTCTGAGCCCCAGCTGAGTCGTATAAAGCAGGGTTATATTCTGCAACACATTTTTCTAATATCAAGTTTAACTCTATCTCGCTATATCTTAGTATGACAACGGCTCAAAAGACTACGAGATTTCAAACTAAAACGTCGTGTAACTTACAAGAGGACCAGAGACGCCGGCTGCTGCTGATCCGAATGGCCGGTTACACTCTCCAATTGGCCGATTATCAACAGGGCATTTTTGCTGTTAAGGAAAATCAGAAATAGTCTCATAAAAGATCCAAGGTAACAAGTGAACATGAATTTCAATAAAAATTCAATTCAAAATGATTCAATCCCAACAGAAATGTCAAAATTTGCTGAAAGCGTCACTTACAACCTGATCCTATAATACAGACTGAGAGAAAGAGCGCGTAAGTAATTCCTAAAGAAGAGGCAACTAAATATACTCACGGAGTTTGTCGCAGCACGTGAACTGACCAGCGCTGTTTTTGCACCAATTGTTGCAGTTGTTTGGGTGCCCCTGAGGCTTTCCAAGTGGCCACGCCCACCAACAGGACAGTCATGAGAGCCAAAGTGACAGTTTCTGGAAGGAAAAAAAAAAATAAAAAAGATTGATGACTTGACAAGACTTCAGTTTTGACTGTTCGTCTCTCACAACAATAAATGATCTTGTAAAGGCGTAAGTCTGAGATTCTTCTGTTCTGTACGACTTGTACATTTCAACTGTACCGAAGCAGAGGCAAAGATATCTTCAGTCATTTTCACCGACAAGCAGAACGAACAGCTTTTTGTCAAGGAAATGGCTTTTGATTTTCCTTACAAAAATTATCAAGTGCGGGATTATTTGAAGCGAAAAATACTTTCGTTAACGTTACCATTTTGAAGATGTGTTCTGTTGCTTCCTCACCACAAGACAGTCTTGGGGGACAAGTGACTTCCAAGCGAGTTCGCCGTCTTTTTAAAGCGGGTCAGTCAGTCGCCGGTTGCCAGCTACACATATTGCAACATTCACCGCGACAATCACCTGTAACTTCATAAAGAATTCGAGCTATATTTGTGCATTAAGGAAAGAAAGAAAGGTGTGATCTCGGCCACACGACCGGTCGGCGAAGACATTCAGGGTAATTTTCCTAAAGTTACCCCCGAGGGAATTTACAAGGAAGAATAGCAGAACAGTAGAGTTTTCACATCATGCAACTGGTATTGTTATAAGGTTTGGGTTACACCCATCGAGCCTCGAAATTCAGGCTTTTACAAGAGTGGATATAGCTGAAAGTATATTTATATATATATTATACACACACATACATACATACATACATACATACATACATATATATATATATATATATATATATATATATATATATATATATATATATATATATATATATAAATAAATATCACATCACCGTGATTCATATGAATCATACGAGCTACAAATGTCTTTTAATATCTAATTCACTCTACCTCGGAACTGATATATTTTCATATATGTACCGAAGGGGAATTTTTAGTTGATAATAAGTATAATTTCGTTCCCACATGGGATCGAACCACCGTCCCAATGGGCAGGCACGAAATCAGGATCGACATTGAATTAGATATTAAAGGACATTTGTAGCTCGAATGAATATATATATATATATATATATATATTATATAATATACTATATATATATATATATATATATATATATATATATATATACCATACATCCTGCCCATGTGAACTCTCGAGAGAGACTGAGAGTTTGCAGCCTGTGATTGGCTTATCAACAGCTAATCAGATCGTCGTAAGGGACGGGCCTAGACATCCAAATGCACGGTTGATGTGAATCTACTATAGCACAGCCAAGGACCTTTAAATATATTCTGGGTATATTTAAAGGACCTTGAGTACAGAAGAGGGTCAGTTTCTCTATTCTCCTACGAAACTTATTATTGTCGGAAGTTTAAAAACTGCACCTCCAACTTTGCATTTTAGAGCAACAAGCACATAAATCTAAATACAAGAAATATTGGGCGCCTTGTAGCCAGAAGTAAGGTTCTTGAACCGATTTCCCGGTTTAGCATTTAAAAAAGAGAAAGAAAAACTGTCATGATGCAGCCGTTTCTTTGCCAAATAGGATTTCAGCGCGATACGTCAGCCTGGAACGTGAATGTACTGTTATCATAAATCTGTTATTCGTGTTGCGGTACTTTTATGTTGTTTCCCTCAAGCAGAAAATGATAACGTAGTTGTATTCATGTATTTTCTTCACGTCCCACGTACGCAACAACCTTAGTCAATATAAAAGGAAAGAATGAGGAGTACACGAAGAGATAATGTTTGACCGACACATGTCTTGCACTGGCGTCACATTTTTTATTTTTTATTTTTATTTTGGTGAGGCATTAATCTCTTTTCCTTGTTCGTAAAACCAGGTAGAAAAAACGAATGACATGCAAAGCATAATGAATAAACACAGGAAATCATAGGTTTAAAAATAACTCGTGAAGGTGGATAAAGAAATAATAATCTGTATCAAATATAATACGTACTGCAACTTGCTAATTTTCTCCTTGAAAAGTAGGAATAGAAACTCATGTTTGAAACTGGTCAGCTTTCTCAAATCCTTTCGCCATCCTCCCCTCTGTCATTATCTCCTGTTCCAGATGAACTATAGTTTTCTGCTTGTCTCTCTCTTCCAAAATTTTGAACTGGGAAAAGTAACTAGCCAGTAAATTATTGTATGTCGCTTGTTAAGGCTTCTTGCCCAAAAAGTACTGTATGGATCCGAATACCTGAATGTACACTGTCTGAACTCAACCTTTCTCAATTGCTTCATAGCAAAGTTAAGGGAAAAGAAAACGCATCTTCTTCGAGAAGTTCTGCAGCACAGAGGCTTTCGCGCATGTGTTGGAGGTGCCTGTTCTCATGATGGTTCTAGAATCGGCGGGAGTGTTGTGGAACACGACACGCCATCACATTGTCAGAAAATGCAGCGAAATATGATGCAATACTTCGTCAGGATTCTTCTAACACGTTCTGGTAATGTTGGGAGCCTGTGATGTTAGTTGGTAGGCTACGTCCTCAGGTTGCCGTATAAATACGATTGACGAGGTAGGACAGATGAGATCAGTGAGAGAGCAGAGATCATCAGTAAGAGTCACAGTGAGAGATCAGCAGCAGAGATCATCAGAGAGAGATAGAGAAGAAGGAACAGACGAAGGATCAGAGAGAAAAGGCGCTCGAGAGTTGGGTAGAATTCTGGTCAAGTCTTCCGGGAGTGGACGACCGAGGCATTTCGACGTAGAGCAAGACTTCAGGGAAGTAGCATTCTACAAGAGGTTTTGAGGACTTCCTGCCCTTCGAGTATCAAGAGTAGACATTGTTTTCTGCAATACAGAGTCAAGAAGACGTCTGCAATTTCAGTTCTCATTTTGTGAAGCCGCCATTTTGAGCATAGATCTCCGACAGCACAAAACTGGGACCGGCAATTATTTGCAATACCTCACTGTTTCCCCAGTTCATGCATTGTAAGATTTTACTTGTGGTATGTAAATAGGAGACACCATTCTGCATTCATCTTTGTTAGTAAGCTTGTAAAAAACCTTTGTTGTGTTTGTGTATCTTTCTATATTCGTATCCCCAATTTCAACTGTTGGTGTTGAATTCTTTTTGTTTATTTTCATATCGAACTTGGAGCGGACCTCTCTCTCGGTCCGTAACATTGTGGCGACCTTGCCAGGATATTCAGCACTGTAACAGTTTGAAACAGGGAGAATATAGAAAGAACCAGAAGAGTGAGATGGTGAAAGAGTTTATTGAGTCGGGTAATCTCCTAGGCCTAGAGTGGAATGATCTCCATGAGTATGTTTAAAGAAAGGAAGAAAGGGAAAAAGTATGAGAGATGATAAAAGAGCGGCTGAGAGAGAGGAAAGACAGCTGAGAGAGAAATGGCGCAACAAGCAAGAGAGAAAGAAACGTATGCATGAGCAGGAAGAAAGAGAGAAAGAACATATGCATGAGTTGGAAATCGCTCTAGAACGAAAATGAAACTGATAGGTTAGGTATGAATGCAGTGCTGATATTAGTACCAAAGTTTGATGATGAGGAAGATGCAACAAAAATATTTCATGTGTTTTGAGAAGTTAATGGAAAGAGTAGGTTCTCCTAAAGAATGTGGACTTTATATTTACAGTCAGTTTGAGTGGTAGGGCACTTACTGTGTATAGTTTGCATGTCTAGGGAGGAATGTGATGATTATGATAGCCTATTGTGAAAGAACTGTTCTTAGCGTGTATAGGCTAGTACAGGAGGCGTACTGTAAGAAATTTTAGGAATTTGGGAAAGGACGAAAATATTACGTACGTAGAATACGGTGAGAAGTTAGAAAGGCTGTTTTTGATTGGTTAACTTCTGCTAAAGTTGAGGATTTTGATGGTTTGAAGAACTTAGTGTTGGCTAGAAAACTTCAAGATAATGTATCCCTGAGATTAAGCTTTATATAGAAGATAGGCGAGAAGTATCTTTTGCAGGAGCAACTAGGTTAGCTGACGAATATAGTCTAACTCATAATTTGAGTGTTAGTAAGAAACGAAATGATCCTTCGTCTGGTAGAGTACAAAGCAGTAAAGGTTTCAGTTCTAGTAATAGCAATGCGAGTAAAAGTGACTATTCCTGTTATACATGCGGAAAACCTGGTCATACGTCTAAGGTTTGTAAGAGTAAAGTGGCATCTAGTGGCTCAGAATGAACTTGTTTCCGAGATGTAATGGGAAAGGGCATTTAGCAAGAAATTGTGCAGTAAAAAGGAAGGACGTTAAGAAACCAGTGTCTCTAGTTAACCTTTCGTCAAGCAGGAATGATGTGATGAGAGAAACTAGGAAATCTTTTTTGGTGAATTTCTGTCAGAAGGCGTAGTTTCCTCTCTTGGAGGAGTAGGTTTGAGAGAAGTAGTCTTGCTTCGAGACACAGGAGCTGTTGTCTCACTGATTAGGAGAGAGAGTGTGCCAAACAGGGTGGAAATCAATATGGAAGAAAAAGTCCTGTTGGGTGGATTTCCTAACACTTGTGTTCTTTGTCCCTTTGTTGAGTTGAATTTAGAAAGTCAGGTAGTGTCAGGAGAAATGAAACTTGCAGTTGCTGACAGTTTGCCCATTGATGGCGTTGACATTATTGCCGGTAATGACTTAGCTCTATCCAAGAATGTGAATCCTGTTGTGGTGAGATTCCAGTGCCTGAAATAGTAGTAACTAGGTCAGGTTTAGATAAAGACATAGACTACGGTCATAATTTGTTCGTGGATTCAAACAAGAGTGAGTTCGTGGATTAGAACGAGAGTGAGTGCGTGGATTCGAACGTGAAGTTTTGTGTTGTTATGTTCGTCCTCCTAAGTCAGGTAGTAAAGGAAAAATCACCGAACAATTAGTGGTTCCTAGGAAGCTTCGTGAGCTAGTGTTGAAGTTAGCATATGATGAGCAAGGACATTTAGGAGTAAATAAAACTTTCGTGTGTATTAGCAGGGGGTACTTTTGGCCTAAAATGAAGAGTGATGTAAAGAAGATGTTTTAAGCTGTCATGAATGCCAAATTGCCGGGAAACCGAATCAAGTATTCCCAGAGCTCTGTTGTGTAATATTCCTTCAGTAGGCAAATCTTTTTGAGAATGTAGTTAACAATATGGTCGGACCTTTGCCTAGAAGTAAGGGTAGAGAAGATTACATAACTAATCTAGAGTATTATAAAAACGATTTTTTAGGAGATGCTTTGCAAACTAGCGGAGGAGAACGGAAGCGCTTGGAAACTAGCGAAAGAGAACGTGAGTGGATGTTCGAGGGAAACATGATCTTAGTGCAAAAAATGAGAAGTTTGTGTGTAAGAGATAAAGTTTTAGTACTAGTCCAGAAAGAAGGTTCTGCTTTACCTTATAAGTTCGAAGGTCCTTTTTTCAGTGTTAGAGAAGAGGGGAAATATACATTATGTAATTGATATGGGTAAAAGTAGAGCAAATTGGATGGATGTAAACTTGCTTCAGAATTATAAAGAACGCCCCGTGCCGTGGCCCCCGCCCATGCAATGGTGTTTTGAGAAAATTCAGAATTACTTAAGAATTTTGAAGTTTTCAATTAGAGTTCAGAAACGAAAAGGTAAGAGGAAAGTATAATGTGATAGCTAATAGCCTCTCTAGAGTTTTCAGAATGAGTAGCCTAATGACCGTTTTCTGTTTATGGCATGAGTGGTTGAGTGAATGAAGAAGTGTTAAAGCTTTATGCAGAATTATTCCCCTGCTGTTTAATTCTTGTTTCTCTTTAGAAAAAAAAAAATAAATTGATTTCATTTTTTCTTTTGGGGGGACGTGTCATGGTTAAGGGAAAAGAAAACGCATCTTCTTCGAGAAGTTCTGCAGCACAGAGCCTTTCGCACATTTGTTGGAGGTGCCTGTTTTCATGATGGTTCTAGAATCGGCAGGAGTGTTGTGGAATGCGACACGCCGTCACGTCGTCAGAAAAATGCAGCAAATATGATGCAATACTTCGTTGGGATTCTTCTAACACGTTCTGGTAATCTCAGGAGCCTGTGATGTTAGTTGGTAGGCCGCGCCCTCAGGTTGCCGTATAAATACGATTGACGAGGTAGGACAGATGAGATCAGTGAGAGAGCAGAGATCATCAGTAAGAGTCACAGTGAGAGATCAGCAGCAGAGATCATCAAAGAGAGATAAGAGAAGAAGGAACAGACGAGGGATCGGAGAGAAAAACGGCGCTCGAGAGTTGGGTCGAATTCTGGTCAAGTCGTCCGGGAGTGGACGACCGAGGCATTTCGACGTAGAGTAAGACTTCAGAGAAGTAGCGTTCTACAAGAGGTTTTGAGGACTTCTTGCCCTTTGAGTATCAAGAGTAGACATTGTTTTCTGCAATATGGAGTCCAAGAAGATGTCTGCAATTTTAGTTCTCCTTTTTGTGTTGAATTCTTTTTGTTTATTTTCATATCAAACTTAGAGCGGACCTCTCTCTCGGTCCGTAACAGGCAGTTGTTGTTTAAACAATTTGTTTGTTTCTCTTGAGCTGAGCTATTTCTGATTTTATGCACTCATCCTTCCAAGGAGACAGTTAGCAAGTTGCAGTGTGTATTATATTTGATACTCATTATTATTCTTTATCCGGCATCATGAGTTATTTTTTTAACCTTTGATTTCCTGTGTTTCATTATGCTTTACATGTCATTCATTTTTCTTTGTTTTTTTTTTTTACTTCTGAAATATCAAATTCTACTTGAGGTTGTTAAATTGCGAATCTTAAAAAGAATGTTAAATTTCAAGACTGATATTAAAAGATGTTTGAAACTGTAATGTAATAGACATTACCAAGATACGGATTTAAAGATTCTGGGAAAAACCACTATTTTTAAATAATTGCCTTCTAAAAGAAATATAAGCAA
>NC_061106.1:30825098-30827598 GCF_015104395.2 Macrobrachium nipponense
CATCCTTTGGCTAAAGTAATTCAACACTCACCCATTGCCAACCAGGAGTCTCACTCACTGATAAACAAAAACTCTTTGGCATCTGCCATCGTGGCTCTGCCTTTCTCCCTCGGATCTCTGTGCAAGTCTTCCCATAGACTTGGCTAAATACGCCAATATAAAGGAAGATGCGCACACGCACATATGAATGACACTTCGTTTAACGCCTCATATTACTGGCTACAACCAGTTTCTCAAAGGCACTTTGAAAAGACCCATGAACTCGTGAACATTGACCGGCCTTTCTATGTACTTTTTCATATCACGCCCACCCAGAAATCATTTATCCAGCTTGGTTTTTCTCGGTCGTTTTTTGCTTCGGCTCTGTTCTCCATGCATTCCAAGAAGGTCACAACGAACATATTAAATATATTATTAATCATGACCCCTGCCACAGAAGCTCGGCCACGCTAAATTGCTAGCTCCCGCCTAGCAAATGGTCAAAACAAAACAGCTTATATAATATAAAACATTGGGCCGGCTTAAAATAAAATACAAGTAATAACTGCACATCTCTGGCATTATAAAATAAAGTCTTATCACACTTCTTCTCAAATAACACTAGAATTTTCTCTCATCTTGGATTCTTGAATATCCCTCTTGCTTGTCTGCAACTTCCAGAACAGACTGTAGCACGCTGTAGGAAGACGGAATGCCTCCCTCCTGTAAAAGACTTCTAACGGCTTCTGTAGACGAAAAACCGCTGTAGAGCTCTGTAGACTCGTAGAAACTCTCGTAATCACCCCCTGGATAAATGACAGCAATCTCTGCACGGCTGGTGGACGTCTTGCTAGTGTCGGGAAACCAAACGACTTTTTTGGTGTGTTAGTATCAGTCAAGTCATCGGTCAATCAAAAAAGAATTAACCCCAGATATACTACTTCCATCAAATAATGACCTAAAAATTCAGAAATACTAACTGAACGCCCTCACAATTAACTCCATTTTAATATGAATACCAAAATCACAAGTCATTATCACAACTTGCAAAGGAAAAAAATATCAAGTTCTCTAACTCAATTCTCCAAACTCACACATCAGCACACCCCATCCAAAACTCACAGCAACTCCACGGACTTCTGCACCTCCACATTTCAAACTCGAATGTTATCATAAGCAATAAAAGAAGGGGAACAAAAAAAAATGAACCTAAGGAAAAAAAATCACGTAACAAGCCCAGATTCAAAAATGTCTCTCAAGCTCTGATATTACAGCAACTCACAAAATCAGTAAAAATCTCTGATGTTTAATAGCAAAACCCCTTTACTGCTCATATAATTAAGTACAATGAGACTTAAGGTCAAACTCCCATTTATATAAATCTCAACCCTGGATAAATTACATCTCCCGTAGGAAAAAAAATGCTATATAAAACTCAATCCCCAATTACATCTCTCAAGAAAGGAAAAGGAAGAGAAAAAAAAAAAGATAATCCCAAGTAAACTTCCCCAATCACAAAAGACATAATATATGGCATAATATACATAACTCCCACGTTTTTCCCAGCCCAAGAAATGTCCCATGTAATAGTTTATGGCATTTTCGACATTGCAACTTTCTCATCGACCGACACGGCCGAGAAAGCAAACTCTTACCCATGCGCTTTCGTGAAATGCTATTGTCAACATTTCCATATATTGCAAAACTCTGAGCAATCACCACGAAAGGAAAGGAATCAGCACACCAGCAGGCTCATTGCAGCGCTTGTCTGCAGAAAAATCCGGCTGCGGACGTGTGCTCAAACTGCGGCACAAAAAATGTCTAGTCAGACACGCAAGTTCAGAAACTCATGATTCTCAAGAAAAACATCTATACTGACACGAAGTAAGCACATTTCACTAAATTAACTCCAGGATATGACTAAGCTTGTTCAAAGACATAGCTCTCACATGTTACTGCCAATTATATAAAACATTATCACCTATTCAGGATAGAAAAAAACTACGATAAACTCGTAATGCCGCAATTATATGCCTCCAAAAATAACACACTTGTGAACATAAAAAATGCACAAACATCTCCATAGGACCACAATGCAGTAATGCCACTCGCCTCCAAATAGTCACGAAACCAAAAAGAAAGAACCACAGAAAATCTTCTCTTGGCTCGAAAAAAAACTCCATAACCACAAAAAAAAAGGATCACCCGCCAAAGATCAATTCCACCTCCATGTATATAAAATATGTGACACCATATTAATAATAAAACCCACTCCGGTGATTAAATATTTCCTCCATTTGGTAAGTAACCAAGCACACCATATTCCACTATTTCTCCAATAAAACCACATGTTAACAAAAAACACCCACTCCAGGAATAACAAAATATTCACCTCTGTTTATATTTACCTCTATTCACCAATAACTCCATGTGGAATAAAACAAGGGTCCAAAAATATTTTAAATCGCCAAGCGGGAATATCAAAAATGAAATCCCATCTCCAAAAATTGTGCACTCAAAG
>NC_061106.1:30833064-30843064 GCF_015104395.2 Macrobrachium nipponense
CGGGGGACCTGCTGCAGTCGTTTTATTTCCCGACGACAGAATATCTTTTTCATTTCTTTCCGAGAAGGGAACGGGGAGAGGGACTGTGATCTTATTCGGGAATAAATGGTTGGTTTCTGCTTCTGCGCAACAACGTTTTTATCACCTATCTTGAGAGCAGAAGCAATTTATTCGTGGATTTATTTAAAGTTTTAATTTTTTCTCTTTAATTACCTGTTACTTTATTTAAAGTTTAAATTTTAACTTTTTCTCTTTGATTACCTGTTACTTTATTTAAAGTTTTAATTTTTTCTCTTTAACCACCAGTACGAAGATATTCCGTTCATGGTCACCAGATTAACCTGAATCCAAAAAACACGAAATTCGCTATTTATTTACGTGATCATACTTCTATAAAAAAAAATTAGTTTTTTCCTTTTTTATAAGAAGCCTAAAAATAATAAATAAATAATAAATAAATAAACCTTGAACACAGCTTATATTCAAGGAAAATAAAATATCCCAAGAACTCGAAAGTTTCATGACTGCACAGATATTCCAAGCGAATTTTGGAAAGCGAGGTTGGGGTTGGGGTGGGTGTGTGGGGGGGTGAGGTGGGTTTTGGGGGGATACAATCTACTGAGTAAGTGCTGAAGAACCAAGTAACATTTCTCATAGAAATATCTTCTCACTTCTTTAAGATCAAGTTTCAAACATTCTTTTAAAACGAGTCTACAGAAGCTGAAATTATTATGGACGTTGACCAAATTTTTTTTTTTTTTTTTTTTTTACTTCAGAGGGTTAAAATTTTGATCAGAAAGATGAGGAAAAATAATATAACTATTTTTTTGTATTTTTATTTCGGAGGGTAAATTTTGAAAAGAAAGGTGAGGAGAACGAATGAAAAAGAGAAAGATGGAGGAAAAATAATATAACTATTTTTTTTATTTTTTTTTTTATTCGGAGGGTTTAAATTTTGAAAAGAAAGGTTGAGGAAAACGAATGGAAAAATGTCAGTCAGTGACGAATAACGTCCTTTTACCGAAGACTAATAGCAAATGCATCCTACAAAATCCGGATTAGACAACCGGCTGACTCTCTTCTGAATATTTCACGCCTCGGGGATATCCCAGCAAATGGCTCGGGCACCATTCTAATCCGGGCAGGTACAGGTACATCGATAGGTTTTCTATTGCTGTTTCTGTAGAATGTTCAATGAAACTGTGAATATTTTGCTTACTACGGAATGTAAAAAGGTTCAATTTAGTTTTTTTTAGTGTTGCGATAAAAACGAATAACAATGTACAAAGTTTGCAAACGTCATTGCTGATCTAAAAAAAAAAAAAATAATAAATAAATAGAAATGAAAATAAAAAATTAATAAAATACAAAAAATAGGTCAGGAGTGAGGAATTAACTATGGGTGCGTCCATACTACAGTGAAACATAAAAACACGTCAGCAAATCATTGCACAAACAAATTGCAAACGGATTGAAAAAAAGTCAATGACTTATTGATAGCCCTGACCAGTGCTTCGTACGATTCGTTTACCTAGTAATGGACAAAGGTTTCGTTTCTTCACTTACAGTTGTCGACTTATTTTCGACCAGTTTGTGATATGTATGCGACAAGTTACAGAGATGTTTACAACAAGTTTTAATGTGGTTCGGATCCCACAATAAGCTGTATGTCCCGTCGCTAAGTAATCAATTGATTTGCTAGTCACGTCAATAAAAATCTAATCCTTGCGGGCTAGCCCTAGGAGAGCTGTTAGTCAGGTCAGTAGTCTGCTTAAACTAAGATATACTTAACTCTTTAGTGTAGTTTGGACGCCCCTTAAGGGTGATATCAAAACGCAGTTGCTTTCACTGATTTAAACAAGCCAATGTCTTTCCTCTGTCTCGAGTATAATGCCTCAAACCTTTCTCCTCCAACGGCAGATTTCCTCAGCGCCCTCCACATCACAGACATCAAAGTTCCCAGCCCTCTAGCGACGGGCGAGGGCGGCTGGCTGGAGTGTGAGTGGGCAGACGACGGGGACAACATCTACGCCCTGAAATGGTACCTGGGCCTCGACGAATTCTATCGGTGGACCCCCGCCGAAACCCCTCCCGTCAAGACGTTCCCGGTTAAAGGGAACCCCATCACGGTGGATCTCGAGGCGTCGCGTCGAGGACGAGTTCGCGTGGGGCAGGTGACGCTCGAAGCGACCGGCGTCTACCGATGCGAAGTGTCGGCAGAAGCTCCTTCTTTCCACACAGAGTCGAAGGTGGCTTCGATGACCATCGTAGGTACGTGATTTTGTCAAGTATTCTATCCGTCTTCTTTCACTTCGTGTTCTCTGATGACCCATTCAAACAAATGACAAATTAATAACGAGCAATTGACTTCAGTTGAAAAGGGATATAATTAATTGCTTCCTGTACTTTCCAACAGATCTCCCAGATGATAAGCCACTTATCACTGGAACTCGGCCAAGTTACCAGCTGCATGAGGAGGTTCGCCTGAATTGTTCCTCACCTCATTCTCAGCCGCCCTCCACCCTCACATTCCTAGTCAACAATGAGCAGGTGACTTTTGGTTTATGAGCAAATGATGAAACAATGAAAACCATCATGCCAAATAAAAATTGGTTCTTCCATTTGTTAGCATGTCAACACGTGCTCTTTGTTTAGACTAACCGTCTCCCCTTAATAAGGGGTTAGTTCCAGGGAATACGCTCTCCCACATCATCCTTCTTTACTGTATTGTGTTGAGCACTCTACACAGAAAATTTCTTTTACATAGCCGTTTTATATACTTAAACAAAAGACATAATAAACCTTACCACACCATGTACCCCATTCTTCCACAAACTCCTACATTCCCGAGACATCAGAGTCCTTCTCTCAGTACTTCTCACACCCACAATTCCATGTGCTTCAATCTTGCTCCAACTCTTGTATTTCCAGGAAATTAAGGTTCCCTTTCATCCTATTTATCCAATATTCTTTTGGTTTCATTCTGATTTCTCCTCAGACTGTCTTAAAATTAGCGTTTCTTTCTTTTGCAAATAATTTCAAACTCTCAAAGTAGTTCTGCGCCTTCCTCTTCACAGTCCCCAGACGGTGCTGTTGTTTCCAAGGATCATCAGACATTCCACAGTCCACTCATGATCCATTTTCTTATCCTACAACTTGCATCTAAATTTACTGTCGTTCCTCTTACTTCTCACATTGCTACATCTAGAAAGCCATCAGACATTAGAATATGTAGACCCTCCTGTCCACATATTCTAACAAACATTTCACCTCCATCATGAAAACTTTGAATTTCTGTTAACTGGTTGTAGCCCATTCCATTTGCCCTCAACATCCTTTGGATTGGATTTCATCTTCACCAATATGATTCACCCCAAAACTTTTCTAGATCATTCATACCATACACAACTTACTACCTAATTACTTTCAAAGCTTTTACATACCGCTTCATCTTTTTCGAAGAGCATTTCCCAATTTCCCCCCTATCCTCATTTATTGCAGTAACTTCATACCTACTTACTATTGCATTTAAATTCCCCAGCACAACCATCCTTTCCAATACTCCAGATCCAACAAAGTACAGATTCAGACTTTACCAAGAACACTCATTTACTCCCAGTCTTCTCCCTTTTTGGATAATTAACATCTGCTATTGCAGCTTTTTCCTTATCCACAATCTCACCTGGTAATCCTTAAAGTGACATCTTTGTGCTCATTTTCATTCCAATCCCAGAGTCTTGTAGTATCGGCTCAAAGTGCAACTACTCTCCTAGCTCTACAGCCTTGTGTTACTACAGACACAATTATCCTTTGTCTTCCATTGATGCTACACTGTCCCTTCAAATTTGTCTTACTAAGAGCCAAAAAAATTAAGCGTTCCCTCCCTAAACAAATTAACTATTATACATAATCTTCTTTGCACTACATCCATGTATATCCAGAACCCTAAGCTATAATAATTTATTTGTTTATATTTTTGTTGACATATCATAAGGTCCATATGGTTGTAATCCTATGTTCTGATATGTATATGCATATATATATATATATATATATATATCATATATATATATATATATATATATATATATATATATGTATATATATATATATAGATATATATATAATATATATATATATATATATATATATATATATATATAGATATATGTATATATATAATATATATATAATATAATATATATATATATATATATATATATATATATATATATATATATATATATATATATATAATAAAAGACCACCTCTCAATTTATTTACATTCTTGGACCACCTTTTAGTACAGTCTTAAATGCTTTACCTCACTCTCTTCCCAAGCCATCGTGGATGAGTTCGAATCTCACCGCTGGAAGCTTGGATTTCTTTATTTTACTTCATCTCGGCTTCAAGGCTTTGAAGTAATGGAGCATTTAAAAAAACAGTATGAAGAAGTTGTTAGGTTATGGTCGCTATCATAGATAAATACCACTTAAGCACACACATGTATGCAATGGCGTATCTGGCATTCCACAGTTGGGGTGCCTAGGTGGGGCCAAGACATTTTTTGTGGGGCTATAGAAATGACACAAAACTAATTAGTAAAATAGACTATTCTCGAATGTATATATCCAAGTGAATGAAGGAAAAATAATAGTATTAGTAATTAGTAAACCTGTATTTGAAATTATAGAGCTCAATTTTCAACTCTTAATACTATATGCAAATGTGTCAAATTCTGCAATGTAAATTTCAACCGGGGGCCAGTTGGGGTTCGAGCAAGACCACCGAATATCTCAGTGGTCTTGGTTCAAGCATCTCATTGGGGGTGGGGTGCTCGGCCACCATCTGGCCCCACCAATAGCGACGCCACTGCATTTACGTGTGTGCGTTGATGGGCATTATTTTATTTAATAATTTTTGGATAAAACTAAAGAGAAAGTGTTTCCCCCAACAGGCTGACACCCATCATGGTTTGGTGCACTACAAGAGTCGCGAGGACTCCTCCACTGGCCTCGAGACAGCCGTCTTAGGCCTACGCTTCGCCCTCAGACCAAGAATGATGCGCCAGGGGTTCGTCAGCGTGAAATGCATAGCGCAAATCTTGGACATATACTGGGACAGCAGCGAGACTCTCATCATGGGAGACATGCCCTACCATGCCTCCGTCATGGAAGGAAGGGCATCATCGGCCTATAGTAAGAACCTATGCAATTATTGCGTTCGGCTTCATATAGCACAATTAGGTCTGCGATTCGCTTTGTTTTAGGCGTTTTAGTGTCGAATTACAAAAGAATTTCTCTGTGGTGTCATCTTCATTAAAATCAAGTACTGGAAAGGTTAGCACTACTGTTAATTCTAACATTGTCATTTAGTTCACCAATGGATATGAAACCTTTGCACTGTTGGTGCATTTTAAGCCACAGTTAGTGCGATGCAAGTAAGAGACATAGAAAATGACAAATACAATGTCACTTATAGGACAGTTTTTAAAGACAAGGCTGCGTTGTAAGAGCAGGGCTTGTTGCCTTTCATAAACTTCTTTTAATTTTGGAGCATCTGTAGGAAGACCTAGACTTACTACAATGTTTCTCTAGATATTCCAGCTGACACATAAAGCAAGCTACTGTATACATCATGTAGACTTTTTGTGACTTCCATCTATGCAATTCTTTTAAATGTTTGTGGTAATAACAACACTCGGGTCATACTCGCTGTGAATTAGGTAAATGAAAAACAGATGGTTTTGCGTCTGGCAGCGTTCTGTCATCTGACTGATTTTAAGGGTCGACTTGATGACAGGTGTTAAAAGACATGGTTGACCAGATATAGGAACCTCTTTGGTAAAGGATCGACATTCATAAATTTTCCAAATTATATGATTAGTTCATCTTAGCATTACATTATGCTTCCTTGCGTAGTCGCAAGGTAGTTCTATAATGATGTTAAGTCCCAGTGTCTACGCTAAGATCATTTGGAAAGTAAAGCCACCATAGTATGACTGTTTCTTGTGTATTTTAAAATATATAAAACAAAAAGCTTTCGATGACCTGCAAGGTCCTCCTTGCTTTATATATTATTTTAAATAACACAACCAACGCAGTCATACTACTGTGGATTTACTTTCCCATATATTGACACATGTGAGAATGAGTTTTCTTTAGACTAAGATCATTGATCATTCCGACACAGGTTCTCCCATTTCTCATTCAGACGGCGAAAATTGTATGTGCAATAGCAGTATACATATATTTATTAACAACTATGAGCAGATGTATAATTGCCACAATATTTGTGTGACGTTGTTTTCCTTTTTCTTGCAGAATTATCAGCGGCCACAACAGTTTAGTGAGCATGGCGCCGGTGCTCTTTGCGTTCGCGAGGGCGTGGAGATCAGAAAAGTAAGAAGACTCAAGCATGAATGTTGTGTTAGTGTTAACGAATCTCTCAAAAATCACGAAAATCTTACAAGCCCAAGGGGATAATCAGTGACAGTGAACGGAGACGTTAATTTTCAACTGTGCTAGTTTAGAAATCTTCAAGGACCTGACGATGTTTCTCAGAGCGGGAAAACCGCTCCATTTTTTGTGCGCTACTTTGTGTCACTTACAATGCAAACAAAACGGGGTTGGTTAGTTGGTTGGACGAGAGACGAAGTACGTAACCAACTGAGGTATAAGCATTTATCTCCATGAAAAAGTGTACCAAACTCCTACAGAACCCACACTTTCCCAGGCAGCGTTATCTGTGAATAAAACGGAAGAAGCATGAGAGTAGGCCTATTAAACCCACCTGTGGAAGGAAGAAGTGTTCTGCACTTGTCCTGTGAATATTTTTGAACTATGTCGCGAATAGGCGTAGATGCTCTTTTATGTGATAAACATGCTTTTGAGGCCGAAGAAAAGACAATTGAAACTTACTTGTGGCATTACGGGAAAAGAGTGATCAAGTACGATGTATTTGTGGGCATCCATATCATTCTGAAGGCCTTTCATAGCCGAGCATTCGAGTGTTCCTACCTGTCATGAATCTGGTCGAAAAGACACTTATCACGTATACGGTAAAAAACGAGAAAACAAGAAAACCATTTAAAACTGAAACTAATTCGTACCTCATGAAGCCACATATATAACATATTTAAAGATTTTATAAATTACACTTATATACGTCTCCTCCGGTCGCGCAAGCAAATGGGATAACTCATTCTTCTGCCTCGCGAAAAGGCTAGAAGTTGCAATCGTAATTGGTGGGGGAAGAATTATTTTCTCCGCGTCCTGAAGTCATGACTGCGTATTGTTTACCTAAAAACACTTTGGTAAAAAAAAAAAAAAAAAAATCTCTTGCGAGTGAGGATAGATATGACTTAGCAAATACCATCTTCCGGGTTATGAAAAAGAAGTGAGCTTTTTAACATAGCAAAAGCCTGACTTTTTGTGTTTAACTCAGTTTACGACACTGATTCCTATTGAGGTCTACTCGAGATCATATTCAGATTCCTCCCATTTAATTGCCAATTACGATAAAAAAAAAATAAATAAAAAGACACAAAAGCGCCGAACGCAACAAAAATAAACTATAACCACACAACACCCAACACCACACAAACACACACACACACACACACATATATATATAGATCAAACACCTCGTTGATCTAAACGTGTGGATATAATGTACATGGATGATGTATAATAAGTATATCAAAGTGTCATAATCAGTCACAAACATGCATTACAAATATACGCTCTCTATCACATTCACACGCACAATGAACACACGCACACACATAAATACAAAAGGACATACATACACCTGACATAAAAACTTACAACTGTGAAATATATATTTTTTTTTTTTTTTCCCAAAAAGGATACTCCATCAAAGCTTCAAATCACAAAATATCGATGAATGAAAAGTGTTTTAAATTGTAAATACTATCAGTCGACGTAGCTTGTATACTTGCGACCTCTTATTATATAATATATATATAACTGACTACTGTGTAATATGTACATTATTTTTATTTTCCAAATGAGGATTAATATTGTGACATTATTTATGTGTCGAGGGGGAATTCCCACCATTATTGTTTTGTCTGTGTATATAATTTCTAAGAATAAAAACACCCGAACCTCTTTGATGCTGGTATTTTTTCTCTCTTTGTACTCTATACAAACATACCACACCAGATCAACACTCCACAGAGACACAAAGAAACACACCCTCTGGCGTAACTCACTGGTTTAGTATTGGAGACATTCGCTATGTAATGTTCAATAAACGAGTTTGTTTGTGTACCTTTTATACATGTATAGCTATCACTATATGTATATTATTGTAGTACATATAAATATACACATATACGTATAAATAGATGTATATGCATCATATACATATATATATTTCTAGTTATTGTAAAAAAAGTGTATAGCAGAGGATGAAAAAATATAGAAATAATAAGATACATAACTGAAGCTTCATGGCCAATCACCTGGGACCTATGAGGTCATTCAGCACTTAGATGAAACAGACAGTAAGCAAGTCTGAAAGGTGCAACGAAGGGAAACAGCTTTTTAGGAGAAGGTGGAAAGTCAGATGGAGAAAAGAATATGACGGAGGTACAGTAAATGGAATGAAAAAATATTGCAGCTGGAGGCCGATGGGACTCGCACAAAGTGAAGGCGTATACAGTGCACCACGCGAGGTTGCACTGACGGCACTTACACCCCCTACAGGAGATAACAGGGAAAGGATGATTATAACTGTTAAGCCAATCCTCCAAACCAAACCGGTAAAGGCTGACAGGTAGCCTAAGATCATACGTTCGGAATAATAGTACCAAAGTTAGAATTCCCATGCATACAGAATCAACGGTAAATGGTAGCTGAAACCTCTAACAGCGAATATCTAGCACTGAATAACGGGGACAGAGGAAGGAGACAACGAAAGAACTCAAAGAATTTAAAACTCTTTGAAGAACCAAGAGCAAAATGTATTTTTTTTTCCCGTTAGTTTATAAAAAAAAAATGAGATTTCGTTGTTTTTTAAGTGACTATGAATTATGATTTCAGAGGCAAAGTGATCGTGTTGGTACGATTGTTGTATAAGCGTGATTGAGGTCATCCAAATATGAGAATAGAACTGAAATAACCCTACTATGCAAATCAGATCCACGAAATATTGTTTTTCGTAAACAACTTAAAACAACGTAGGGGGGAATTCCGTGCTACTGAAGCACCGAGGGGTTTCTAACATTGTCCTAATTTACGGTAGCACAAACTAAATTGCCAGCTGTGCTTAATTAAGCCTTTTACTATGACCGCTGCCAATTTACAAAATTTAAGGTTTTCAATTAACATAATTGCATAGAGAAAATACATGCATAAATATATGTATAAGTAACTATGGGGCATGAGCCTGAGGCATATCAAAGCCTATCTACTATACCAACAACCCAATAAAATGGTCTCTTTTGGTCTTTGAAAGAGGCACAAGCGTTCACTTTTAAGTGAGGCCTGTGACATATCAAAAGCTTATCCAGAAATAAATTAGCCATTTAACCAGATAAAATGATACACGGCGCATTTTTTCCTGGAATAAATACTCGCGTATTTTTTTCTAACTGAGGCACTCTCTTGATGAGAACAAGTAGAAACCCATGGACGAGAGTAAGTAGAAAAACCCCCCCCATGATCAGAGAATTCATTTCGCATCAAACGGGAAAAAAAAAAATGGTTATATTGCCTCACCTCGAATGAATCTGGAGGGCAATAAAGAAATTGGAGGACCGTTGAGATTGTAATAAAACCGTATAACGTATATTATGTCAAATACAACAGCCTCGATGGCTCGGCTTCATTCCGTTCCCAGAAGTTTCCTTCGTGAATAATTTGGCATCGATGAAAACAGGCAGTTTCGTTAACCATTTTACTAATCTCCGCATCCTTGAAATACTCGGAGATCAATTCTTTCGCTTCATCTACTTCTTTATTTCAGTCCA
>NC_061106.1:30848064-30889828 GCF_015104395.2 Macrobrachium nipponense
ATGAAAGGTTTCCTCATGAACCTAGATAATACTCTCAACACATTTCTTAGATATACTTACAATGCAATTATGTCTGGATGTTAATCTCTCTCCGGTGTTCTTTTATTTCCACTTATTCCTCTTTTCCTTCTTCCTTAAAAGAGTGATTTTATTTATATAGCATTCGCATTTCACGTCAATTGTGAATGAACTGATGTATACTACTTTGTATTTTTTTTTACATTATTTTTTATGATGTCTCGTCAATGCTGCTGTTTATGCTAGAAAATCCTCTCAGTTGTCACGTTCAGCAGTCGATGGGACCGTATAACCAATGTTCTCAAACTTTAAGTGGACCCGTAGTTCTTGGACTATGGCACTTGGAATATGGCACTGAGCTCATTTGATGGAAGATTCAAGCGAGCGTAATTTTTCCCTCTATAGTTTCACACAACACACACATTATATATATATATATATATATATATATATATATATATATATATATATATATACATATATGTATATACACACACACACATATACTATATATATATATATGTGTGCATACAAAGTTATCATACCATTAACTGAAAATGAGATTTTAAAAGCAAAGGAAGCAGACATTGAATAAATTATACATAATATATATATATATATATATATATATATATATATACATATATATATATATATATATATATATATATATATATATATATATATATATATATAGTATATTCAAAGAAAAGGCGTAGAATCACGAAGTTAGGAACGTGATAAATCCATAAATAAAGGTATATGCCACGAGGGAAAATAAACAACGGAGTATCCGCGAGATCTTTCACGTTCAAACGTCCTTTATTTATAGTCCATGTTGGTACCATCTGAGAGGGCAAAAGTTTACCCCTACTAAGTTGTTTATGGGGTTAATATAAGTGATTTAATATGTGATAACCTTTGCACAAAAGCAGCTTTTCATACTTTTTTTCATGTTACAAGTTTTGGGGGTCAGCACCTTTGCGAAATGTGCAAAATCGACAATATCATGTGAAAATTGATGTTATTGGGCATTACATAACATTACCAGAATTATCTGGTTGATCATAATCGTGCTATAGAAGGCAGCTTTCAACTTTCAGCTTTCAGCATTTCAGTTTTCAGCTATTTCAGCTTTCAATGGAAGCGTTGCTGCTTCCAGGGAAACTGCTGAATCTGAAAACTTGGAGCTTTCAGGTATAGAACTTAAGTTAAATTTATTTCAGATACCATCAGCGCATTAAGCATCATATGTATTTAAATAGTTAAGTTATTTTAGTTAAGAATAACTAATACTAGGAGTTAAGACTGAATAACACTTTCCGATTTTGATGAGCCCATGCCGATAGCAGTAAACATACGATTGGAACAGTCTGCAACATAATTCAGAGAACTGGGCCATAATAATAAGAAGTAAACGTTGTGCTCTTGAATGTTTTTTATGATGAAAAAATTAATGTACCTTTCTATCTATTGTTTACAGGTGTTCATAGTGTCCTGAAAGCAATGATGTATCCTATAAAACACAGTACCTTGCCAAAGAAGCGGGCACACATGGCCTGTATCATACATTGCTCTGATGAGGCTTCAGACAATCTAGTTTTACCACAGAACCTAGATTCAAGGAAATTGCTGCTGAGAGCGGCAGACAGACAGCATATACCTATTTTTGGAGCTGGCCAAAAACTTGCCCGAGGAAGAAGTCCCACCAGTTCAGTACCATCGTAAGTGCCGTATTATTTTCACGATGAAGAAGCTTCTGGATGCCATCACCGAAAGAGCTGATTCTGTGGAACCTGGAGAAGACCGTTCTAGAAGATCATCTAGAGAGGGCAGCAAGGCACTTTCAAGAGTATTTGAAAAACAGTGTATTTTCTTCTGAAAAATCTAGCAAATACTTAAAGGGTCAAAACACTAGGGAACCCCTCGTACAGTGCTCTGAGTTACATGCTGATGACCGAGTTCGAAAAGCAGCAACCAACAGGCAAGATCAGAGACTGCTTGCCATCACTAGTAGAGAACTTGTTGCTGCTGAGGGACGCTACCACAGGTCTGCTACCGTGCATATACAAGTGGAGAGTCTGCTGACACATCTGATGCAGTGGAACAAAACGATTTCAGAGGCACAGTATGAGGCTGCAGAAATGCACCCTATGAGGAACTGTTCTTGTATATAAAGAATGAGCTCTTCCTGAACCCACAAATACTAGTCATGACAGACCTCACATCCAGGGTACTGTCAACAATGAGCTCTTTCGGTATCAGTCAGGTAAAAGATTCGACCAAGAAACATCTTCGACATAAGTTGGAGACTGAGTTTGCAGGGTCCATCCATATTATTTCTGATAACAAAGGAAAGCTCCTTTTATACCCAGACAGCTGTCTATGAGTGAGCTTGCTAAACACGCCTATGCCTTGAAAATGGAGCTAATACATGCTAAGAATGTCAACTCTGGAGACGTGGTGAAAAAGGCAGCTTTGCAGATAGAAACGACATTAAAAGACAAGACACCAGTCCAGCGTGGCCACCTAATGTAGAGCGAGATGAGGACGTCATTCCTCAGTAAATAACTGAGTTTCCTGCAAACACTGATGACGGGAGAATGTGAGTGCAAAACCCCCTCCATCTGAAAGGGTCCAAAAGACTTGTTACACCTTTTGGTAGTGATTTAGTCTTTGCCATTACCTGTGAAGACACTAACAGGAAACACGGAACTGATACACATTCTAAATCGGCTTGGAAACAGTATTGCATACTTGCAAGTTCAGGAGGTTGACACAGCACTTTGTCTTCAGAAAATGGAGCTCTCAAGGAATGACGTACCACTGCCCACAAACGTATATCCAAATGTGTTCACAATTGGCATGGGACAATATTGACCGACTTGAAGAGGACAGTTAGTGGCAGGAACCTCTCACTGAGTCAATAGAATTGCTGTCCAAGCAACCATCAAAAACACAACATCACAAAAGGTCATGGCTGCAATTTCCAAATCAAATAAGAGGAGCATCAGCCCCACCCCGCACCACTGATGCTGCCCACCTACAATACTGGACGATAGAGTAGGACCACCACCACACTCAAGGTATAGATGTCAACACAACTGCAGATGTCCAGGTTGCAAAGGAAAAGAACCATGCAGCATGTATCAGAAAACTGGGAATACAAACCAGGACAAAGTTCCTTGACATTACAAAGCTAAGTGACTCATTGGGAAGCAATGTATGTGACGCTCTGGTTGGCATGCATGCTTTCACTGGTTGTTGACTACCTAGCAGTGCATTTGCGGGTCGTGGGAAAAGATGGTTACCTTCAAGGTTTTTTAAGACTGAAATTGGAAAAAGACCGTTCCCAGGAGGCAGTCACTGAGCTTGGAAGTTCATGGAATATATCCAACGAGCTGTTTCAGAAGCTGCAAGAGATCACATGCCATATGTATGCACCTTCACTCGCATAACAGACGTGAACCACACTCGCTATCAACTCTTTTGTGCCAGACGTGGTGAAGTCGAATCTAGTCAGCTCCCACCTTGTGAGGATTGCCTCTCAATGCATGTTGCCCGTGCCAACTATCAGGTTACCTTCTGCATCAAATCCCAAGGACCATGGGTGGACCACAGACGATGTTGAAAGCTGGTCAATCAACTGGATGCATGGCTCACCAGCACCAGATTCGGTGCTAACATTTTCTTTCCTGCAAGTGTGTGAGATCCTGCAGATTACCAGATGCACATTTCTCACCAATGGCTTGAAGTGCACAAATATGTGCAAGCTACAAACCTGCACCAACCAACGAGTAAGGAAGAGCCAATTGTGGAACTAACAGACTCTGATGTAGACGATGATGTGACTGAATCACAAGTGCCGTAATATAGTTGGAAGTTTGGATTTTACTAACAATGATAACGGCTCATTTTTAGGTTGAGTCAAAGTATGTTAAGTTGAGCACGCCACTTATTAAAATAGAGTGAACCAAGTCTAGTGTACCAGTCTGTATAATGAAATAAGCCACAAGATTCACTGTATTATCAACCAATTAATTCAGTTCACACTAATTACCGCTGAAGTAGGTTTCCGCATATAACATTTGCATTGTGTTTTAAAATAAAGGAGTAATTGAACTATATGACCGTATCACATTATTTAGTAGTCAACTTATAAAATGCAACGTGGTTGATTTATTGACTACAGGAAACTTAGCATTAGGAAATAAATTATAAAAAAAAAATTGAAAATTACCGACCAAATGCACTGCAAATTTGTCGAAAGCAGCCTGAATATTAATGCATAACTGAGAATATGTACTTATTGGCTAGTAATTAGGGGCCGTTATATGTATTTTATTGGTGAATTAGTAAGTCGTGGGTGGACATAATGACATAACAGCTGATGCTCGGAGAAAGTGTCTTTCTGAGTCGAAACTGATGTTGGGTCTGTCTATTCAAGAGGCGATTACCAGTAATAAGCTGCCACTCTGCAAGGGTTATCATGTCAAAACTGTGATCTAGGGATACACACCAAAAAAATAGCAACCAGAATTTGCCCACCCAGGTGGTACCAATACGTAAAATTTTGGGTTTCTTGGCCCATGGACTATTAGCAGAAGAACTGACTTACATGAGGAAATGACATACACAAAAGGTCGTATAACTGACAGATAGGGATTATAAAGAGATTAGTACCTAGAATCCGACACACCTGGAAGATGAGTAACCTTCCTAAACAAGCAAAACATGGGTACAATTAAAGTTTAAGACAATCTCCTCAGACACCAAGGACAAGACAATTAAAGGATTATTTATAGGTGACAGCTATTCAGAACTTTGGTAAACAAAAACGTATTCACAATACATATTAAATATACATACACAACGAAGATACCTCTAAGGCAACTAATTTTTATTAAGTCTGTAATTATATCTTTGAGGTCATTCTTAAACATGTTACAAATACAAAGGGTCTAAATGAAACAGGCCACAGCTAATATTGAATTACAATGAGAAGTAAGTTGTATTAAAGCAGATTCTAAAAGATTTCATGATAAGACATTTTTTGACCTTGCAATTACTGAACTAACCAATCCAATTTATTCGGGGGTTGTTTTCACTTAAATGAATGAATATTGCATTAAATGTTTGCCCAGTTTTTACAGAATATTTATGCTGGCTTAACCTTACTTCTAAGCCCTTGCTCGACTGTCCGAGATAAAATGAGGGACAATCCATACATGGAATTTTATATATTATGTTGTTGCTTTCTCTGGGATAATTTTTTATTAATATTCCTTTTAGTGTGTATTATAAGAAAAAACAAGGTTGACCTTAAAGGCTCTTAGCAATGATTTAATGGTTTTAAATCCATTAAAATAAGGCAAACTGAGAATGTTCCTAGAATTTTCTTTCTCCGTGTTTACTTACACTATAAAACTTTTTGTGGGCTTTATTTAAAACATCTAATATATGTGAATGATAACATAAATCTTTCCCTATTTTTCTTATGTATTCAATTTCTTGATCCAAATATTGGGGACTGACAATGAGCAATGCTCGTAAAAACATAGAAGAAAAATTGATATTTTTATGTTAAGATGGTGGCCTGAATAGAAATGAACATAAGTTAAGTTGTTGGTTAGTTTCCTACTAATACTAAATTTACATTGAAATGGTTCTCTTTGTATCAAAACATCTAAGAAAGGGAGGTAATTGTCTTTTTCTAATTCTAGAGTAAACTTAATCGATGGTACTTGGTTAGTTAATTTAGAGAGTAAATCATTTACATCAATACCGACATGCAAAACAGCTAAAATATCATCAACATATCTATACCACTTTACAGGAATATAAATGATATTAGGTAAGTATATTTTTCAAGAATTCCATGTACAAGTTTGAGAGGAGAGGCTTCTAAGAAGGTATGACCATCACCCATTCAACGAATTTAGTGCCATGATGTTGAAACAGCACATAGCAGCCGCCAAGCAAGAAGAGAAGGAAAAATTCAAGGAACTGGAAAAAACAATTATCTCTTTCAATCATTCCATCCCGGCTGATTGGAAGGACTCGCTGCGACGGGAAATTTACGAAAACCTACGTAGGACTACAGATGCCCTGAAAGAAAAGGAAATTTGACAGAAAACTAAAAATCTTATTGATTAGCAGTGATTGGACTAATTGTGTATGTCAAGATTGTGTTGTAAACCTGTCAAGTAAACAAATAAGGTGTGTCGGATTCTAGATACTAATCTCTTTATAATCCCTATCTGTCAGTTATACGACCTTTCGTGTGTTGTCAGTTCCTCATGTAAGTCAGTAACTTCTGCTAAGTAAAGGACGTTTGAACGTCGAAAGATCTCTCAGATACTCCGTTGTTTATTTTCCCTCGTGGCATATACCTTTATATATGTATATATATATATATATATATATATATATATATATATATATAGATATATATATATATATATAAAGTCAAGATTGGCTACTTTCTGTGTGTTTAAAATCTCTTTCTAACTTCATAGTTATATCTACCCATATAGTACAATCACTGTTTTTCAAATGCAAGTAGATTATTTGCATTTGTTGTGTTCCCCAATAATTCACGGGAATAACGAAGTTAAAACAGTCATGTCCAATTCAAAACTCGACTATTAGTGAAGTTCGTGACCAGTAAACTAAATAAAACGCCTAAAAATAATCCATCATACATTAAGCCAAAAATGTCATATCTTGCAATTCTGGACTACTTAAAAATCCCTATTCATCGTACCTCTGCTTGTGATCGTAAAATCAGAGACAAAAAATAAATGAATTAATACATAAAAAAATAATAAATAAAATTCATGGTATTTCAAGAACTGACTGTCACTGCAACTAAATGAAAGGTCAGACAAAATAACACTTTAAAAGGAGTGAATACATTTTTAGATATTTAATTTTGTCGATTTCTTAATAAAGGAATCTTTCACGTATGTTTGCATTTCGTATTTTTTTTTTTTTTAGACAGTTGAAGTTCGTTAGAATAAAATGTTGAAGTTTAATTTGTCCTTGTGATTAATAATCAATTTCCTTGTGATGACTAATATAATGAGGGATTTTGTGAATGAAGGAATTAATAATGTATACAGAAAAATTATGTATGAAAATTCGTAAAGTAACTAAGTCTACGGGCGTAACCAGCCCCATTTCACGGGCAGACCCAGCTCCGTTTCAGGGAATCCCTTATCACCTCCACCCCCTTCGGAGGGGAAGGTAGGATGAAACGCCATTATAAACCATCTTAGGGGTCCCCACAAAATCCCTGTCAAGTTTCCTGCCCATCAGACCAGCCGTTCAGCCGTGATTGAATGACAGACGACAAGTACAGACATTACGCCCATTATAGTAAGATATCATTGTGGGATTTTGTGAATGAACGAAAAAATAAGAAGGAAAGAAACAACATCCCGGATAAGTGTCCCAGAAATGAATCAAACAGATACAGGAAAGTTACGAGGAACTTTTAGCTCGACGACGACAACCCAGGCTCACCTTCTTCTTCTTCTCCTTCAGAGTTTCCGAAGGCGTCGTATAATATTTCGGAATAAATCTCGGCCTCGATGGTAACCGCTTTTTACACTTGTTTGTTGATGAGCATCATGAAGAAGTTTGACGGCTGTGCTGATTGACCCATTGACAAAGTGAGGTGGGGGCGGGGGGGGGGGGGGGGGGGAGGGGGGGGGGGGCGGGGTTTTTCGGGGGGCGGGGGGGGCGGCGGCGACGAGGGAAAATGTCTGGGAATAAGTTAGTGAAGTTCCACGGGGGAGGGTCAAGGAAAATACTTAAGTTTTAATTTTGTTACGTTCGCTGAGGATCCTTTTCAAGCATTCGCGGAAGATGCCGTGTCCCTCTCAAAGAGCTTTGCCTGGTAGGAGTTGAACCTAAAAGAAATCTAAAGGAACTGCTAAAAAGTCAGTTCTCTCTCTCTCTCTCTCTCCTTGCGAGAGGAGTAAGATTCGGTATACCACTCCAGTTTTTACTTTAATGAAGACTCCATCTTGATCTTCTAAGCTTTCCTGAGATTGTTTAGTTTTATCTACTTCACCAAGGTCTGGATTTCACAGAAGTTTGATCATTTTCTTTTAATAGTTTCAATTGACTAACAGTTATTTCCTAGTCAGAGGCTATTTCATTCCCTAAATAGTCCTGTCACCTAAAGCATTTAACTAAGAGGCAAATGCATACGTGCTCTGAGGTTGAAATGCACGACGCTGTTGCAGTAATTGCTAAGTTTGCCAAAAAAAACTTCCTAGCAAGTACTATAGTAGATTCACATGAAGCGTGCATCTGATGTCTAGACCAATCCCTTACGACGCTCCTGATTGGCTGTTGATAAGCAAGTGACAGGGCTCGAAAAAACTCGTCTCTCTCGAGAGTTCATATAGGTAGGATGTATGTTCCACCTCTCCTGACGTATCCCTCAGGAGAGGTGGAATATAGTACATCCTACCTCTGTGAACTCTCGAGAGAGTCTGAGAGTTTCCAGCCCTGATGTATTGATGGCTTATCCAACAGGCCCAATTATCAGGAGCGTCGTAAGGGACTGCCTAGACATGGGAATGCACGGTTAATGTGAATCTACTATAGCTTTATTACTATTTTTTTTATTATCTATTGCAGATTTTGCTTTCGGCAGTTAGGAGAAGAATCTAGGTGGCAATAGTGTCTTTTAAATAAAATTTCCAGTTAGTTATATGCGGTTTGTGTAACCCAAGTCATTATATGAGCAAATGTCAAATCAGTTTATTTGATTGATTGGGTTGATGGAGACCATTTCCCTGATATGCCTTTTATCTTCACGCGAACAAATATGATCGACCGATGTATGAAAGACAGACATACATTTCCTGCATTAGTCATAAGCTTCAGAAGCTGTGGAGACCCAATAAACTCCTGAAAGGATTCAGAGAATTGCATTAATATACGAGCGAGAGAATGCGCTGAAGGATTTTCCTGACAAATTGTTATCTTTTGTGCGCGAATATTTTTTCTATCTGACAAAGAAGAAACAGATCATTCAAATACAGTCCAGCATCGCCTCAGTGGCGTGGTCGGTACGGCGTTGGCGTGCCACCTCGGTGGTCGCCAGTTCGATTCCAGGGCATTCCACTGAGGGGTGAGGGATGTGTATTTCTGGTGATAGAAGTTCACTCTCGACGTGGTTCGGAAGTCACGTGAAGCAGTTGGTCCCGTTGCTGAATAACCACTGGTTCCATGCAACGTAAAAACATCATACAAGCAAAAAATAAACAAATGCAGTCCGGCTTCTTATGGATTTCTGTATAATGCGAAGAGAAAGAGTGGCCGAAGAGGCAGATGAAGAGGAGAGCGAAAACAGACATGATGCACATAGGCTAATGATAAAGTGCAAAGCGTAACGTTCAATTCCGCGCAGCCAAGTTAATGCATCTCCTGTTTGTCAGACCATTAACCGAATCATTCTAAATATGAGAAAATGACTCGCTTCGAGTAATTCGTAATGAAGTAATGATCTTAGGGACACCGAGAGATTATTCTATCCACTGGAAGTGAACCAGACATTCGATGAGAGTGAGTTCTCTCAAAGCGCGAATAACATTCTAAAAGATGCATTGCCATTGACAGTCTTCCAACAAACGAATCCGTTTATGATAATTCCTCGAGATAACGAAGCAATAATTTATTGTCAATGGGGAGGGGGTGATTGGGGGTGGGGTGTTGGGGGTTATGGTCCGAGTGGGGAGTCACACTGGCCACGCCCATGACATTATTAAGCTCAATAATCGCACTCAAGACCCTAGATTCTTCATTAATGGCGTCCCAAGTCTTGATTATGAAGTTTTCCAATACTTTTATATTCGTTATGTGAACCCCAATGCTTTTCCTAATTTCGTTAAGTCCTCTTCCAATCATAAGTTTATAGGCCTTGTAATAATATTAGTTCGTTAATACAAACTCCAACATACGCGCCCTATGTTAGATGATAAATTAGTTTTGATTTATCAAACACTGCTAGACTACCTCTTTTGACTTACAGCAATTCAACGAGTGTATGAACGATACTCCATTTTGACCTATTAACACCCGTTTATCTTATCTTACTTTCTTGATATGAATGAGCCAAGGCTTCCTAGGTAGCTATAGTAGATTCACATCAACCGTGCTTTTGACGTTTGGACCAGTCCCTTACGAAGCTCCTGATTGGCTGTTGATAAGCCAATCACAGGGCTGGAAACTCTCAGTCTCTCTCGAGAGTTCACATGGGTAGGATGCATGTTCCACCTCTCCTGAAAGACGTAATCCCTCAGGAGAGATGGAACATAGATCCTTCCCATTTGAACTCTCTCGAGAGACCGAGAGTTTCCAGCCCTGCGATGGCTTATCAACAGGCAATCAGGAGCGTCGTAAGGGACTGGCCCAAACGTCAAATTGCTCGGTTGATGTGAATCTACTATAGCCCATGCTTTTCATTACTGATCTATACGAATATACTGTTTAGTCTTCCACCCATTTCTTTTCTTCGCAGCATCCGAATCCATCCCTGCAGCCTTCAGTCATATTGACTTAAACGTCCCATCTGCGTTTCTTCATTTTCCCTCAAATGATTCCTTCCTTAATATATCAATTGTCATTTCCTCTAAGTACTTTCTTAACTCCTTCACAAGTGGGCGTCTTTAATGTTTTTGGTCCCGTGTTAGTGTTTTCTTTTTTTTTTTTTTTTTTTTTTTTTTTTATTCAAAACGAATATATTGTTAGGCTGCCACTCAAGTTCCCTTTACTGGTTCCAAGGGCTTGGACATCATGTGTCTTGTAAAGTGACAGAAGAATGTAAATTTATTTTGGCTTACGTGAAATTATACTTTCGGTAATAACCACAGAAGTGTCTTGAGCGGAGATATTAATCTTTAGATTACAATTTGTATAAATCCATCCCTCTCTTAGCACTATGAGAACGATTGACCAGAAGTTGAAATTGAGTTGAGTTGAGTTGAATATAGAATTTAGGCCAAAGGCCAAGAACTGGGATTTATGAGGTCATTCAGCGCTGAAATAACAGTAAAATGTTTGGAAGGTGTAACAGGAGGAAAACCTCAATGCAGTTGCACTATGAATCGAGTGTCAGGAGAGGGTGGAAAGTAAGATGAAGAAAGAGAATATGAGGTACGGTAATAGAGACGAAAGTGGTTGCAGCTAGGGACTGAAGGCACGCTGCCAAGAACCTTAAATAATACCTACAGTGCAACGCATGAGGTGCACTGACGGCACTACCCTTCCTACGGGGAAATAAAGATGAAGTTGAACAAGGTAAGATAGAGATGGATCGCAAAATAGGATGGCAGTGAACTGATCGTCTGGATCGAAGATTGAGTAAAAAAAAAAGGCGCTGCCATTAACCATTAACAGCCATTGTAATGCAGAACAGCAACCATAGGGAGCGAGCTCGCTGTCTTCAGCTGCCTCTACCTCCTGGTAGACAAGATACTCTGATATTGTGGTCACTTGGCAATGGAACATGATTAAAATTTCGTTGTTGATGTGATCAAATTTTATTTGAAATACTAAAAGTCTATAAAAAAAAGTATATTATCATACCAGAGAATCAGTACATTCATTCTTAAGAGGTAGAATGATGATTTAGGAGGGCACGTTCATATTCACTGAGCGGATCAAGGACCCTTCACATTTTTGTGTCTTAAAATCCCTTGAATCGTGGTAATTATTATTTACTGAAAACACAAGTAATGTAATAGTATCCTGAATCATTGTCCCAATTCTTTGCCTCTTAATTTTCGGGCCAAATCGGCTAATTTAAAAAAAAACAACTTAGAATTCTTGTTTGTCTCTCTTATGAATGAATGAGGAAGGCGAACAGCGGTCAGTTAACGTTGTAAATGAAGTACATCACAAAAATCAATCTACCTATAGTTTTTCAACCTCTGCCCATGAATACTAAAACAGGGGGCTTTTACGTAATGTTGTAAGTCAGATATAATAATGCTGCAATAATAATTATAATAATAATAATATAATGATAATAATAATAATAATGATAATAAATTTTTTTTTGGCTCTCTACCTCAATCCTCCAATTCGACTGGGTGGTATTTACAATGTGGGGTTCCGGGCTATAAATACCACACAGTCGAATTGGAGGACTGTGATGGAGCAAAAAAAAAAAAGATTGTTATTATTATTATTATTATTATTGCAGCATGTATATCTGACCTTATATTTTTATAATTACTATTATTTTATTAATTATTTATTATTATTATTATTATTATTATTATTATTTTATTATTATTATTATTATTAACTGGAGAAAAAAAATACACAGTTCATGTTCCATAAATAGAAAACTATACAAATAAGTCGATCATTATACTTTTCCGAGGGAAGTTAAAAAGAAAAAAATAATCACGAGAAGAGCGAATATCCTTTTACATGAAAATGCACTTCAACTCTTTGCTTTGGCTTCCAAGTATGCTAGAATATTCGTCCAGTGTTGATGTTCGTTTCATCACTTCCTAATGTAAACTCTCTCTCTCTCTCTCTCTCTCTCTCTCTCTCTCTCTCTCTTCTGGGAGGTAAACTTTATTCATGTAGAATTAAGTATCGCTTTTATTCTCTCTCTTTCTTCAAGAAAGTAAATTTTATCTCTCTCTCTCTCTCGTCTCTCTCTTCTCCTCCGTGGTAAAGCTCTTCTCCTCCTCTCTCTCCTGGAAGTAAACTTTATTTATGTAGAATTAGACATTGCTTTTACTCTCTCATCTCTCTCTCTCTCTCTCTCTCTCCTCTTCTGGCCATGAAGTCTGTATTTTATAGGCATAGTGTTTTGCCCCCCCCCCCTCTCTCTCTCTCTCTCATTTATCAAACCACGCGAGTGAAATATTCAAAAAGAAAGTCAGATGAACTTCGTAGTGGAAAAACAATCAAGAACGTTAAGCGTAATGTATCAAATGATTAACGATTTCTTTATATATAACAATAATAATATTTACGAATTAATGTATTAAAAATATGTAATTTTTCACTGTTGTTTTTTTCAAAGAGCTTGATTTGATTCTGGGGTAAAATCAGCGATAGTATAGCGAGAATAAGATAAGATATGAAATAGTCAAAGTACAAGGCGAGGCTGTGAGAACAGGAGCTTTGAGATTCGATAAAGACGTCTGAAAAAAAAAACTCCATATCTTACTTCAAAGTCTGTTGCGCTGTTAGCAATAGATTGAATTTTTTTATAACTGCAACTGTAAATAGAACTACATATTTTGACGCAGAAGTAACGGTTTCCAATAACTTGAAGTTGTTCTCTGTTTTGCTATTTAACATTATCATTATCATTAACATTGATTATTTGGTTTAATGGAAGACTTGGGTATAAATGAAAAAATGTTCCGTATTGTGCAATACGGTTTTTGTTGAGGAGCGAATTAACTATGTATCAAACAAGAGGGAGAGAGAGAGAGAGAGAGAGAGAGAGAGAGAGAGAGAGAATGGCTTCATAAGCCTAAAGATTTTTGCTTCTCTGTGAATATGATCAACTCAATTATTCGGGTTGTTAATGGACGCGAGAGAATTTGAAATATATTTTCCACTTGAACTCACTCGGCATTTGAAACCACTGGGGAAATTTGGATTTCCTGCCTCTACATCCTGCTTAGCTTATGCTACTTTGCGATGATTCCAGTTACGGTAGATTCACATCAAGCGTGCGTCTGATGTCTAGGCTAGTCCCTTACGACGCCCCCTGATTGGCTGTTGATAAGCCAATCATAGGGCTGGAATTTTTGTTCAGTCTCTTCTCGAGAGTTCACCTAGGCAGGCTGTATGTTCCACCTATCCAGAGGGATACTTTTGAAAGATGTATCCCTCAGGAGAGGTGGAATATACGTCCTGCCTATGTGAACTCTCTCGAGAGAGAGAGACTGAGAGTTTCCAGCCCTGTGATTGGCTTATCAACAGCCAATCAGGAGCGTCGTCAGGGACTGGTCTAGACATCAGATGCACGCTTGATGTGAATCTACTCTAGCCAGGCACTGGAACAACCAGGCTCTCCGCCATGACGCGAAGGACACCTCAAAGTCTTGTAACATGAGGGAACTGCTTCCAGTTACGTAATGGAATAACCCTTTTTCCTGGATCACTGAAATACCAGTATACGCCTTAAATTCTCGTAGATGTCTTTTTTGTAACCTTTCGGTTCTTATTTACTGCTTGTATTCACGAGAGATGCTCGTTTTAAAGAGGAGGTTCCTTTGTCTCCATTCCATTTCTTTTATTCTATTTCTTTTGCTCCGAAAATCTATGCTTCCTCTGCGGAGGTACATCGTAAAAATAATCATAATCCGTAATGGCATAAACAAAATACGGTCATACTCCCAGAAGAGAGAGAGAGAGGAGAGAGAGAGAGAGAGAGAAAGAGAGAGAGATACTTTCTTCTACATAAATACGTCTATTTCAGGAGAGAGAGAGAGAGAGAAAGAGAGAGAGAGAGAGAGAGAGAGAGAGAGATATTTTTATTCTACATAAATACGGTCTTATTACCAGAGAGAGAGAGAGAGAGAGAGAGAGAGAGAGAGAGAGAGAGAGATACTTTATTCTACAAAAATATGGTCTTATTCCAGAAGAGAGAGAGAGAGAGAGAGAGAGAGAGAGAGAGAGAGATACTTTATTCTACATAAATACGGTCTTATTTCAAGAAGAGAGAGAGAGAGAGAGAGAGAGAGAGAGAGAGAGAGAGAGAGAGAGAGATATTTTTATTCTACATAAAATACGGTCTTATTACCAGAAGAGAAAGAGAGAGAGAGAGAGAGAGAGAGAGAGAGAGAGATACTTTATTCTACAAAATATGGTCTTATTCCAAGAGAGAGAGAGAGAGAGAGAGAGAGATACTTTATTCTACATAAATACGGTCTTATTATTCCAAGAAGAGAGAGAGAGAGAGAGAGAGAGAGAGAGAGAAGAGAGAGAGAGAGATTTTAGTCTACATAAATACGGTTCTTATTACCAGAAGAGAAAGAGAGGGAGAGATAAAGAGACAGAGAGAGATGTACCTTCTGCGGAAGTACATCGTAAAAATAATCATAATCCGTTTAATGGCTATAAACAAAATACGGTCATACTCCAGAAAGAGGAGGAGAGGAGAGAGTAGAGAACCCGAGTGAGGAAAGGGGGAGGAAGAGAAGAGAGAGACGAGAAGCAGAGATACTTTCTTCTACATAAATACGGTCTTATTTCAAGGAGAGAGAGAGAAGCAGAGAGAGAGAGAGAGAGAGAGAGAGAGAGATATTTTATTCTACTAAAACGGTCTATAACCAGAAAGAGAAAAGGAAGAGAGCATAGAAGAGAGAGAGAGAGAGAGAGATACTTTATTCTTAAAAACATTGTTATTCCAGAAGACCAGAGAGAGAGAGAGAGAGAGAGAGAGAGAGATACTTTATTCTACATAAATACGGTCTTATTCCAAGAAGAGGGAGAGAGAGAAAGAGAGAGAGAGAGAGAGAGAGAGAGAGAGAGAGAGATATTTTAAATTTTTCTACATAAATACGGTCTTATTAGCCATAGAGAGAAGAGCGAGAGAGAGAGGAAGAGAGAGAGAGAGGATACTTTATTCTACAAAATATGGTCTTTATTGAATTGAGAGAGAGAGAGAGAGAGAGAGAGAGAGAGAGAAATACCTTTATTCTACATAAATACGGGTCTTTTCCAAGAAGGAGAGAGAGAGAGAGAAAGAGACGAGAGAGAGAGAGAGAGAGAGATAGAGAGAGATACTTTATTCTACAAAAATAAAAAATGGGTCTTATTCCAAGAAGAGAGGTGAGAGAGAGAGAGAGAAGGAGAGAGAGAGAGAGATTTTACTTTTTCCTACAAATAGGTCTTATTAGAGAGAAGAGAGAGAGAGAGAGAGAGAGAGAGAGAGAGAGAGATTAGTCTACATAAATACGGTCTTATTACCAAAGAAGAGAAAGAAGGGGAGAGATAAAGAGACAGAGAGAGAGAGAGAGAGAGAGAGAGAGAGAGAGAGAGAGAATGTGTAAAAGCAATCATTTCTTCTACAAAATTACAGTCTTCATAAGCCCAGGAGAGAGAGAGAGAGAGAGAAATTTAAATTCATATCGTTATTAATATCCTGAAGGAATCTTTTAGACTATTATACAGGGTGTCCATAAAGTCCCAGTACAATTCTGGTGCAAACAAATGCTTGGTAATGGTACTGGGACTTTATGGACACCCTGTATATAACGCATGAAACCAAGTTGTATCTATCACATGTTCTAGTTTCGCTGCTAATTAACGATATATTTTAGTTCTTGATGTCCTTTACGCTTCAAGTCGCTGCTAGATACCTTTAGAATTCAGTGGTTCTCAACTTTTTTTTTTTTGGTCATGCCCCATCTAACCACCTCTAGAATCCTGATATATAATTCTTATATATATATATATATATATATATATATATATATATATATATATATATATATATATATATATATATATATCTATATACCCCCCATCAAGTGGAGCCAAAGCCCCCCCCCCCTCAAAGGCTCGAATGCCCCCCCCCCCCCCCCAAACCCCCCCCCCCCCCTCCCCCCAAATCAAATTCTCCCCCTGGTGGGGCGCCGTAGTCCACCCCACGTTGGGAACCACTGCTCTAGAAAAGAACTCTTTGAAACATCAGTATTTTCCCATTATACTGAGATTGTCAGAAATTCAAAACAAACTGTTCCCAATTATTTGGCTGTGAAAGGAAAATCGCCTCGAATTCTTTTACTTTTAAAGGTTACGGAGGTTAAGAGACAGACAGAGAGAGAAGAGAGGAGAGGAGAGAGAGAGAGAGACGAGAGAGAGAGAGACTCATGGTTTTAAACATTCGCTGTTAAATAACAGGAGTGCTCCTATCAATATTTAAAAAGAAATCTTTAGTTACTTTCAACTAATAAAACCTTGGGCCATTTCAGCTAGTGTCCTCCAAAGGAGCGTCAGTTACTTGTGTTCTCGCAAAGGCCTCCTGTCTAAGCTTACAAACCTTTCCCCTCTGACCATAAGAGCATTTCGCTTCGCTCAAGAAGAGAGTTTCCTAGTCCTTGGGTAGCTATATATATAGATACATACTTCGTGAGATGTATTTGGTGGCCTTGTCCATACAGTACTACCACTCCTTATCAAGGTATCCAGTCTGTCACCGGAATTTGTAGCATCTTGTTTATCTTTTTTGTCAGTAGAGTAAAGTTGTCACTTTAATGAACTACAAGGAGGAGGAGGAGGAGGAGTAGGTGGGGTAGGAGGAGTAGAAGGAGGGGTAAGAGTAGGATTAGGAGTAGGAGGAGGAGAATGAGGAAGAGAATATTTAATCTTCCTCTGAGAATCATTTGGTTTCCACCAACGAGCCTGACCAGTTCTTCATAGTGACCCATTTCGGACTATAATTGGAATAATAATAATAATAATAATAATAATAATAATAATAATAATAATAATAATAATAATAATAATCTCATCCTAGCGAGGAAAACAGTGGAATTTTACATCTTACATAAGCTTGCAAGAGTTCTCACTGTCTGAAATGTTTGACGGGGATTTCGAAACAGAAGGAGCTGTAATTGTGTAAGATCAGTGCCAGTCCATTCGACTCGAGAAGTTCAGCCAAAGACGAACGAAATTGGGTAAAGTGACGTCACGAGGTTTTAGACCTATTAGACATGTTTGAAGAAATATTCAGTTGAACTGAGAATGACCATCGATATTTGTTAAAACATCAATTAAGGTCTAGTTATGATAAGTATATCTCAGCTTAACCAAACCACTGATCTGATTAACAGCACTCATCCTAGGGCTGGCCCGGAGGATTAGATATTTTGACGTTGGTCAGGAACCATTGGTGACTTAGCATCGGGACCTACAGCTCATGTGGGATCCGAACCACACCGAGAAATGAATTTCTATCACCAGAAATAATACCTCTGATTCCTTGTTGGCAGAGCGGGGAATCGAACCCGGACCCTGAGATCGGTAGTCGGGAATGTAACCGACTCGTCCAACGAGGAACTACTCGCAGTGTTATAACTTCCACATATAAGCACGGATGAATTGTTGACAAAGGTTTAGGTCTAAACCACACGTATTCAAACCACATATCGGTGTTTGTCTAACTGTCCATTTCTCTCTCTTTCCCTCTCGCTGTATTTTATGCAGAATACATAGTCATGCAAAGGTAAGTAGAAACATCCTATAGTAAATGCACCGAAGTGCAGGACTTCACACTTCTCCCTCTAGATCAATCTATTACATGACCTTTAACCTCTATGTTATATGTTAAGGGCGTTTTCCACTATTACTTATTCTCTTTCCTTCCACTCAGGCGAGACACAAGCAAGGCATAAAGGATAAAGGGAACGCATAAATCGGCAAAGTGCTGCTTGGCCGCGTATCTTCTTTTTTCAAAGAGGAAATCATATCTGTGGAACGGGGTTGGTGATTTTTTTTATTTAAAATGAAAATTGAAAATCGGTGATACAGGTTATTTTATTTTTTATGTAATTTTCTATATCTATTTATTTGTTTTTTTATTTTTTTTTATTTGTTAGATGTTTTTCATATCCTTTTCTTCATCAAAATGTATTTTATGACAGAATTACTATTGAATTATCTTTTAGGTTTCCAGTTTCTGGCCTAAAGTATGCACTTGCAAATTTTTATATCGAAATGAATAGCTGCAGCACAGTTA
Organism: Macrobrachium nipponense; assembly: GCF_015104395.2. Lineage (NCBI taxonomy): Eukaryota > Metazoa > Arthropoda > Malacostraca > Decapoda > Palaemonidae > Macrobrachium > Macrobrachium nipponense. The sequence continues at coordinate 30,866,828 of NC_061106.1, forward strand.
TGCTCAAGTTTTTTATTAACCTCCAAACCTTATTTTTTATTTTGTTTGCTTTCAAATAAAAAAAATAATGATTTTTAAATGAAAAAATCAATGATTTAATCACTGATTAAATCAGTTGATTGAATTATTGCCCAACCGTGCCGTGGAATGGTATTTTTTTGGCATAAAGTACCATTTTGCAGCTACGAATCATTTCCGGGGAAGTAATTCAAAACTGCAAAACATTCGCTGTCGAAAAATATATTTAGGTAAAAGTAGAACCATAATGAACAGTATCCACTTACTTATTTCCCTGATGTGTAATGAAGCACCCGGAGGAGGGTCGTACCTTTTTCCCCGCCATCGACTTTCTTACTGAAGAAATGACGCCGACGGGAAGCCCTTAAGAGTATGATCACGCAGCCGTGCTTAATGAGCCCTTCGGTCCGATGCGCTTGTCATCTGCACCCCGATGACGTCATTCGTTTTCTTTCCTGGGCTCCTTCCCCAAACGCCCTAATACGACGTCTGCGATTTTGTATCTCCCCATTTTTTCTTTCATTTGGATTTTTTTTTTTTTTTTTTTTTTTTTGCTGTGTCCATCATAACAGTCTCTCAAAAAGTGAATGAGATAATAGAGCCGTTTGTTTTTTTGCTTCGGTTGAATTCTAATCACTAAGTTGTTTCTCGAAGTTGTAACAGGACAAAAAATGAATAAAGAATAAATAAAATAAACAAATAAGTAAATAGATATATAACTTAAAAAATAAACGATTATGTACATGCGAAAGAAGTTAGTATCTAAAGAATCTATTTTACAAAAAAAGAAACAATAAAACTTGGTTCGGGTGGATGTTAGTAAACTGAAATGAAAATAATTTTAATCTATTTGCAGAGATAGGCCTAAAATAAGAAGAAAAAAAGATGGATGCAAACCACTGCAAGATATTTTTCATGTAAAATTTTGATCTTGGTCAGTATATACTATATATTTCCCGTTTATTTTCCCTGAAGCCTTATTTAGTAAAGATTTGATTATTTTCCTTTCATTCCTGTAGAATCTCAACGGGGAGCTAGAGAGGAATAGCTCAGCAATGTAAACCGAGAGATACCTAAGAACATTTAGTTTCTGAAACTGTATAATTCCTAAACCTTGGATTTCTACGGTACATATTCTTTCGGTCAGGATGAACTGCCACCGTGCTATATTGATAAGGATATTCATTTCAAAAATGACCTTAGCGTGCAAGTGGAACCATAACAGACGCGAATTCCCTCAAAGAACAAGTGTGCAACAAAGGAATGCTGAAATCATAACCTTTCTGTTGGAACCACTTTCTTCACCCCCCCCAAAAAAAAAAAAAAAAAAAAAATCTCACGTTACCGACTTGGCCACATAGGCCTATAGTGGACAGGAACTCAGAAATAACATTTAGCAGAATCAAAAGAACGAATTATTGAAATATTTGAGACAACTTTTCCTCAGTCTTCCTTCAAAGTTTATCCTCAGTATATGACTAAAAACCTTATTTTCTTTCCTGTTTCCCCATCTTTAGATAAGCGGCAGCTATACTATTCAGTTGATATAGATATTGCTTCTAAGCGCACCATGCGTTCAAACCCAGAGGAAATAAATACACAGAAAAAAAAAACGCTTAAGAACATTATACTTGCCTTCTCGTTATGCCAGATTAATTGTCTTCGAGTAGAGAGAGAGAGAGAGAACGAAATGAAAAGCGACCCCTTTCGAAAGAGTCAAGACGGCGGCAGTGTTCCATATCGGGAAGGTCTGGCTGAGGAGAGCAGCACCTGAGGAGCTGGCGCCATTAACAGGGAGCGTGTTAATGCTCTCTGGTGCACCACTGAGTGGCGAAAAACCCCCATTTATTGCCGCGTTTGTTTCCGAGGATGAGTCTGATAGGGAAAGAATGGGACTCTGCGGTCTTCAGTGTAAGAGGGTCAGATTTCTTACTTCTTTTTTCCAGGGACAGCGTGTGTGTGTGTGTGTGTGTGTGTGTGTGTGTGTGTGTGTGGTTGCTTTGCTCTTGCTTATGAAAACGTCGCCATAGACTAAAGACTAAAGTGTTGTCTGGCTCATTCATGGGACTTCTGGTTGTGAAATACTTGTTCTTGATCTGTATGTTTGTGTGTGTTGCTTTACTCTTGCTTGTGAATACGTTGCCATAGGCTAAAGAGCTCTTGTTTCCCATACAACCTTCAGGTTCATTCATGGGACTTCTTTTCCGGTTGTAGTTGTGAAATATCTGTTGTTGATCTGTATGTGTTGTGGGTTGCTTTGCTCTTGCTTGTGAATACGCTGCCATGGGCTAAAGAGCTCTTGTGCGCGATACAACCTTCAGGATCAGTCATGAGACTTCTTTTCTGTTGATTAAAAACTCAGTTCTACTCATGCTTCAATTAGGCGCGCAAAAAGAACTTTATTCTTTCTGTCAGTTCGAACTGAATATCTATACTGATTTATTCTGGCATTTAATCCCATACTTGCCTGGCCCAAAAGAAAAAATAACATGCGATTTAATAAGCACTGTTGCCATTCTGGTAAGGACGAAATCCTAAAGGAATATTTTTGCAGTGTCATCGACATCTACTTTAAATTATTTTCATTTTTTATATAAATTGTCTTTGCAGCTTTATTTAATAACTGTCTAAAATATGAGGTGGATAAAACACACTCACTCATGAGTAGATTTTTTTCTTTTTTATTTTAAAAAATACACTTTCAAGGTCCTTTTACAATAAATATTTATCGACATCTACGTTAACTTATTTTCACTTTTGATGTAACTTGTCTTTACAGCTTTATTTAACAAATATCTAAAATATAAAGTGGATAACACACACACACAAACATACTCATGAGTAGTTTTTTTTTCTCTTTTATTTAGAAATAAAATACGCTTTAAAGGTCATTTTACAATAAATACATATACAATATATATAAGTTATGTACAGAATCAATACAATTATTTAATTTATTTTTTATATTTTTTTATAGCTCAAACATACCTGAATTTTACTATGTATTACATACACTATATACATACTGATTTCGCCTACCTATATGATGTGAACTAAAATTCCAAGTAACTACATGTAAAATGAGAATAAGAATAGAGAGGGACTTGTGTCGTCCATTATATTTAGTTTTTGACTACACTACCACAAAAGGCAGATTCTAAAGAGGGCAAATCTAGCAGTTCTTGTCGGATAGGCAGTGAAAGTATTCTTTCTAGCATAAGGGAAAAAGTTAATTGAAATTCCAGCCCCCGAACGAACAACGACGGCATAGCTTGCCAATAGGAGGATCATATTTCCGGAGAAAAGAAATATTCGTGTTTGTATACTACGTCAATAATGATCTACTGTATAACAAAGGGGTCCCTTATATAGGATGCATAACAAGGTTTGTTGGAGGGTCTTGGGAACATAATTCCGAACAACATTGTTTTTTTCATCATCATGTTTTACTACAACGATTTCTGTAATATGAACTTCATTTTCCCCTGGACGATCACAACAATAAGATTGTTCTAGGAAAAGGAAGCATTAATTATATGATTAGTCCAAAAATTAAATCACCTTTCAAAAGTATTCTAGTGCTTCAAAGAGTATTGTGTGTGTTAAGAAATTCACAGTCTCGTGAAGGACAATCGTTATAAAAAAAAAATTCACAACTATATATTGATGTATATTACCATGTAAAGAAGCATAGACTTTCGATCCTCATCAGTGTAGCGTCTACACGGATGAGGAACACCGTTCAGGTGTTCGAAAGTCTATATTTCTTTACATAGTTAACTAGTTATTTCAATATATAATTGTGGATTTTTTTTTATAACAGTATTACGATATTATTCAATCAGACTTGCCAGCAGCCAGGCGTCTTAACTAAATAAAAAAAAAGATAGAAGCATTGTATAATAACATTTTCCGAAGTATTGCATAATTTTAAACGATTCTACCTTGTTAAACGGGTTGCCTCTGCACAACTAACTTGAGAGCCTTTCTACTTGATTTAGCATTCACGTTCTATTTGAATTTGAACTTTTATTTGAAGCCATTGTCTTGATAGAGTACATCGGAATTCCATTGTATTTATTTTTTTCACAATTATTCCGGCGTTGAAGTATTACTGCTCACTCTTCCCTGATATTCGTCTGGATGACGTCAAAACCACTCATTACTGGTTCCAATTTTTCACCGCAAAGAAATAGTTTGCCTAATTGTACTATTAATTTATAACCAAATTCCGATTTCTATTTGTACTGCTTTGTAACTTGGTTTTCACCAAGCAAACTATGATTATTATATAAAACAAGTGAAAAAAAAATTCAATCGAGTTTTTCTGTGCAGCATATAATGCTGTATGAAACTTTCAGCCACTGCCCGGTGGTGGCCTGTGTCGTTGGCACCTGTAGCGGAGCCAGACGCACGATCGTGGCTGACTATAATCTTAAATAGAATAAAACTACTGAGTCTAGAGGGCTGCAGTTTGGTATGTTTAATGACTGGGGGGGTGAATGATCAACGTACTAATTTGTAGCCACCTAACCTCAGTAGTTTTTAAGATCTGAGAACGTACAGACGAATAGCCGTCTCAATTTTTTTTTTTTCTTACAGAAACTAAAAAGACTTTTATTCTTGATCCTAGTGACAGCTCATGTTTATTGGAGCGTTAAGAACGTCTCGGTCACCTTGGGACACGTTTTCCGAGTTTATTAATTAAAATGCCTTTTTTTAATCTATGACTCAACTGCTTCATGAAACCCCTTAGCGGGTCGTTATTATTTGGCATTACTCCTTCTCGTATCAGTTTTAAAGGCAGTAATAACCGTCTTTTTGAATTGATACATAAATAATATTTACAGGTGGTAAACCGGCATTTACCTTGACTTCTACTGATGAAAAAAAAGAAAAAAAAAGAATGACTGGGATATCACACGCTTCATTCTATTTTCGAAACAACTGTCAAACCATGAGATCTGACTTAATTTCCCGTAAAGTATTTCATACGTACGTATATAACACAATGTCTAGCCAAAGCAAATATAACCCAGTTAGTCACATTACTCGGCCGACGACCGTCGCATTGATTATGGAGGGCGTGAACGCTTCTCATAAATCCCGTCGGCGTCCTCAGGAGGTCCTCACGGGTCAAGTGGAGGCCCTCCCCAAATTGCATATGTATATCAGGTGAGGCAATCTCCGCGGCATCTGGGAATCCGTCCCGTGTACGAGGAAGACCTCGTGAATAAGCATTGCCGACAACAATTCCCGCCGGGTTGGCCCTACGTCTCGCGAGCCAAGACGACGTGTCGTTCCTTGGTCCCCGAGAGGATTAATTGCTGGCGAGAAGGCTGGAGGCAATTGAGAATTAATGGGATGAGAGAGAGAGAGAGAGAGAGAGAGAGAGGAGAGAGAGAGAGAGAGAATGGTATAATGATGTAAAGATAATAGTATAATTATAATTAAGAATTAGTAACCAATTAATATTGCTCATAAATATCTTCGAGTAACACATAATATAATTATACCTTGTATAATTATTTAGTGAAGACACGAATTACATTTATCTGTTCACTCTACATTTAAAATTCACACAAAAAACTCACTTAACTGATGAAAGACTTATAAGACTCCATCTTTAAACGGGATCTACATCCTTTTTGTCATCCTTTTTGCTCAGGAATAATTAACTATCAGCGTTGGACGTTTTCATCCAGTTCCCTCCAGAACTGTTTCTTCTTTATTTCCTCTTCTTCCTTCATCAACTAACTTTCCTGCCCACTCCCCTCTCTCTAGCAATCCTACACTCTTGTCTTCTTTTCACGCTGCAAACATATTTCAAAACTGTGTCCTTCTCTCTCTCTCTCTCTCTCTCTCTCTCTCTCTCTCTCTCTCTTCCTGATTTTTCGTTTGCTCTACTCCTCATCATTCTCTTCCATTCTCCATTTCTGTGTGTGTGCTATTGAACCTTTCTAGCACCAGAACTGATGTGCTTCTACGTTTTGTATGTAATTCAATCGTAGCCCATTTTCCTCTCTCTCTCTCTCTCTCTCTCTCTCTCTCTCTCTCCCCTCTCTTTTATTTAGGTTACCGTGCTGGAAAAACTGGTAAGTGAGTGTGGTTGGAATTCCTCGAACGAAAGATCAAAAAGGGTTTCAGAGCTACTGGGTATCTGCAGTTTTCTAAAGCTCTCTTCCATCGTTGCTTGAACTTAAATATTTGCAAAAGATTAAACGAGATTCAGAAGTGAAAACTTCTGAACTAACGCACAACATTTCTCCAAAACAAAAGGATTGATCAGCCTCGAATTACCGGTGGAAATAATTTAAGCAGGCGATCATTTTTTCGCAGAATGCAAAATATTGATAAAACCAGATATTTAATTTCTGATATTTACATTTGACAGATCAAATACAGTGAATTCACCGAGACAAAAGGAAGAATATATATTATAGAATTATATAATATATATATATATATATATAATATATAATATATATTTATCATAGAATCGACTAACTGCAGGGAGTTGGGTAAAAACAAATTGCAATCCGTTATTTGCAATTGATTACAACGGAAGAGACTACGATACTAATTCATTGTCTTCCCCGTAGAGAAAATTTTACCCCTGCTTTTTGTGAGATGATGGAGTAAGTATTCTTAGTTTTACCACACCACTGAGCGGATTAACAGCTCTCACCTAGGGCTGGCCCGAAGGATTAGATATTTTTACGTGGGTAGGAACCAATTGATTACTTAGCAACGGGACCTACAGCTCTAGTGTGGGATCCGAACCACGTCGAGAAATGGATTTCTATCACCAGAAATAAACCTCTCTGGTTGGAAGAGCTGTGAGATGATGAAGACCACGCTGTAGTTTTTCCCCGCTATGGGAATGTTGCACTCTTTGAACTTTAAGGTTGAATTACCTCTGCTTGCAACGACAAATTCTGCACCACTTTTTCATTACACGAGTTTATTCACTTGGTATTTTGCAGTTTGGTAAACGAACTTATTCCGCAAAAGGCTGTTTGCACTTTTACCATCATCATTCATCGTTTGTCTTATTGTTCATCTATAAAAGAGTATTTTCGCTTATTCGGGGTGACAAAACCTACAATCAACTTTGTTGTTGTTGCGGGGTGTGGGGGTGGGGAGGGGTGTGAGGGGGGGGGGGTGTTTCTGGCGATTATCTACAAGTCTATGCGATATATCGAGTCAATAGGAAATGACAAGGTTATTGGCATTGAAACATATGTACATGTAAAGTCACTGAATGTTATAAAAACTGGTGGGAAACTGTTCCCCAGTGGAAGGAAAACGAGTACTCTGGATTTTTTATTGGTGATAAAAGAGAAGTTCATATTGCTTGTTGGAGTAACACCTGAACCAGGGGACATAAGAATACAATTTCTCAGTTTTTATTGTTCATCTTTGTTTCACTGTCTAATGGGTGTGATCACAAGCCTATATGTAGTACTTATCCGAGATGCATTGATATAGCAACACTTACCTGACACACTGATTTGATTGCAACGCCAGATAACTCACAATCAATCAATCAATCAATCACACCGATTGCTAAAAACCATCTACCTGGGAGCTTTTGCATAAGCCATCATTTTCAAAAACTGCTGACGTCATGCACTGCTTCAGTGACAACAATGCAATTGGAAAAAACTTGGAAAATATACCACGTAAAGCATCATTCTCCCCGCGTCATGAATTGCCAAGAATATATCATCCCGTTTTGCTTGCGTGCGTCAATTAGCATCTTCAAAAGCACTTCGACGAGACATCAGTCGCATCCATTTCTGACGGGAAATCGCTATAACAAAAAAAAAATTCTGCATCCAACGCTTTCTCTTTCCATCGCTCTCCTGAAAAAAAAACAAAAACGCCAGAGGTATAAACTGGGTGTCATAAAGGACCAAGAGACACTCAGAGCTTCTGAAATGGCAGTTACGCAAGAGTTTATTCGGCATTTTCTTCCTTTTACTATTGTTATTAACCTTTCATTTTATTTCCGAGGGCATCAGTATAAAAGGCCCATAACTGTGGTTCTCCCCCAAAATTGGATTTCTATCAATAAACGGCGACACATCGCAACATGTGCCACAAAACTGGTGGTGAACAAAATGACCGAATCCACAGTCCTTCAAGTGCAGTGAGTCGAGTTCTATGATATATATATATATATATATATATATATATATATATATATATATATATATATATATATATATATATATATATATATATATATATAATATATATATGATATATATATATATATATATATTATATATATAGATATATATATATATATATATAATATATATATATATATATACTATATAGATATATAGATATATATATATATATATATATATATATATATATATAAGCAAATTCCACAGGAAAATGATAGTCAGAAATCCAAGCGCTCTCGTCTTACTCAGACATTGTCAAGGAGTTAATGAAGAACAATTGGAGAGAAAGGTCTCAGGTACAAAACAAGATCAAGAATACCAGATGGTTAATTGTCAAAAGAGTGAAGATAAAGGAGATAATCCAGGATTATCGGATATCACACGGTCACAAAACCTAAACAGATTGACCCTAACCGAAATTACAAAGTTTCTTTTACAGTCCAAAACATGTAAAAACTGAATATATTAATTTTGTTGCTATATTTATCTACAACTTTTTTCATTATGAAAGCATCAAGGTTTAAATAAACCAAGACTTAAATTTAGAACATTTCTATTATTGACCTGATGAAACAAGATTCAATGATATCCTTTTAACTGTGTCATTACAACAGGGATTAAGGCTCTTGCTTGACTCCAGTTTAATAGGATGTCTAAACTCTCCATATGTACGAATAATGCATTCGATATTTTGCCCAGTTCTCACAGAATATTGATGTTGTTTGAGACGTGTTGAAAGAGATTTACCGGTTTGTCCGTAATAGACTTTATCACACTTTTTGCAAGGAATTTCATATTGCAGCCTGGAAGATCTTTAGGAGAATTTTTGATTACCAAACTCTTGACATTAATATTACTGCAAAACAACATTTATGTTAAAAGCTTTAAAATTCTAGGAATATCTAAAAACCTTTCATCATAGGGTAATTTTAAAATGTTATGCTTACTAAATTCAAGTTTGTCATTAGTTGAATAAAATGTTTTTCTAGCTCTTTCCATGCCACATCTAAAAAGTTCTTGGGTATTTAAGTTTCATTGGCAAAATTATAAATAGTTTTATTTTAATTTCAGCGTCAATAAACTGCGGGCTACAGACACGTAAAGCCCTTAGAAACATCCCCAAAAAACAGAATTTAACATTTTGATGGTGATTGGAGTAGTAATGAACAAAAGAGGCAATGTTAGTTGATTTTCGAAAGACTGAAAAGTGAAATTTCTATCATTTCTATGGACAGTTACATCAAGAAAATTCAAATTACAATTTCTTCTCTACAGTAAATTTATAGAAGGGACTAAATTATTGAGATTATTAAGGAATTCCTGGAGATTTTCGTGAACTGGCCAAATATAGAAGATATTCATCCACATATCTAAACCAAATAACTTTTTCGGGGCAAAATTCTTGGTAGAAGTTTTGTCTCAAAAAATTCCATGTAAATATTGCTAAGGACAGGAGATAAGGGATTACCCATAGCCATGCCAAACTTTTGTCCAAAAAAATTCCCCATTAAAACAAAATTTATAATTTATCTAAATGGCTTGTAAAAATTCTTACTCCTTTGGTAGGAACATTTCTAACACGAATGTTAAAAAACAATGTTGATTTTATAAACAAATTGAATGGTTTAAATTGAATTTTGATTTTAATATGGTTAGTTTTGATGTTGTCTCTTTATTTACAAAAGTGCCTGTAGATGACTTACTTGAATATTTGGAGGAGGAATTAGAACGTCATGACATTCCCTTAAGTGTGGCAAACTCATTAGTCTCATAAGGTTATGTATCAAAGATAGTAAATTTTTGCTTTAATGGGGAATTTTTTGTACAAAAGTTTGGCATGGCTATGGGTAATCCCTTACTCCTGTCCTTAGCAATATTTACAATGGAATTTTTGAGACAAAACTCTTACCAAGAATTTTGCCCCAAAAAGTTATTTGGTTTAGATATGTGGATGATATCTTCTGTATTTGGCCAGTTCACGAAAATCTCCAGGAATCCTTAATAATCTCAATAATTAGTCCCTTCTATAAAATTTACTGTAGAGGAAGAAAGAAATTGTAATTTGAATTTTCTTGATGTAACTGTCCATAGAAATGATAGAAACTTTCACCTTTTCAGTCTTTCGAAAATCAAACTAACTTTGCCTCTTTTGTTCATTACTACTCCAATCACCATCAAAATGTTAAATTCTTCTCTTTTTTGTGGGATGTTTCTAAGGGCTTACGTGTCTGTAGCCCGCAGTTTATTGACGCTGAAATTAAAACTATTTATGATATTGCAATGAAACTTAAATACCCAAGGACCTTTATAGATGTGGCATGGGAAAAGAGCTAGAAAAAACATTTTATTCAACTTATGACAAACTTGAATTTAGTAAGCATAACATTTTAAAATTACCCTATGATGAAAGGTTTTTAGATATTCCTAGAATTTTAAAGCTTTTTAACATAAATGTTGTTTTCAGTAATATTAATGTCAAGAGTTAGTAATCAAAAATCCTCCTAAAGATCTTCCAGGCTGCATATATGAAATTCCTTGCAAAAAGTGTGATAAAGTCTATTACGGACAAACCGGTAAATCTCTTTCACAACGTCTCAAACAACATCAGTATTCTGTGAGAACTGGGCAAATATCGAATGCATTATTCGTACATACGAGAGAATTAGACCATCCTGTTAACTGGAGTCAAGCAAGAGCCTTAGTCCCATGTAATGACACAGTTATTAAAAGGAATATCATTGAATTCTTGTTTCATCAAGTCAAATAATAGAAATGTTATAAATTTTAAGTCTTGGTTTATTTAAACTTGATGCTTCCATAATGAAAAAAGTTGTAGATAAATATAAGCAACAAAATTATATATTCATTTTACATGTTTTGGACTGTAAAGAAACTTTGTAATTTCGGGTTAGAGTCAATCTGTTTAGGTTTGTGACCGTGTGATATCCGATAATCCTGGATATCTCCTTTAATCTTCACCCTTTTGACATTAACCATCTGGTATTCTTGATCTTGTGTTGTACCTGAGACCTTTCTCTCCAATTGTTCTTCATTAACTCCTTGACAATGTCTGAGTAAAGACAAAGCGCTTGGATTTCTGATCATCTTTTTCCTGTGGAATTCGTTATTTATGAAGTCACGTGCATCTACTGTAACAGATATATATATAGTATATATATATATATATATATTAGATATATATATATATATATATATCTATATATATATATATATATATATATATATATATATATATATATATATATATAGATATATATATATATATATATATATATATATATATATATATATTATATATATATATATACATATATACATAATCACTCCTGTCTCAGTGAATTCACTGAATTTGATCGTCAAATGTAAATATCAAAAATTAAATATCTGGTTTTATCAGTATTTTGCATTCTGCGAAAAAATGATCGCCTGCTCAGCTTATTTCCTCCGGTAATTCGAGACTGATCAATCCTTTTGTTTTGGAGAAATGTTGTGCGTTAGTTCAGAAGTTTTCACTTTCTGAATCTCGTTCAATCTTTTGCAAATATTTAAGTTCAAGTAACGATGGAAGGGAGCTTTAGAAAACTGCAGATAACACAGTAGCTCTGAAACCCTTTTGATCTTTGCGTTCGAGGAATTCCAACCAACACTCACTACTCACAGTTTTTTCCAGCACGGTAACCTAAAATAAAAGAGAGAGAGAGAGAGAGAGAGAGAGAGAGAGATGAAAGGAAAATGGGCTATGATTGAATTACATACAAAACGTAGAAGCACATCAGTTCTGGTGCTAGATAGGTTCAATATCGCACACACAGAAATGGAGAATGGAAGAGAATGATGAGGAGTAGAACAAATGAAAAAATAGGAAAAGAGAGAGAGAGAGAGAGAGAGAGAGAGAGAGAGAGAGAGAGAGAGAGAGAGAATATATATGGACACGGTTTGAAGTACGTTCGCAGCGTGGAAAGAAGACATGAGTGAAGGATTGCTAGAGAGAAGGGGAGCGGCAGGAAAGTTAGCTGATGAAGGAAGAAGAGGAAATAAAGAGGAAAAGCCCCAGAGCTGTACAGAGACAAGAAACAGTTCTGGAGGGAACTGGATGAAAACGTCCAACGCTGATAGTTAATTATTCCTGAGCAAAAAGGATGACAATGTAGATCCCGTTTGAAGATGGAGTCTTATAAGTCTTTCATCAGTTAAATGAGTTTTTTTTGTGAATTGTAAATGTAGAGGGAACAGATAAATGTAATCGTGTTTTCACTATATAATTATACAAGTTATAATTACATTATGTGTTACTCGAAGATATTATGAGCAATATTAATTGGTAACTAATCCTTAATAATAATAACTTAATATCTTTATATCATTATACCATTCTCTCTCTCTCTCTCTCTCTCTCTCTCTCTCTCTCTCTCTAAGTAGAAACTAAGAACTTCACCAAAGTTGTTTGAATACAACTCTCTCAGTTTCAACACAAACTCGGCTTTAAAGTCAACGACACAAATAAGGAAATTCAACTCATAAACAGAGTTTAATTATAATTTATGATTATGGACATTCTTTTCATGATACTGCTTCAACCAATATTATGTAAATGGTAATGAGAGACTCGTACAAGAGAGGTTTATAAAATTTTTAAAAAAAAATAATAAAAAAAGTAAACCTTATCTTTGCCATGCGAATGAGTCTTGTTCGGGCTACACACACACACACACACACACACTATCTCTCTCTCTCTCTCTCTCTCTCTCTCTCTCTCTCATCCCATTAATTCTCAATTGCCTCCAGCCTTCTCGCCAGCAATTAATCCTCTCGGGGACCAAGGAACGACACGTCGTCTTGGCTCGCGAGACGTAGGGCCAACCCGGCGGGAATTGTTGTCGGCAATGCTTATTCACGAGGTCTTCCTCGTACACGGGACGGATTCCCAGATGCCGCGGAGATTGCCTCACCTGATATACATATGCAATTTGGGGAGGGCCTCCACTTTGACCCGTGAGGACCTCTGAGGACGCCGACGGATTATGAGAAGCGTTCACGCCCTCCATAATCAATGCGACGGTCGCTGGCCGAGTAATGTGACTAATTGGGTTATATTTGCTTAGGCTAGACATTGTGTTATATACGTACGTATGCATACTTTACGGGAAATTAAGTCAGATCTCATGGTTTGACGTTGTTTCGAAAATAGAATGAAGCGTGTGATATCCCAGTCTTTTTTTTTTTTTCACCAGTAGAAGTCGAGGTAAATGCCGGTTTACCACCTGTAAATATTATTTATGTATCAATTCAAAAAGACTGTTATTACGCCTTTAAAACTGATACGAGAGGGAGTAATGCCAAATAATAACGACCATTTAAAGGGTTTTATGAAGCAGTGGAGTCATAGATTTAAAAACGCATTTTGATTAATAAACTTAGAAAAATGTGTCCCATGGTGACCGAGACGTTCTTTAGCATTCCAGTAAACCGGAGCTGTCATTAGGATCAGGAATAAAAGTCTTTTTAGTAGTTTACTGTAAAAAAAAATATCGAGATGGCTATTGTCTCTCCGCCCTCAGATCTTAAAAAACTACTGAGGTTAAGTGGCTGCAAATTAGTTCGTTGATCATTCAACCCCCAGGTCATTAAACATTACCAAACTGCAGCCCTCTAGCCTCAGTAGTATTCTATTTAAGATTATAGTTAGCCACGATCGTGCGTCTGGCTCGCTACAGGTGCCAACGACACAGGCCACCACCGGGCCGTGGCTGAAAGTTTCATACACAATTATATGCTGCACAGAAAACTCGATTGCATTTTTTTTTATTTTTTTTATATAATAATCATAGTTTGCTTAGTGAAAACCAAGTACAAAGCAGTACAATAGAAATCGGAATTTAGTTATGAATTAATAGTAATATTAAGCAAAATATTTCTTTTGCGGTGAAAAATTGGAACCAGTAATGAGTGGTTTTGACGTCATCCAAGACGAATATCAGGGAGAGTGAGCAGTAATACTTCAACACCAGAATAACTGTGAAATAAATAAATAAATAAATAAATACATGGAATCCCGATGTATACTATAAAGACTAGGCTTAAAAAAAAAAATATTTTCCAGAGGAATCAAATTCAAATAGAAACATGATACTAAATCAAGTAGAAAGTCTCTCAAGTTAGTTGTGCAGAGGCAAACCGTTTAACAAGGTCGACTCGTGTACAATTATGCAATAACTTCGGAAAATGTTTATTTATACAATGGTTCTATCTTTTTTTTTTTATTTAGTCAAGACGAATGGCTGCTGGCAAGTCTGACTGAATAATATACGTAATACTGTTATAAAAAAATCCACAATATATATTAAAATATATTAACTATGTAAAGAAACGTAGACTTCGAAAACCTGAACTGCGTTCCTCATCCGTGTAGACGTCTCACTGATGAGGATCGAAAGTCTATGCTTCTTTTCGTGGTAATATACATCAATATATAGTTGTGAATTCTTTTTTTATAACACATTGTCCTTCACGAGACTATGAATTTCTAAACATAAACAATACTCTTTCAAGACCTAGAATGCTTTGAAAGGTTTGACTTTGGGAGAATCATATAATTAATGCTTCCTTTTCCTTGAACAATCTTGTTGTGATCGTTCAGAGGAAAATGAAGTTCATATTAAAGAAATCGTTTGTAGTAAACATGATGATGAAAAAACAATGTTGTTCGGAATTATGTTCCCAAGAACTTCCAACAAACCTTGTTATGCATCCTATATAAGGGACCCCTTTGTTAAAGAGTAGATCATTATTGACGTAAGTATACAAACACGAAATTTATTTTCTTTTCTCCGGAAATATGATCCTCCTATTGGCAAGCTATGCCGTCGTTGTTCGTTCGGGGGCTGGAATTTTAATGAACTTTTTCCCTTATGCCAAGAAAGAATACTTTCACTGCCTATCCGACAAGAACTGCTAGATTTGCCATCTTTAGAATGCCTTTTGTTGTAGTGTAGTCAAAAACTAAATATGAGACGGCTGACACAAGTCCCTATCTACTCTTTATTCTCATTTTACACGAAGTTACTTGGATTTTAGTTCATACAGATATATAGGTAGGTGAAATGAGTATGTATATACAGTGTATAGGTATGTGTATATGTATGTATATACATAGTAAATTCATGTATGTTGAGCTATAAAAAATATAAATAATTGTATTGATTCTTTGTACATAACTTACATATTGTATATGTATTTATTGTAAAATTACCTTTAAAGCGTATTTTTTTTTTTCTAAATAAAAGAGAAAAAAAAACTACTCATGAGTATGTGTTGTGTGTTTGTTATCCACTTTATATTTTAGATATTTGTTAAATAAAGCTGTAAAGACAAGTTGCATAAAAAAATGAAAATAAGTTAACGTAGATGTCGATAATATTTATTGTAAAAGGACCACCTTTAAAGCGTATTTTTTTAAATTAAAAAAAAAAAAAAAATCTACTATGAGTCAGTGTAGTTTTTATCCACCTCATATTTTAGACACTGTTAAATAAAGCTGCAAAGACAATTTATATCAAAAATGAAAATAATTTAACGTAGATGTCGATGACACTGCAAAAATATTCCTGTAAGATTTCGTCCTTACCAGAATGGCAACAGTGCTTATAAAATCCCATGTTATTCTTTTCTTTTGGGCCAGGCAAGTAAGGGATTAAATGCCAGAATAAATCAGTATAGATATTCAGTTCGAACTGACAAGAAGAATAATGTTTTTTATGCGCGCCTAATTGAAACATGAGTAGAACTGAGTTTTTAATAAACAGAAAAGAAGTCTCATGACTGATCCTGAAGGTTGTATCGAACACAAGAGCTCTTTAGCCCATGGCAACGTATTCACAAGCAGGAGTAAAGCAACACACACATACAGATCAAGAACAAGCATTTCATGCTAGAACAGAAAGTCCCAGAATAAGCCAGACATAAACACTTGGTCTTTAGTCTATGGCGACGTTTTCATAAGCAAGATAAAGCAACACACACACACACGCACGCACGCACACGCTGTCCCTGAAAAGAAAAAAAGAAGAAAGAAATCTGACCCTCTTACACTGAAGACCGCAGAGAGTCCCATTCTTTCCCTATCAGACTCATCCCCGGAAACAAACGCGGCAATAAATGGCGGTTTTTCGCCACTCAGTGGTGCACCAGAGAGCATTAACACGCTCCCTGTTAATGGGCGCCAGCTCCTCAGGTGCTGCTCTGCCTCCTCAGCCAGCCCTTCCCGATATGGAACACTGCCGCCGTCTTGACTCTTTCGAAAGGGGTCGTTTTCATTCGTTCATCTCTTCTCTCTCTCTCTCTCTCTCTCTCTCCCCTCTCTCTCTCTCTCTCTCTCTCTCTCTCTCTACTCGAAGACAAATAATCTGGCATGACGAGAGGGCAAGTATAATGTTCTTAAGCGTTTTTTTTTCTATGTGTATATATTTCCTCTGGGTTTGAACGCATGGTGCGCTTAGCAGCAATATCTAAAGATGAGTAAACAGGAAAGAAAATAAGGTTTTGTTTTGGTCATATACTGATAGTTTAAACGAAGACTGAGGAAAAGTTGTCTCAAATATTTCAATAATTCGTTCTTTTCATTCTGCTAAAATTTTATTTCCGAGTTTCTGTCCACTATAGGCCTATGTGGCTAAGTCGGTAATGTGAGATTTTTTTTTTTTTTTTTTTTTTTTTTTTTTTTTTTTTTTTAAGAAAGTGGATCTAACAGAAAGGTTATAATTTCAGCATAACTTTGTGTTGCACCCTTGACCTTTGAGGGAATTCGCGTCTGTTATGGTTTCAATTGCACGCTAAGGTCATTTTGAAATGAATATCCTTATCAAATATAGCACGGTGGCAGTACATCCTGACCGAAAGAATATGTACCGTAGAAATCCCAAGGTTTAGGAATTATACAGTTCAGAAACTACATGGTCTTAGGTATCTTTCGGTTCACATTGCTGAGTTATTCCTCTCTAGCTAACCCCGTTGAGATTCTACAGGAATGAAAGGAAAATAAATCAAATCAAATCTTTATTAAATAAGCTTCAGGGAAATAAACGGGAAATATTATAGTGTATACTGACCAGATCAAAATTTTACATGAAAAATATCTTCCAGTGGTTTGCATCCATCTATTCTTATTTTAGGCATTTCTCTTAAGCATCTGCAAACAAATTAAAACTATTTTCATTTCAGTTTACTAACATCCATCCAGCCAAATTTATTCTGTTTCTTTTTTTTGTAAAATAGATTCTATAGATACCTCTTTCGTATGTACATAATCGTTTATTTACTTAGTTGTCATTTATTAATTTATTTATTTATCAATTTATTTATTTGTTTATTTATTTTTATTTATATATTAAATTTTTTTTGCTGTCACAACTTCGAGAACAACTTAGTGATTAGAATTCAACAGAAGAAAAAAACAAACGGCTCTTTTATCTCACTCACTTTTTGTGAGACTGTTATGATGGACACAGCAAAAAATAGTCCAAATGAAAGAAAAATGGGAACATACGAAATCGCAGACGTCGTATTAGGGCGTTTGGGGAAGGAGCCCAGGAAAGAAAACGAATGACGTCATCGGGGTGCAGATGACAGGCGCATCGGACCTAAGGGCTCATTAAGCACGCTGCGTGATCATACTCTTAAGGGCTTCCCCGTCGGCGTCATTTCTTCAGTGATAAAGTCGATGGCGGGGAAAAAAAGGTAGGCCGACCTCCTCCGGGTGCTTCATTACACATCAGGGAAAAGTAGTAAGTGGAATACTGTTCATTATGGTTCTACTTTTACCTAAATATATTTTTCGACAGCGAATGTTTTGCAGTTTTGAATTACTTCCCCCGGAAATGATTCGTAGCTGCAAAAATGGTACTTTATGCCAAAAAAATACCATTCCACGCAAGGTTGGCAATAATTCAATCAAACTGATTTAATCAAGTGATTAAATCATTGATTTTTTCATTTAAAAATCATTATTTTTTTTTATTTTGAAAAGCAAACAAAATGAAAAAATAAGGTTTGGAGGTTAATAAAACTTGAGCATAACTGTGCTGCATCTATGTATTTTGATATAAAAAAATGCGAAGTACATAATTTAGGCCAGAACTGGAAACCTAAAAGATAAATCAATAGTAATTATGTCATAAAATACATTTTGAGGAAAAAGGGGATCGAAAAAGCATCTAACAAATAAAAAAAGCAGTCAATCAATCAAATAAATAAAAAATAAAAAAAATCACTGATCTTTAAATTTTCATTTTAAATAAGAAAATCACCAACCCTGTTCCACAGATATGATTTCCTCTTTGAAAAAAGAAGATACGCGGCAGCACTTTGCCGATTTGTGCGTTATTCCTTTATGCCTTGCTTGTGTCTCGCACTGAGTGGAAAGGAAAGAGAATAAGTAATAGTGGGAAAACGCCCTTAAACATATAACATGGAGGTTAAAGGTCATGTCATGGATTGATCTAGAGGGAGAAGTGTGGAGTCCTGCACTCCGGTGCATTTGTTATTGGATGTTCTTCTTACCTTTGCATGACTATGTATTCTGTATAAAATACAGCGAGAGGGATAGAGAGAGAAAGGGACAGTTAGACAAACACCGATATGTGGTTTGTCAACAATTCATCTTTGCTTATTTTTGGCAGTTACGTGCTCGACTACCGATCTCGGGTATACGGGTTCGATTCCCCGCTCTGCCAACGAGAAATAATAGGGATTTATTTCTGGTGATAGAAATTCATTTCTCGATGTGGTTCGGATCCCACAATGAGCTGTAAGTCCCGATGCTAAGTCACCAATTGGTTCCTGACCACGTCAAAATATCTAATCCTCCGGGCCAGCCCTAGGAGTGCTGTTAATCAGCTCAGTGGTCTGTTAAGCTAAGATATACTTAACATAACTAGACCTTAATTGATGTTTTAACAAATATCGATGGTCATTCTCAGTTCAACTGAATATTTCTTCAAACATGTCTAATAGGTCTAAAATCACGTGACGTCACTTTACCCATTTTCGTTCGTCTTTGGCTGAACTTCTCGAGTCAAATGGACTAGCACTGATGGTACACAATTACAGCTCCCTCTATTTCGAAATCCCCGTCAGACATTTCAGACAGTGAGAACTCTTGCAAGCTTATTATTATTATTATTATTATTATTATTATTATTATTATTATTATTATTATTATCATTCCAATAGTAGTCCGAAATGGGTCACTATGAAGATACTGGTCAGGCTCGTTGGTGGAAACCAAATGATTCTCAGAGGAAGATTTAATATTCTCTTCCTCATCCTCCTCCTCCTACTCCTACTCCTACTCTTACCCCACCTCCTCCTCCTCCTCCTTCTCCACGGCGTCGGTGACCCTGCTAGTTGTGACGCCAGAAAACCTACAATCAATCAATCAATCAATCCTCCTTCTCCTCCTCCTCCTCCTCCTCCTCCTCCTCCTCCTTGTAGTTCATTAAAGTGACAACTTTACTCTACCGACAAAAAAGACAAACAAGAAGCTACAAATTTCGGTGACAGACTGGATACCTTGATGAGAAGTGGTAGTACTGCATGGACAAGGCCACCAAATACATCACACGAAGTAATATATATATATATATATATAATATGTATATATATATATATATATATATATATATATATATATATATATATATATATATATATATATATATCTGAATATATAGCTAGCTCCCCCAGGACTAGGAAACTCTGTTCTTGAGCGAAGCGGAATGCTCTTATGGTCACAGGGGAAAGGTTCGTAAGTTTAGACAGGAAGCCTTTGCAAGAACACAAGTAACTGACGCACCTTCGGAGGACACTAGCTGAAGTGGCCCAAGGTTTTAGCTGAAAAGTAACTAATGATATCTTTTTTAAATATTGATAGGAGCACTCCGGTTATTTAACAGCGAATGGGTAAAACCATGAGTCTCTCTCTCTCTCTCTCTCTCTCTTCTCTCTCTCTCTCTCTCTCTCTCTTAAACTCCGTAACCTTTAAAAGTAAAAGAATTCGAGGCGATTTCCTTTCACAGCCAAATATTGGGCACAGTTTGTTTTGAATTTCTGACAATATCGTCTATTTTAGTATAATGGTAAAATACTGATGTTTCAAAGAGTTCTTCTAGAGCAGTGGTTCCCACGTGGGGTGGACTACGGCGCCCCACCAGGGGGAGAATTTGATTTTGAAGGGGACCTAATTCGAGAATGTTTAAACCAAGTTAATGACCTTTTAGGCTTCTTCCACTTCAAATATATAAGAATTATACATCACCGAAGGGTGCATCAGGATTTCAGAGTAGGTTAGGTGGTGGCATGAACAAAAAAAAAAAAAAAAAAAAAAAAAGTTGGGAACCACTGAATTCTAAAGGTATCTAGCAGCGACTTGAAGCGTAAAGGACACTAGGAACTAAAGTTTATCGTTACTTAGCAGCGAAACTAGAACGTGCGATAGATACGACATGGTTTCATGCGTTATACACGGTGTCCATAAAGTCCCTGTACCATTACAAGCATTTGTTGCACAGAATTGTACTGGGACTTTATGGACACCCTGTATAATAGTCTAAAAGATTCCTTCAGGATATTAATAACGATATGAATTTAAATTTCTCTCTCTCTCTCTCTCTCTCTCCTGGGCTTATGAAAAACTGTAATTTTGTAGAAGAAAATGATTGCTTTTACACATTTCTCTCTCTCTCTCTCTCTCTCTCTCTCTCTCTCTCTCTCTCTCTCTGTCTCTTTATCTCTCCCTCTCTTTCTCTTCTGGTAATAAGACCGTATTTATGTAGACTAAAATCTCTCTCTCTCTCTCTCTCTCTCTCTTCTTGGAATAAGACCGTATTTATGTAGAATAAAGTATCTCTCTCTCTCTCTCTCTCTCTCTCTCTCTCTCTCTCTCTCTCTCTCTCTTCTGGGAGTAAGACCGTATTTTGTTTATTCCATTACGGATTATGATTTTTTTTACGATGTACCTCCGCAGAGGAAGCATAGATTTTCGGAGCACAAGAAATAGATTACAAGAAAACGGAATGGAGACAAAGGAACCTCCTCTTTAAAACGAGCATCTCTCGTGAATACAAGCAGTAAATAAGGTTACAAAAAAAAAAAGACATCTACGAGAATTTAAGGCGTATACTGGTATTTCAGTGTTCCAGGAAAAACGGTTTATTCCATTATGTAACTGGAAGCAGCTCTCTTACGTTTACAAGACTTCGAGGTGACCTCGCGTCATGGCGGAGAGCCTGGTTGTTCCAGTGGCTGGCTATAGTAGATTCACATCAAGCGTGCATCTGATGTCTAGGCCAGTCCCTTACGACGCCCCTGATTGGCTGTTGATAAGCCAATCACAGGGTTGGAAACTATCAGTCTCTCTCGAAAGTTCACAAAGGCAGGATGTATGTTCCACCTCTCCTGAGGGGTACATCTTTCAGATGTATCCCCCAGGAGAGGTGGAACATGCATCCTGCCTAGGTGAACTCTCGAGAGAGAGACTGAGAGTTTCCAGCCCTGTGATTGGCTTATCAACAGCCAATCAGGAGCGTCGTAAGGGACTGGCCTAGACATCAGACGCACGCTTGATGCGAATCTACTGTAACTGGAATCATCGCAAAGTAGCATAGGGTAAGAAGGATGTCCAGGCAGGAAATCCAAATTTCCCCAGTGGTTTCAAATGCCGAGTGAGTTCGAGTGGAAAATATATTTCAAATTCTCTCGCGTCCATTAATAACCCGAACATTTGAGTTGATCATCTTCACAGAGCAGAAAAAATCTTTAGGCTTACGAAGCCATTCTTTCTCTCTCTCTCTCTCTCTCTTGTTTGATACATAGTTCGTTCGCTCCTCAACAAAACCTTATTTCACAATACAGAATATTTTCTATTCATACCCAAGTCTTACATTAAACCAGATAATCTGAAAATAAGGATGGAATGATAATGTTTAATAGTAAAACATAGATCAACTTCAAGTTTTTGAAAACCGTTACTTCTGCGTCAGAACATGTAAGGCTATTTACAATGGCAGTTATTGCAGTTATAAGAAAATTCAATCTATTGCTAACAACACGACAGACTTTGAAGTAAGAAATAAGCGTTTTTTTTTTTTTGACGTCTTTGTCGAATCTCAAAGCTCCAGTTCTCGCAGCCTAGCTTTGTACTGGAAATCAATCTATTCAGTTATCAAGACATCCATAGTCATGAAGATATGTGGTTTTGACTATTTCTTATCGTATCTTATTCTCGCTTATACTATTATCGCTGATTTTACCCCACATCAAATCAAGCTCTTTGATAAAAGCAACAGTGAAAAATTACATATTTTTAATACATTAATCGCAAATATTTTTTATTACTTTATAAAAAGTTACGTTAATTCATTTGACACATTTACGCTTAACGTTACTGATTGTTTTTTTGGCTTGATAAATGAGAGAGAGAGGAGAGAGAGAGAGAGAGAAGAGAGAGATGAGAGAGAGAGAGAGAGAGGACAAAACACTATCTTTATAAAAATACAAGCTTCATGTCCAGAAGAGAGAGAGAGAGAGAGAGAGAGAGAGAGAGAGAGAGAGAGAGAGAGAGAGACAAAACACTAATAAATTCTATAAAAATACAGGCATCATGGCCAGAAGAGAGAGAGAGAGAGAGAGAGAGAGAGAGAGAGAGAGAGAGAGTAAAAGCAATGCTCAATTCTACATAAATAAAGTTTACATTCTTCCCAGGAGAGAG
>NC_061106.1:30890328-30911305 GCF_015104395.2 Macrobrachium nipponense
CACCTCTTCCAGGTGTGTTCTACGCTCTGTCAAGTCAAAATCAGTGAGTTCCCCCTTTGCAACTGTTCTTCAGATAATATGTCATTTTTGTGTTCGTTACGAACACACACCACACACAACCCGGGGGATTGCACACAATAGGCATGCATGCTTCAATGATGAAACTCGTGATCTTCGAAGCGGTGTCACGACCACAAAGGTGCACTGGTAAGCTATCCTGTCTGTTTTTTTTCATTTCAGCATCTTCGATGAATCCAGTGCTTAGCACTTGTCTCTAACCGTAATAGCTAAGGTTAACAACCCCAATTACTGTCCTTTAAGATATATATTCAGGTACGTTCCGATTTTGGTTGTCTGATCAAACTCCCTCCCTAGTGAATTACCTAAGAGACTTGTTTTTGAGTTAGAATATCCCGCCTTCAAAGTATCTCCATTGCCAATTAGTATCTGTTTTCATGTTGATTTCCAATATAAGGTGTCCTTTCCGTTCACGAGGAGCAGTAGGCCATGCAATGGTTATAAATAGTTCATAGTACATAATACTATATATGCTATAATTATCAAAAGCTTATACATGCAAACCTGTTTTCATTGAAGAGATGTTTTATAGACCTTTTTTTCATGCGCTATACAGCTCTTCATAACTATAGTAGATTACACCAACCGAGTATTTGATGTCTAGGTTAGTTCCTTACGACGCTCTTGATTGGCTGTTGATAAGCCGATCACAGGGCTGGAAACTCGTCTCTCTCGAGAGTTCATAGGCAAGGACGTATGTTCCCACCTCTCTTGAAGGATACTTTCGAAGACGTATACCAGGAGAGGTGGAACATAGATTCCTACCATGTGAACTCTCTCGAGAGACTGAGAGTTTCCAGCCCTGTGAATTGGCTTATCAAACAGCCAATCAGGAGCGTCGTAAGCGAACTGGTCTAGACATCAAATGCACGGTGATGTGAATCTACCGTAGTGACTTCCCTGGCCTTGCTTGGGCACAAGGAAAAAAACTTTAGCTGAAAAAGGGAAAAATACAGACTTTGGAAAAATGTACTGTAGCTATTAGGAAGGTCCCCAGACGTAGGCTATTTAATGGATCCTACTTTAATAGCGCACAACGCCGCATCCCGTACTTGCATGAGTGAGCGAATGTCAAAATAAAATGACGTATAACATAATGGCATATATATTTGTATGCGGACTTTATTGTAAAAAGAAAATTGTTTGCTGTATGAAGGCTTAGACAATTTTGCTAAACCCAAAGAATTCTCCATTGGGATGTAACGTAATTTGACCTTAAACATCTTAGAATTTGTTATTGATTTGAACGTTGTAAAAAAACTACCTGCTGATATACAGGAGTAACTTGAGAATATTGGTTTTTTATTATTATTATTATTATTAGTTCTTATTATTATTATATATTATTATTATTATTATTATTATTTGAGAAGCAGAAGTATACTTTATTAAAAGTAAATGGCCACTTCAGCACGTTACGCTTGTAGAGACTCTTCTCTATTTTATTCGAAAAATAGAGACGATCTCTACAAGCGTAACGCTGCTGAAGTGGTGATTACTTTTTAATAAAGTACTATTATTATTATTTATATTATTATTATTATTATTATTATTATTATTTATTATTATTATTATTATTATTATTATTATTATTTTATTATTATTCCGATGAATTCATGTAGAACAAGCCCGAAAGTTCCACTGACTGGAAATTCAAGCTTCCAAAGAATATTATGGTGTTTATTCGAAAGAAGTAAAAGAAAGTAATGGCCTTACTGTGACTAATAGTTAATGATTGACTTTTTGAATTAGCCATCTTCAACTAAATCTGGTTTCCTAATAACTATTTCATTCTCTACTTATAGATCAGATTCTGTTTTCACTGCTCATGTCAGGCTGCCACATATAAATAAGTAAATCGAAATAAAAAAAACTCTAATTCCTTGATAAAAGTAGCTACATCCACGAATCAGTAAAAAAAAAAAAAAAAAA
Source organism: Macrobrachium nipponense (assembly GCF_015104395.2). Classification (NCBI taxonomy): domain Eukaryota; kingdom Metazoa; phylum Arthropoda; class Malacostraca; order Decapoda; family Palaemonidae; genus Macrobrachium; species Macrobrachium nipponense. Next base: position 30,892,339 of record NC_061106.1, read on the forward strand.
AAAAAAACAAAAAAAAAAAAAAAAAAAAACTTTCGTTACATAACGGACTCACATCAAAGTTGCTTCATATAGCCGCTTTCAAGGATTTACCAATTAGCACTAATGGCTGTATCATTATATTCCACGTGGGTTCATTTTTAAAAACTAACAAACCTTTCAAAACAATGACCAAATACTTAAAAAGAATTATAATAGTAAAATTTCTGAAGAGCTTTAAACCGTTAAGAATGCTGACGTTTAATGGCAAAGACACAAAATAATTTCTGAAGATGAATGCAGTTGTTTGTTTGCGTCACGGAATGTGAGGGACAACTCAGTAATCAGCGAGAAAGTTAAATCTTAATGGATGGAGGATTCGTGTATTTTTCTGAGTTCTATTTGTTCCTTTTCTGGGACTTCTTTTGGATCTCGAAGAGGTCCATGAGAAACTCAGACGAAGTGAAAGGAAATACCAGATTCAGAAAGTATAACAAAAAATTTTTCTAGGGGAGATCACCTTCTACTGTCCTGTTGAGTCTCCATTATGTATTTTACATATAATTAGAATATATATTCCATATATTTTAGTGCTGATAATAACCAGAGAAATACCAGATCTTGACATTCAAAATACCAGGTTAACACCAGGAATATAGGCCAATTACTTAGCAGTCTCGCTGATTATGAAAAACAAATTATCAGAAAAATAGAGATAAATCTTTATAAGATAAATTCGGTTAACTCTGTCATTCTTTTCAATAAGACATGTATCCGAGAATGTCTGCTTCTGCTGATAATTAATAATAATAATAATAATAATAATAATAATAATAATAATAATAATATAATAATAATGGAATGGACGAAGGCAGAACTTCGCAGCATAGACCAGAAAACGAGGAAACATGACAATACACAAGCACTACACCCAAGAGCAAATACGGACGACTATACATAACACGAAAGGAAGGAGGGAAGGACTACTAGCATAGAGGACTGCGTCAACATCGAGAACAGAGCACTAGGGCAATATATGAAAACCAGTGAAGACGAGTGGATCAAGAGTGCATGGGAAGAAGGACTGATAAAAGTAGACGAAGACCAAGAAATATACAGAGACAGGAGAAAGACAAGCAGAACAGAAGGAATGGCACAACAACCAATGCACTGACAAAACATGAGATAGACTAAAACTAGCCAGCGATGACACGTGGCAATGGCTACTGAGGGGAGAGCTCAAGAAGGAAACTGAAGGAATGATAACAGCGGCACAAGCCAGGCCCTAAGAACCAGATAGTCCAAAGAAACGATAGATGAAAATAACATCTCTCCAATATGTAGGAAGTGCAATACGAAAAATGAAACCAGCTCCAGGACTCATGCAGAAGAGTGTGATCCTAGAAAAGGCGCACATAGTAAGAAAAGTGATGGACTCCTAAGGAGGCAGGATGCAACCCGAACCCCACACTATAATACCACCCAGTCGACTTGAGGATGTGATAGACCACCCCCAAAAATAATAATAATAATACTCTGATCTTTTTAACTGTGTGGCATCTGTAATGATAGATTCCTTATCTGGTTATTTTAATTGGATGATTAGCCAGTAAAAAGTCCGGTCGTGAGGAGTAGATATTTGGAATTTAGACTCCTTGCATAGATGGGAAGTGACGAATTTTAATTTGGTATTGATTTGAATTCTTTACAGAGAGAGATGTCGGAAATGTTAATAATTTTCTTCGGAAGTTAATTCCATCTTACCTATATTCAGTCAAGCAGAATGAGAAACATGTTTATATACATTGAATGAACAAACACTCAATAAGCGTTATAATATATGTATATATATATATATATATATATATATATATATATATATATATATATATATATATATATATATATTTCTAGGGTACAATTTTTCACGGATACAACATTCATTGAATAGAATGGCTTTTTTCACTGTTAACCAACTTTTTTTTAAATTGCTTCATATTTTCTAATTATTTTCTTTCTTTACTTCATTGTTCAGGTTACTAATGGACACTATGGGGGTTCTTCCATTTACTCCAGTATTTTTACACGCGACAGCTGTTTCGTCAACCTATACGTATTGACGTTTATCAAGCGTACTGATACAAATATGTTGTTGTTGTTTAAGATTAAGCTGGCCTTGTGCCAGCACGGGCTCTTGCTCGTAGAGCAGCCCGTATGATACAAATATGTTGTTGTTTAAGATTAAGTTGGCCTTGTGCCAGCACGGGCTCTTGCTCACAGAGCAGCCCGTATGCGATACAAATATGTTGTTGTTGTTGTTTTTGATTAAGCTGACCTTGTGTCAGCACGCTCTTGCTCACAGAGCAGCCCGTAACAAACGATACAAATATGAGCCTACATGCGTTTTTGTGACGTCATGAGGACGGAAAGGTAGTACAATTGCCAGATACCTATTTTAAGTATTTACAAAGACTATAGTGAAACATAAAATAAGACAAATAAATAAATAGTTTAACAACAGAAATTATATCAAAGTTGAAAGCAGTTTATTATTACACATTATACATAAATATATATTAATTACATATGTTTAATTCATGAATGTCAGTGTGCAGCGTGCGGTCCCTCTCCGCTGTGGTGGTTTTGTTCCACGCGGTTGAAGGGCTGCCTCCTACACGAGGGCAAGGATCGTCTGCTTCACGTTGGATGTTAAGGTTGGGGCGTTTGCATGGCGATGCTGACTGCTTCTGATATCAATAAACGATTGTAGTTGCCTTCCTTGTGTATTATTTTGGTGTTTGTGAGAAGTTCTTGTAAGGATGGTTTTTTATTGTGGGTATCCACAAAGTGCTGATGAATGGCTCCTTGGTTTCTTTGGGCCTGCATGCGACGTTTGAGTGTAGTGGTTGTGTGTCCGGTATAGCATTTTTGGGGGGACTGACATTGCTCGTCAGCACAGACAACTTGTATACTATCTCATTCAACCTCTTTCTCCGTCGATGGGGCCGTACTATTTTTTCATTACCAATGAGGCCGTAAGTTTGGTTTGCAGTAAATTCTTGCTGTTATTTTGTTATATGGCGCTATGGGGGTGGTTCCTCTTCGCAGTATACCAAGGATGGCTTTCCTTTCATCTTCGTGGTGTTTGTTGTATGAAATCTGATGTATATCCACTATTTTCTTTGTCTTTGTCTTGTGTGTTGTCCCGCTCGGGGTCGGGTTATGGAAAGCCTCTAATCTCTTTTTTGACAACTAGCTGGATCATGTCTTCTGGGTAGCCGTTATTTGTGAGCATCTGTTGAAACTCTGTTGATTTCTTCGTTAGTCGCTTTCCCCACGTCGAACAGTGTGTTATGGCGCGTTTTATGTATGCATTTACCACAGATCGTTTACATGCATCAGGGCATTCTCCTCTAGCATTTAAGCATCTCCCAGCATTTGTCCTTTTTATTGTATACGGTGGTATTGTATTTGTTGTTCCTTTGGGTCACAAGTACGTCCAAGAAAGGGAACATCTTCTCATCACTTTTTTCTACCGTAAAATTTAATGTAGATTTGCTTGGAGTTTATTTACTAATTCTTCTATGTCATTTTCGCCCTTGTTGTGATAAAATATCATCAATATATCTCCCATAGATTCTGGGTTTTGGTGTTCTTCAAAAGTGACCTCTTCTATGTGTATGTATATATATATATATATATATATATATATATATATATATATATATATATATATATATATATATATATATATATATATATATATATATATATGACTTTTTATCACATCGCCGTGATTCATATAGTAACATGCATTAAGCTACAAATTTCCTTTGATATTTAATTCGCTCTACCCATGAATTAATATATTTTCACTATGTTACCGTAGGGGATTTTTTAGATGATAATAATTTCGTCCTCTCGTGGATTCGAACCAGCGGACAGAGGAGAAATCACACAGACACACACACACACACACACACATATATAAATAAATATCACACCACAGTGACGTTTCTTATACACAAAAGTTAAGCTACAAATGTCGTTTAATATACCAATTCGCTCTACCTCGGAAATGATACCTAAGGGGCATTGTAACTGATAGTCACTTGATGGACTCGAACCTCCGATGGTAACTATCAATGACTGCTGAGACAAGTCCTCTACCCACCCGACTGTAACGGTGATGTGACGAAAATTCATATACATATATCTTATACAATATATGTGCATGTGTACGTATAAGTACTGTAATACTCAGGCTATGTAGCTGCTAGTCGCCTTGGCGGTTAATGTGAAAGCAAATGCCTGCCATATCTACATAATTAACGACTGGTTTCTAGGCCATTCCTCTCGTATAAAAAAGACAGCGATTCTTGCAGAGCAGAACTTGTGTCCGGCAGAGCTTCTCAGTGGTGGAACTCGTCCTAATCATTCTTCAAGATGGTAACATTAACAAATGATGACTGTCTTACTTCAAATGATCCTACTCATGATTGCTCTTAAAAAAAACTGAAGCCATTTTTTTACAATAAGATTTCATTCTTGTCAGTACACTGAAGATAGTACACTCGCCTTTCCTTCAATAGAAAGTGAAATGTAAAAGTATAGTAGAAGAATTTCAGACTGATTCACTTATATCATAGATTGCTTTGGCACGCTAATGATTAAAACTGGACATATGTAAAACTGAGCAAGATAATTTTGACTCCTTTTTAGAAGGCTTTCGCTTTGGCTCTCTTGACTGTGGTATCCGTGGGCGTGGTAATTGGAAAACCTCAAGGTCACCAAAATAACTGCGACAGCTGGTGCAGGAATAGTCTTGGTCATTTCACATGCTGCGACAAACTCCGTAAGTATATTCAGTTGTCTTTTCTTGTAATAATTCTTAAGTTTGATGACTGAATCACTCGTTATCTCTCCCTCTGTACTTATTCATTTTCAGTATATATCACATTTATTTTGTGATTTTTGGGATTGGGAAAGTTAAGATCAACTTCATTCTTGAAATCTATACTCGACTGTTATTGTCCGTCTCTTGAAAGTTTTTTTTTTTTTTTTTTTTTTTTTGACAGCAAAATGCCCTGTTGATGATCGTGAACCAGGATACTGCAACCGTCAATTTTCATTGCAAGCACCGGCATAGGGATATACCAACAATCGTTTCTCGGTCCTTTCGTAAGTGACGTGATAATTTGATTTTAAATTTAGTACTTTACTTTTGTGATTATATGCTTGCTTCGGGAGTGTAATACATTCGAAGTTGATATATAAGAAATGAATTACGGAATATAACATGTACTTGTATGAATCAACTGGGACGCTAAAAAACTCCAAATTTATGCTTTGGCAAAGACACTTTATGTGAAAGGGTTTACTCTTTTCCAGGAATGCGCAGATGACAGTGAATGTGGAGAGAGCCATTTGCTGCCCTGATAAATGTATTGGACACGACGTCTGCAAAAATCTTCCACTTTAACAGAGATAGTAGATGTTCAATATGATTTTCCAAATTAGGCTTTGGTTTTTTTACTGATAAGTCATTAATGAGAACTTGTTAACCCTATAGTACTTTCAACCCTTATATTGCACTCTTGTTCAAGAAAAAGTGATTAAAAAGATGATGCGATAAAATGCACGTTTTTGAATTCATAACAAGCCCTGTCATTGCTGGAACTTGACTTTTTATGTATTATGTCAGTGAAGAAATTGAATAAGAAATGAATTCTACAAAGCCTAACCAGACGCTTATCTTCTTTATTCGGTATCAGGTAGAACTAACGCTTCAAATAACAATATGCCTGTTACGGAATTCCACAGCAGTTCTTTTGTTCAGTTCCACATATTAATTTCTACATATTGGCTGTACGAGTAGAACATTCACACTACATAACTGGTGTAGGGGAGAATTATTGGTGTAGAATTTGTTTCCCATATTGTAGACTTTCAGCTCCAAATATAATCAGTTCATGCTTTTTCTCGGTAGTCTGCTAAAACAGGACCGGGTGTAGCTCTCGAAGGGTTAACCATCTTCCGTGAACTGTGTCAACAAACGAAGCAAAATAAGTGTAAACATCCAGTTTTATGTAATATATATCAAATGAGTTATTGGCAGTTAATGGTTTGGTAAGTGGAGAGAAATAGTCTACCCAAACTGCTATAGAGTTAAGTATATCTTAGCTTAACCAGATCACAGAGCTGATTAAAAGGTCCCCTAGGTCTGAGCCGAAGGATTAGATATTTTTACGTGGCTAGGAACCATTGGTTACCTAGCAAAGGAACCTACAGTTTATTGTGGGATCCGAACCACATTATATCTAGAAAATAATAATACTAAACCTGTTTTTGTTTGACTCCTCTTTATTGCTATCTTACCTATCTGCAGGAGAGTCAGCGAAACAAGTTTTATTTTATTTTTAGATTCTCTACATTTTTGGATTTGTCGCGCAACGGCTTTACTTTTCTCTCTTTGGATAATTTTTCCCTGTAGATCATAGTAAAAAATGATTGATATTATGTACTTAAAATGTTACTCATAGCTAAAAGAGAACTTTAGTTAAACATCAATACACCATTGTGGAGTGAATTGGATGCTAAACATTTGTAGCTTAACATTTGTGAAGATAATACAAGTCAAGGTGTATGTGATACAACATTCACATACACTCACCTACACACACACACACACACACACACACACACACACACACACACACACACACACACACATATATGATATATATATATATATATATATATATATATATATATATATATATACATATATATATATGTGCAATATCGTCCACAGGAGAAAAGAAAGAATAAAAGACTCTAGTAGCTCGATAATTTCGCCTTCCATCAGGCCTCTTCAAGAGCTTTATTTTAACTAAACAGAATGAGCATTACAAGAATTCATAAACACTTTCCACTGGGAAAAAAAAAAATATCATAATTGTCAAAGTAAAATTAGGTTGTTTAAATCATAAACAAATTGTCAAACCAGCAATTCAAACAGGTTTAAAAGAGAGAACTATTCAACGATTTGGTGAATGGTCATTTAAACTTTTCTCTGAATTTGAACTGTTGGGAAACAATATGAAGGAATAAAGGGTCCAATTTATATATGCCCTGACTTATATTAAAGTTATTTTGTTTGCTAAAACATATGCAAGCTGCTTCTAACAAATTTCTTGCAATCATATCTTTTTCTTTGAATAATGTCTCTGTTTTGTTCCAAAGGATAGGACAGCACAATTTTGTACATGTAAGTTTACAGCACTGTTTGGAGAATTTGTTCTTACACAACATCGATGCTGGGAAATTCTCTTATCGATATCTTTTCCTGTTTGTCCCAGGTAGAATGATGCCACATTCACAAGGTATTTTGTAAACCACGGCCTTCTTCTTGTTATGGGCTGTTGCAAATAACTGTCTTTCCTACTGTGTTGGAGTAAGAAATACTATTTTAAAGTTTAATAATCTCAAAGGATAAACAATATCACTGAATGAAGGGTGGAATGGGAGAACCAAAGTACTACTCATATCGTATTCCTTTTTGGTGGTTGTTGCTATAATAAGTTTGTTTAGCTAAGAATAACATTCCTCTATTTCCCTGATCGAAAAGTTGTTTTTCATGCCAATTCTCGTGATAATACTAATCTCCTCGTCTAAATATTCAGGGCTAACTAGTCTAAGTGCTCTTAAAAAGTGCATCTCAAAGCCATGTACTTCACGTTGCGTGTATGGTCGATTTTGCATTGATCATTAGGTTGTTGTTTGTAGCTTTTCTGTGAATTTTGAATTTAAGGCCATTATCTGTTCTTATTATTTTAGTATCTAAAAAATTAATAGTTATTTGCTTCTTTTTTTTCCATGGTGAACTTATTGATGGTACTAAGGAATTAAGATCAGAGAGAAATTCATCAGTGTCGTGGTTTACATTCCAACAGTAAAAGTGTCATCCACGTATCTAACCCAATAAACATCATCTGGTAATATATGCTGTTGGCATACGAGTTTCATAGAATTCCATGTATATGTTAGACAACACAGAGACAAACAGTTGCCCATTTGTTTTGCATTCCAAATTTCTGCTTATAATGAATTATAAGTTGTTGTGTGAACAGTATAACTTTCCCTGAGGAATGTTGACACCGAGAAATACTTAAGTTGGAAAATTACAAGCACAATAAAGCCTCTTTCCTTTTATCAAATCTTATTCACTCATTTAAGGACGAATTATAAACTATTGATACCGACATTTTTCGAAGAGTTTCTTTCTATTTTAAATAGTCCTATTGGCATAGTATTCACTAATTAAAGAAAACGTTATCAGTCCCTCGAGGGTCAGTTTCCAAAATATGAATTCTTCTGATCGTCGTCTAACCTCCCATTTTCTCGGATTCTAAGGCCATTCCTCCTGACCATATATCCCCACCAGCAGGAGGAAGGTCTGAAGAATGACCTTAAACCTTGACCTTTTAGAATCAGGGCGAGTAAACCTAACTCTGGAACTGTCGTTTACAACGATCAGAGCGCGTGTGGCTGCGACCCTGGCACCCCAGTGTTTGTCCGCCACTTGGCACTAGTCGACCGAATGTAGTTCATGTTGACATTTTGTTACTAAGACATTAAGTCTTTGTCTTGTACAGCTATTTGGGTTCATTTAGAGAACTCGGAGTAATTCATTTGACGTATCATTTATTCGTTGTAGATATAAATTCTCTCACAGAACTCATATTTATTCTCGTAATGTTATGAGAAACGTCAAAGATTCACCATCTGTGCCTTGGAGAATGCAGTGGTTTGAGGAACAGCCATTAATTTAAAATCATCTTCCTACAGGTATTAACCTTAATTTTACTTTTCTGCTGGTCCCCTGTTATAGTGGTTAGTGTCGGGGAATGCCTCTCAGATGTCGCAGGTTTGCGTCTCCCCCAGGCTGATTAAAAATCACTGGCTCTGTACCATGATGAGTTACTGCTGCAGTGTGGAGTCTGTGTGGGAGTTAAAACCAACATTGTTTTTGGAAGAATGTTCCATTGTGAATAGGTTACATCTACTGGAATAATATAAATAATAATATCGTGATAAATTCCTAAATATTTTTAACTATGTAGCATATGTAATGATATAATCCTTATCTGGTTATTTCAATTGGATGATGAGTCAGTAAAAGGTCTGGTCATGAGGAGTAGGTCATTGGAATCTTGCAATGGTTACTCTGTTCCGGTGACAATACTTATCAATAGGTCAGCAGTGACTTTTAGTGACCCCACAGTGACCTCTCCCAGTATCTCATGACTGTGTGAAAATCTTCGGATTTTTTCATACCTTGTTTGACTTGGTTGAATAAGTTAATTTATCTACTGATTTTTCAAACCTTCCTCTCTCGACAGGATATCACGTTCATTTTCGTTAGCTACAATCATAAATTGGTTACAATTTATTTTTCTGTCAAAACTAAAAAGTGGTAAAATAGAAAACATATAAATGTTGTTTATGAACACACTTTTATTAAAATGTACCAAAAAGTAAAAAATGATTTTTTGAGACACTATACTTTTCAGAGCTTTTTAATAAAAGTGTGTTTTAACAATTAATTTTTGTTATCTAATAATTGATCTCCTCTTTCTGTATTTCCCATTACCCGTTCGAATGAACATTATGATATTCTTTGGAACTTGAATTTCAAGTCAATAATGGCCTACGTGGGATTGTTCCATATGAATGATAATTTAATGACAATAATAATTAGTTGCATATATGTGTGTGTGTGTGTAGAAGACTAAAAGCATTTATGCATTCGTATAAGCAATATATATATACATATATATATATATATATATATATATATATATATATATATATATATATATATATATATATATATATATATATACGTGCACGTCTGCTTATGCGTGTACATAAAATTCTTGAATCATTGTCCGACTTTAGAAGTTATTGATTATAAACTAAAAATACGTGAATTACTTAATATTTCTTATCCAACTGAGCTAGCCTCGGGGGCACTCTGGGAAAACGACTTTGAAGCTTCTTGCTGATGGTGGATGAGGGCACAGCGATACCTTTCACCAAAGCCAGGCAAATAGCCCCGTATGATTCAGGCCACTGAGTTGATTGTCGCTTGAATGGTCCCTGTTCCAATAACGTCTGCAATGCCTGCGTACCTGCAACTGGCGTTTGAGTCCTTGCTATAAAAATAATCACTTCGATTCTTGCAGAGGGTACACTGCTTCTGAAGCTTCCCTGTGGACGAGTTCATCCGAATCATCCTTCAAAATGGTAACACATCAAAAGTTTCTTTTCGCTTCAATAATCGTACAAGTTACTCTTCATAGAAAAACAGGGGCCATTTGTTTGATAATAAGATTTCATCTCATGTCAGTGGAAATCTCGAGACGATGCTCGTCTGTCCTGTAAGAAATCGAAATGTAAAATTATTTCAGAAGAATTTTAGATCGACTCCTTTAATGAAACCATAAGTGGCTTCGGCAACCTTTCGATCAAAATCAGAAACATTTCCATAATCGAACATTTAACCTCTTTCCAGAAAACTATCGCTTTGGCTCTCATGACTGTCCTGTTGGTGGGCGTGGCACTTGGAAAGCCTCAGGGCACCCAAACAACTGCAAAAATTGGTGCAAAAACAGCGCTGGTCAGCTCACGTGCTGCGACAACTCCGTGAGTATATCAGTTGCCTTTTCTTTTAGGAATTCCTTGCGTAGATGAGTGAATCTCTCTCTCTCTCTCTCTCTCTCTCTCTCTCTCTCTCTCTCTCTCTCTCTCTCAAGTTTTTGTTTGTGACTGAAAAACTTTTCTGTAAACGTTCACATTGCTGTTGGGATTGTGGGATAATAAAATTCAAATAAAATTTATCATTGTTCCCTAAAGGACTTGATCTCTGTATTGGCAAGGTGTCATCTGCCGAATCTGTCATTATTATTATATTTATTGCTGATATTTTAATTTTTATTACGACTGTGAATACTATTAAGTTAAAGTTTTTATACATTCAATTTTCGTATATAGCCCTCTGGACCTGACTACTGTAACCACCTAAGGTCTCTAGCTGAGATTTAAGTTATACAATCTGTGCACTAACTATTATAACTCTCAATGCATTTTTTCTCCCTCTTTCCACTATTATTACTGTTATTACCAGTATAATGATTACTATCTTTTATACTCATCAGCTATTGTGTAGCTAGTGCCATTTATTAATTTTTTTTTATCACGTTGTCTCATGTATCTAGATTGTGTATGTTATTGTCTGTATTCTGTATATTCACTGTATATAGCCCTGAGCTAAATAAAGGGTGTTGTTTTATTATTATTTTATTATTATTGTTATTATTATTATTATTATTATTATTATTATTATTATTATTATTATTATTATTATTATTATTATTATTTTGTAAGAAGGTTTCTCATTTCCCTTAACAGCAAATGCCCCCCTGTTGATAATCGCCCCACCTCTGGAGAATGTAACCGCGGCCATTCGTAGGGCAGCAGCAGGCGTGTCTGGTCCTCGCGTAAGTGACTTGACACTATAGTTTTAGACTCCGTAATATTTAATTTTTTTTTTTTTTTTTTTTTTTTTTTTTTTTGTTTTTTTTTTTTTTTTTTTTTTTAACGATTTAAAAGTTTCAGTGATACTGAAGCAAGTTGCAATATATTTGAATAATATATTGAAGTTCAATTTTAGCAGTGACCAAGACGCTTTGGCATAATCATGCGCCTTCTATTCCAGCGATGCGCAAACGACAGCTCTTCCGCGGACGAGGTGCCATCTGCTGCCCTGATAAGTGGTCTGGTTACACCGTCTGCAAGAATGTTTGAGTTTCCTGAAGTTTGCCAAAACATCTGGAATTAAAGACTGACAAAAACAGGTGTTCATGCTGACTTTCAAAATCAGGCATTCTTTTCTCTAATAAAGTTATAGTTGAGAACATTTTAACTCTTTCTTTATAATGCATCAGTTGTTTTTGAGATTGTTAATTGCCTATAAGGAAAATGTTATTAAAGAGATCCTTGACAGAGAATGCATGTTTTTCCTTTCTTGCAACCTCTTTCAGCGTTGGATCTTGATTTTTACGTAGAATGAGAGAGATTCTCTGAATCCTAAGAAGCATAACTTGATACTTTCACGCTTTATTTGGTATCAGGTAAAAACTTGAGACTTCAAAATATAATGGGTATGGGCAAGAGTCCTCAGCAGCCCTTGTATTCAGTTCCACATAATCAAACTTTGTTTTTTGTTTTTGGCCGCAATTTCGAGCAAGGGCCCTTTGCACTTTATAACAGGTGAAGAGGGGATGCATGGGGAGAAAATTGCTTCACGTATCGTGGACTTTCCAGCTCAAATGTGCTTGAATTCCCACTTTTTTTTTTGCCCTCGGTGTTATCTTCTTAAACAACACTGGATATAGTAGGCGATTTCTCTTTCATGGATTATGTTGATAAACAAAGGGGATATGATATTACATATTTTACGTTATATATAACGGTTTAATAAAATATTTGAAATAGCAATAACAACAACATATGATGTGTTTCTCGTGCAAGCTCTTGCGCGCGCGCGCTTTTGTATGAGAGAGAGAGAGAGACTGAGAAAGTGGCCCGATAGATTTTGCTGACCAGTGTGGACTGCAATGGAGCTCTCCAAAAAACCACTCAGAATCACTAATCGATGCTGTTATACTCAAATTGTTATCTTGTCCTGTAATTTCTTATTCTAACATATGATTCTATATTACTTTGGTTACATATTGTCAAACCGTAAACCAATATTTCAATAGGCTGGGTTTCCAATGAGGCTTGAAAAGTACAAAATTCATCATCATGCAGGACGCAATCGTTCTGAATGGAAATTAATGAGGAAAAAAATAATTCGTTTATATCATCCCTCTGTTTTGCTACGTTACGCATCTTTTGAACTTTTAGGATGCTCTGGTCCCTTCCTAAAAGAGATGACAGCGTTGCAGCATAGTCAGTTTATGGTTGACTTGAGCACTCAGCAACAACCACAAGTCTCGCAAAGGCTCTAATGCAGCAATGGTAATGAGTGGATACCATCCAAACTAATTCAAATTAAGATCTCGCGTCATTCCAGCAAGATGCTTTACCCTCACTGGACGCCATCCATAAGTGCGGCAGAAGTAATTTAGTGGCTACTTCGCTAAGTAACCTAGATATCACATCCTACATGATGGGGTTACTTCCATAAAAGAAACTAGAAGCCACATCCTATAATGATAGGGTTGCTTCGTGACGTAACCTAGATGCCAAATCCTAGATGATGTGGATAACTCCTTATATATCGTAGATGTCACATTCTACGTTAGATGGGATACTTACCTACATACCTTAGATGCCACATCCTACATGGTGGGGGTATTTCCTTACGTACCCTAGATGTCACATCAGACATGATGGGGGTACTTCGTTACGTATCCTAGATGTTACATCCTATATGATGGCGGGTAATTCCTTGAATAAACTAAATGCCACATCCTACATGATGAGGGTTACTTCTTTACGTATCCTAGATGCCACATATGATATCCTAGATAGGTGCCACATCTTCTATGATGGGGGAAGATTCCTTATGTATACTAGATGTTACACACTTCATGAAGGGGTACTACCTTACGTACCCTAAGTGCCACATTCAATATGGTTGGGTATTTCCATTTGTAAACTAGTTGTCACATCCTACACGATGGGGTACTTCCTTATGTACCCTATACCGCTCTAGACAGCCAGATGGTTTAAGAGGCGGGTCACTGAATGTCGTTAGTTCTCGTGATTGGTGGTTCAAGCCCGTGAGGCGACGAACTACATGTCATTTATTATTTCCCTTCGGTATACACATATATGCATACTTATATTACTTCCATATACATACACACACACACACACACACACATATATATATATATATATATATATTATATATATATATATATATATATATATATATATATATATATATATATATATATATATATATATATATATATATATATATATATATATAGTATATATAATGCACAGGGAGCAGGAGCAGGAACAAACATCGCGAACTATTACAATTTATTCCGACGTGTTTCTCATTCAGCAGAATGCATCTTCAGTGTCTGTATAATAAATAATGACCAATATAAATTAAATTAATTTGAAAATTGTCTAAAAATTATTTCCAAACTAGTTAAAAAGAAAACTGAAACTTCACTCATAGATAGAAATATACTAACAATTGACAAAACAACACGAGAAATTAAAAGCACATACATTAATTAAAAGTTCAGATAGAAAGTTAAAACAAAAAATTAGTTGAATACAAAGTTAAAAAATATTTGAGGAGCACTGGGGGTCGGCCTACCATGGTAAGACATAAACAAAAACTAAAAGAATGTATACAGAAACACAGGCTTAAGAAAGATACAAGGGGGTGGAGGTGGTCTGGTTGTTCAACTGCGGAACTGTTTAATAAAATGGTCTCGAGGGTCAATAGTTCATTTGACTGGAGGTTTGACCAACAATAATAAAATCATCATATTTAATGGAACTTTACATTTTTTTACTATGTTGACGTATACTGGACGTATGTTGGTCAAACCTCCAGCCCAAATGAACTATTGATCCTCGAGAGCCTTTTTATTAAACAATTTGTTCCGCAGTTGAACAACCAGACCACCTCCACCCCCCTGTATCTTTCTTAAGCCTGTGTTTCTGTGTACAGTTGGACACAGGTTTCCCTGGTACACCTTCTTGAGGGACTTCGAAAAATTATATGGTAACAGTGTTTACTGAGGGGGATGGGGGGAGGACTCTTCCTCTTTTAGCAAGAGTTCCACCAATAAGCTCTGGAATTCTTTCAGTGGGAGGAGTCATTAGGTATGGTTGGAGAAACACACAACACACACACACACACACCACACCTCACACGGAGTAAAAGAAAAAAAAAGAAATCTGAGTAGGTTTATATCACTGTAACTAAAGATTACTGTCTCACTTTTAATATAATTTTGCTTTATTAAGATTCCATTTAACTTTCGTCTAGGTCGTTATCTTACCACCGTGTCTGTTATTATATATCGTCATATGCATTACGCAATACTTAAAATTGATAAAAATTTTTAGAGTTATTTTGGTATTGGTAGAGAATCACGAACATCATAACAGGATATTTTCAAACCTTATCACGTAAGCCAAGTTTATAGTATCCGTTGCAGTGCGTTTCCTACCATAATATAATAGGAAGCTATAAAGAGAAGCGCAGCAGCACTTCATTGAACATACCCAAACACTATGAACGTGTTGAAAGTGTCCGACACCTTAGCTCCTCTCTCTCTCTCTCATATCAGCTAATTTAAAGTGACATGTCATCTAGAAATACCACTGCGCTAAGTAGCAGTTTTGATATGTCATTAACACAGTCTAATCTTGACTAAACTAATTATATGCATATATTTTTTCGGGGGGGGGGGGGGGGGTTGGTCTCGGGGATTGAGTTTCTTGTTGTTAAGTCGTCTTACAGGTTTTGGAATTCTAAAATGTATTTCAAACTGACAAGCTTCTTGCTTTTGCTCTACCGATGTTGGGTTTGTATTCCCTCTTGAATATACAGTAGAGTTTTATACCCTACACGCCGTTCATTACAATAATTATTACATGATATGGATAAACATATCTACTTGGCTTATATTTTCTAATATTATTAATTATGATAAATGTTTTAATGTCATACGGACAGAAATTCCTTTCGCTCTTATCATCATTCGTGTGAGGATAATAGACAGACGTCTCTATTGTTAACAGCCCCTTCAGTCATTTACCTGTCCATTGTGGAAAAGAGCTATTTGGAGAAATGTAGTAGTTTAATGATATTGTCCTAAGGTTATCTTTTTAGATAATTTTTAAAGAAAAAATCAGGATAGCGAAATTCCCTTTAGATTTTGAACTCCTTTAAAATATCAAATTCACCTTTCTAATAAATAAATTATAATAATCATGACCATGAGGTATCCAAATATACACACTCAATTTTTACATTTATTTTTAATATTGAGAAATCAGAAATCCAGCCACACCTTCCTTCTAGATCACCTCTTGCAATCTGTTAGGCATAGAGATTCATGGTTTCTGACGATCTGTGGTCGATTTGTGGAAGAGTTTTCCATTGTGTTCCCCAGAGGTTCATAAGTTGATCTGGTCTCCTCTCCCTCTCGATTCCTTTCCCAACATTTTACCAAATTAGCCTAAATATTCTCAGTGAGGTTCATGTCTGTATCCTTACTTGGCCATTCAAGCAACTGCAGATCCTCTCGACCTTGAAACCATTCCTGGACTATTCTGGCCGTATGGATGCGGGCATCGGTCGAATGAAAATGACAGGATCAGGCGGGGAGGAATAATTCCGCTGTTGAAGTGAAACAAGTTAGAAATCCTGAAGAATTTCAATGTATTTTTCACCAGTGAGCCTCCACTCAATCCTGGTGATATCATCCATATAATATAAGAAGATCCAGCCCCACCCCATACGTTTACTGTGACATGCCCATTATCCTGGTCACCTCGTAAAGTTTCTTCTGTAAGTATCTGAATGGGAAAAAATCTCATTTTTAACAATTTACGCGTTGCTTTCCGTAATAGGGAAAATAATTCTAAATCGTTTGGGGAAATAAAATGTTAAGTAACAACCCTTGCAATAAGTTAAGAATGTTTATTCATCTGCAAGGATTAATACTTATAATAGCATTAACTTTGATCTGCAACAGTCCGTTATGATATGATATTCTTTAATTTCATTAAACAGGGCTGTACTCTATATTATAATAGTTTGCCTACGTGATTATTCATAACATTAATAATGTATTTGCTTAATGCCTGAAAGCTGGCCATAATAGAACTAATGGGGGTTTTTTCAATGAAAAGAATTTTTATTTTCACACTTCTCTTAGCAATATGTTCAAATTAGCGGAAAATAACATGTTATTGACAAAATTATTATCTTTTGATTATATATTACCGTTGCTTATAATTATTATAGGCTGACTGTTATTAATGATTATAGAAACTCACCTTATATTACTCTGTCTTTCAGTTTATGTATTCTGCCGTGACTTCTGCTAGTAAAAGACCTTTCGTCACTGCATACGACTCGAGAGTCGAGACCAAAATTCCATAACCTCCCCCACAAACTGTTGAACAAAGGCAAGCCTATCAGCACGATGCCGTTCGGCGAGAAATTCCTTCTTGGCATGAATTCTATTAGGTATTCCTGCCCTCATGCAGACGTCTTCGCACCGTCATAGCCGAAACATTTAATACCAGATGTTCACCAAAAAAATAGCAATAGTATTGGTAAAAGGATCTTATGCTGCTCTCATCGATGTCGTCGTTATCCTAACGGTGGTCATTCGTGGTGGAGGTCTTCGAACTGAAATAGGTAATTAACATGCGGATACCTAGATAATCAAGATTAATTATAGCCTGTTTAATTAGGGAACGCTATTGGTATTCTGGGAAGTAAAGAGAAAGAATCACTATTAGAGTTCACAGGACCAAAGCAACTGTAATTTAGGTTTCATAATTTCACGGGTTTATAAGGTTTATAGTTTAAAAAATTAATAAATAAATAAATGCTATCCAAAGTCCGTCAATTTCACAGTGCCTCCTTTTCCATTTATTTACTGTTGTAGGGGAGACGTCAAGATGCTGTGCAACAGCACGTATTGAAAGCCCACTTTCTCGTAGAGCGACGATCTGTGCCCGGAGAACTATATGTTGCTGTTCATTTGGAGACTATAACGAATACTACTAGCAGAGGACAGATAACCTATCAAAATTTATACAGCACCTTAGTCTAGCCATGATTGGGTGACAAACTTGTTAGCGTGTAATAGGGGTGCTGTAGCAGTGATATCGTTATCACTGAACAAAGTGATATATTAAATCACACGATTATTGGGACTGATTGATTGGTTGGCTGTTACTGGCATTGCAAGACATCTCAGGTCCATTACTGTCATTGATAACGTTTTAAAATTCTGTATGTCTTCATAATGAAAAATTGTTATTGCCTGTTTGAAACACTGTTTACTAAAGGTGGTGCTGTTCCTCTCTTAACGTGAATTCCACTAATCCACTTTCGAGCTGTTTTAGTGTATATAAGAGGTTGGAGGATGCAACTTGTAATAAGTATTAATCCTCATAGATGAATAGACATTATCTTAATGCAGGGGTTTTTGTTACTTAGCATTACATTTCCCCTACCGATATATCATTATTTTTCCCTGTTACAGTTCCTCGCTGGACGAGTGGTTTCGCGCGCCGCTCTGCCAAGGGAATTCGGTAGTCCGAAGTTCGAATTCCCGGCTCGGCCAGCGCGGAATCGGAGGAATTTATTTCTGGTGATAGATATTCATTTCTCGATATAGTGTGGTTCGGATCTCACAATAAACTGTAGGTCCCGTTGCTAGGTGACCAATTGGTTCCTAGCCACGAAAAAAATATCTAATCCTTCGGGCCAGCCCTAGGAGAGTTGTTAATCAGCTCAGTGGTCTGGTAAAATTAAGATATACTTTTTTTCCTGTTACGGAAAGCAACGCGTAAATTGTAAAAAAATTCAGATTGTTTTCCTTCAGATAATACCAAGGAACATTTACGAAGTGGCCAGAGTGGCTTGTAACCGTAAACGTGTGGTCCTGGATTTCCTTACATGGTATATGTAATATCACCAAGACTGAAGTTTTCATCAGATGAAAAATACGTTAAAATTCTTCAAGATTTCTTTCTCCCTTCACTTCACCAGCGGAATTATCCTTTTTCACTTAGTCCTGTCATTTTCATTCATGACAGCTGCCCCATCCATACGGCCAGATAAGTAGTCCAGGAATGGTTTCAAGTTCGAGAGGATTTGAATTGGTTGACTGGCCAAATAAGGGTGCAGACA